>NW_004444017.1:2640244-2665296 GCF_000243295.1 Trichechus manatus latirostris
CAGAAATACCACAAGTGGATGGCTTTAACAAAGAGAAATTTATTCTCTCACAGTCTAGGAGGCTCCAAGTCCAAATTCAGGGCATCAGCTCCAGGGGTAGGCTTTCTCTCTCTGTTGGCTCTGGAAGAAGGTCATCAATCTTCCCCTGGTTGAAGAGCTTCTCAGGCACAGGAACCCCAGGTCCAAAGGAGGTGCTCTGCTCCTGGTGCTGATTTCTTGGTGGTATGAGATCCCCGTCTCTCTGCTCGCTTCTCTCTTTTATATCTCAAAAGAGATTACTATCTAAGACACTATCTAATCTTGTAGATCTCATCAATATAACTGCCGCTAATCCATCTCATTAACATCACAGTGATAGGATTTACAACACATTGGGAAATCATGTCAGATGAAAAAATGGTAGACAATCATACAATACTAGGAATCATGACCTAGCCAAGTTGACAGATATTCTGGGGGGACACAAACCAATCCATAACAATAGGTAAAGGGCTTACAACAATACAGCATAGAATAAGTCCTTTAAAAGTGTAAAATATTACTATTGTTCTGGTTTTTAAACATCAGTGAACATCTCTCAACCTGTATCCTCATTTATAAATGAGACTATGAGAATGTCCATTTCATTATATTATTACAAGATTAAATAGGACTACATTGGTGAAAAAAATTTTAATATTAACTAGTTGTTATAAAAGTCCTTGGGTAGTACAATTGGTTTGTTCCTGACAAAGGTCGGTGGTTCAAAACCACCCCACAATGCTGTGGAAGAAAAAGTCTGGCAATCTGCTTCCACTAAATTTACAGCCAAGAAAATCCCATGGACCAGCTCTACTCTGACATACACGGGGTAGCCATGAGTCAGAATCAACTCAACGGCAACCTGAACCACCACCAGCAACAACAGTAATTATAAAGTCTTATAAAATCATATAGATGTAAAGGTCACTGGCATCCCTAAGACAAAGTATAACTGTTAAAGGCCCCAGGGCTTAAAAAGATTACCACAGGAGGTGGGGCCAAGATGGAGGAGCAGTCAGATGCTTCCTGTGGTCCCTCTTACAACAAAGACAAGAAAAAACAAGTGAATCAATTATATATGACTATCTATGAGCACTGAACATCAAAGGCAAAGGTGAGGAATCAGACTGAGTGGCAGGGAGAGGGAGACATGGTTTGCAAGCAGCGAGGAGTTGCCAGACCTGACCGAGAGGGAGCCGGCACCCTTTAGGCTTGATCGGCTGGCTTGTGCAGTGAGGCAAGCAGTGGCGCTCAGGAGGCATTTTCCACATTGGGAGAGACCAAGTGGCAGACAGTCTACTCAGGCTTCCAGAACCAGTGAAAAGCAGCACTCAATCAGCAAAAGGTGAGTACACGTGTCTGAACTACTGCATGGATCAAAAAACATCCTCTCTCATTTACCTTCCCCCTCCCCACTCTGCACAAGGTCCAGGGTGCTGAGTCCCCTGGGCTGGAAGTAGGACCTGTCACACGCTCTGAGCTAGTCTCTCGGCCATGGAGACGGAACAAATTAACAAACAGGAAAAAATAATCTGCCAGCTCCCCTAAACCGGGAACTCAGGGAAGGCACAGATCCTTTGCCTAGGCACAGGCACAAGGGGTCCACAGACTTTGAATGCTTTTCACCACTGCAGAGACCTGTGTGGGCCCATTTCAACAGCGTAGGCCCTCATTACCACAGTACAACAGGGTATGTACCTGAAGCCTAACTTCAACTGTATCAGCTATGTGGTGAAGTGGCAGGTTCATGACATTTGATACTGCTCTGCCAATTAAGTAGCATCCTCACCTACTCACATTGGGGACTGAGGACTGGTGGCTCCACCCACGCCACCTAGCCACCTGCGACAGGGTTCCAAGAATAAGTGATGCCTCCCAGTCTTTACAGCCAACAGCACTGGGCGCTCATAGTGTGGCTGCAAAACCCACCACCTACATGCTCTAGGAAACAGGGACCCGCTTTCCTTCAAGCCTCCCACCTTGCTCAGCGCATGACTCCCTACTGCAGCCAGATACCTGTGCCTACACCAATCACCCCTGCCTGTCTAGGGCTGTAGGTGAGAGCCTGCACCACACACTTGGGTGACTGACTACCTGGACACCTGAGCTGAATCCATACAAGAAAAGTAAACAGACTCCTGGGCTCACATACCTAGTAACAGATCTAACCACCTGGTAACAGGATGTTAGAGCTTCAAAGGCGCCAATAATCAAACCAGCTCACACGAGCAGCCTATTTGGGCAAATCAAACAAAACAAGAAGCTAGAACACAGTAAGCAAACATAAAATAAATAAATGTATTAACTTATTGATGGCTTGGAGACAACAGTCAACCTCGAATCACATAAAGAGGCAGACCATGATGGTTTCAGCAAGCTCCCAAAACAAAGAATCAAGAAATTTTCCAGAGGAAGAGACTGTCTTGGAATTACTGGAGGTAGAATACAAAAGATTAATATACATAACTCTTCAAGAGATCAGGAAGGAGATAAGTCAAAATGAAGAACAAGCCAAGGAACACACAGACTAAGCAACAGAGGAACTTAAGAAGATTAGAGAAGAGCGTAATGACAAATTTAACAGGCAGCAAGAATCCATAGAGAGACAGCAATCAGAAATCCAGATTAACAACAAAATTTCAGAATTAGACAACTCAATAGAAAGTCATAGGAGCAGAACTGAGGCAACAGAGGTCAGAATTAGTGAGACTGAAGATAAAGCACTTGACACAAACTTATTTGAGGAAAAATCAGATAAAAGAATTCAAAAAAAAAAGAAGAAACCCTAAGAATTATGTGCTATTCTATCAAGAGGAATAACCTACGAGTGATTGGAGAACCAGAACGGGGTGGGGGTGGGGGGATAACAGAAAATACAGAGAGAATTGCTGAAGATTAGTTGGCAGAAAACTTCCTTGATATCGTGAAAGATGACAAGATATCTATCCAAGGATGCTCATCGAACCCCACAAGGTAGATCCCAAAAGAAAGTCACCAAGACATATTATAATCAAACTTGCCAAAACCTAAGATAAAGAGAGAATTTTAAGAGCGGCTAGGGATAAATGAAAAGTCATCTACAAAGGAGAGTCGATACAACTAAGCTCGGACTACTCAGCAGAAACCATGCAGGCAAGAAGCCCGTCGGATGACATATATAAAGTCTTGAAGGAAAAAAATCACCAGCCAAGAATTATATATCCACCAAAACTGTCTCTCAAATATGATGGTGAAATTAGGGCATTTCCAGATAAATAGAAGTTTAGAGAATTTGAAAAACCAAACCAAAATTACAAGAAATACTGAAGGGAGTCCTGTGGTTAGAAAATCAGTAACATCAGATAACAACCCAAGACTAAAACACAGGACAGAGCAACCAGATATCAACCCAGATAGGGAAGTCACAAAAATAAATCAAAGCTAAAACACTGAAAAGAGGGAAACACAGACATCAATAAGTAAAACCTGACAACATTAAAACAAAAAAGAGGGATGAAAAAAATGTAGTCACAGATCTTTCATCCAGACAGGAAGTCAAGGCAATATAAAGAAATAAAAGACTGGTTTAAACTTAGAAAAATAGGGGTAAATATTAAGGTAACCACAAATGGAACTAACAGTTCTACACATCAAAATAAAAAACAAGAAAAACATACTCAGCAAATACAAATCGACAACAGTGAAAAAGATGAAAAGAAAATACATAAACAAAAATGATTCAGCACAGAAAATTAAGTGGAACAAAGGAACTGTCAACAACACACACACACACACACAAAAGACATCAAAATGACAGCACTAAACTCATACCTATCAATAATTACACTGAATGTAAACGGGCTAAATGCACCAGTAAAGAGACACAGAGAGGCAGAATGGATTAAAAAACATGATCCATGTATATGATGCCTACAAGAGACACACCTTAGACTTAAAAACACAAACAAACTAAAACTCAAAGGATGGAAAAAAAATATATCAAGCAAACAACACTCAAAAAAGAGCAGGAGTGGCAATATTAATCTCTGACAAAATAGACGTTAAAGTAAAATCCACCACAAAGGATACAGAAGGACACTATATAATGATTAAAGGGTCAATACACAGGAGGACATAACCATAATAAATATTTACGCACCCAAGGACAGGGCTCCAAAATACATAGAACAAACTCTAACAGCACTGAAAAAAGAGATAGACAGCTCCACAATAATAGTAGGAGACTTCAACAGACCACTTTCGGTGAAGGACAGAACATCCAGAAAGAAGTTCAGTAAAGACAAGGAAGATCTGAATGCCACAATCAACCAACTTGATCTCACAGACATATACCAAACACTCCACCCAACAACAGCCAAGAATACTTTCTTTTCCAATGCATATGGAACATTCTCCAGAATAGACCACATATTAGGCCATAAAGCAAGCCTTAACAGAATCCAAAGCATCAAAATATTACAGAGCATCTTTTCTGACCATAAAGACACAAAAGTAGGAATCAATAACAGAAAAAGCATGGGAAAAAAATCAAACACATGGAAACTGAACAACAACTTGCTGAAAAACAACCGAGTTATAGAAGAAATTAAGGATGGAATAAAGAAATTCACAGAATCAAATCAGAATGAAAACACATCCTACCAGAATCTTTGGGACACAGCAAAAGCAGTGCTCAGAGGTCAATTTATAGCAATAAATGCACACATCCAAAGAGAAGAGAGGGCCAAAATCAAAACATTAACCCTACAACTGGAACAAGCAGAAAGAGAGCAGCAAAAAAAGCCCTCAGGCGCCAGAAGAAAGGAAATAATTAGAGCAGAATTAAATGAAATAGAGAATAGAAAAACAATTGAAAGAGTCAACAAGATCAAAAGCTGGTTCTCTGAAAAGATCAAGAAAATCGATAAACCACTGGCCAAACAGACAAAAGAAAAATAGGAGAGGAAACAAATAACCTGAATAAGAAATGAGATGGGCAATATCACAACAGACCCAACTGAAACTAAAAGAATCACAACAGAATACTATGAAAAATTGTACTGTAACAAAGTTGGAAACCTAGAGGAAATGGACAAGTTTCTAGAAACTCACTACCTACCTAAACTAACACAAAGAGAGGTAGAACAGCTAAATAAACCTATAACAAAAGAAGACACTGAAAAGGCAATTAAAAAACTCCCAACAACAAAAAAAAGCCCTGGTCCCTTTGGTTTCACTGGAGAATTCTACCAAATTTACAAAGAGTTAACACCTCTACTACTAAAGGTATTTCAGAGCATAGAAAAGGATGGAAAACTCTCAAACTCATTCTATGAAGCCAGCATCACCTTGATACCAAAACTAGGTAAAGACACCACAAAAAAAAAAGAAAATTACAGACCAATATCCCTCATGAACACTGACACAAAAATCCTCAACAAAATTCTAGCCAATAGAATTCAACAACGAAGCAAAAAAATAATTCACCATGATCAAGTGGGATTTATACCAGGGATGCAGGGATGCTTCAACATTAGAAAAACAATCTATGTAATCCATCACATAAAAAAACCAAAGGAAGAAAATCACTGGATCTTATCAACTGATGCAGAAAAGCCATTCAACAAAGTCTAACACCCATTCCTGATAAAAACTCTCAGCAAAATAGGAATAGAAGGCAAATTCCTCAATATAATTAAGGGCATTCATATAAACCCAACAGCCAACATCATCCTAAATGGAGAAAGTCTGAAAGTATGCCCCTTGAGAACAGGAACCAGATAAGGATGCCCTTTATCACCACTCTTATTCAACATTGTGCTAGAGGTCCTAGCCAGAGCAATTAGGCTAGAAAAAGAAATAAAGGGCATCCAAATTGGTAAGGAAGAAGTAAAAGTATCTCTATTTGCAGATGATATGATCTTATACACAGAAAACCCCAAAAAATCCACAAGAAAATGACTGGAACTAATAGAAGATTTCAGCAACGTTTCAGGATACAAGATATACAAAAATCAGTTGGATTCCTTTACACAAACAAAGAAAACCTTCAAGAGGAAATCACCAAATCAATACTATTTACAGTAGCCCCCAAGAAGATTAAATACTTAGAAATAAATCTAACCAGAGAAGTAAAAGATCTATACAATGAAAACTAAAAGACACTACGGCAAGAAACCAAAAGAGACCTGCATAAGTGGAAAAACATACCTTGCTCATAGATAGGAAGACTCAACATTGTGAAAATGTCAGTTCTGCCCAAAGCAATCTACAGATACAGTGCAATCCCAATCCAAATTCCAACGGCATTTTTTAAGGAGATGGAGAAACAAATCAACTTCATACGGAAAGGGAAGAGGCCCCGGATAAGTAAAGCATTACTAAAGAAGAAGAACAAAATGGGAAGCCTCACACTACCTGACTTTAGAACCCGGTATACCACCACAGTAGTCAGAACAGCCTGGTACTGGTACAACAACAGATACATAGACCAATGGAACAGAATTGAGAATCTAGGTGTGAATTTATCCACTTATGAGCAGCTGATATTTAACAAAGGCCCAAAGTCCGTTAATTGGGGAAAAGACAGCCTGTTTAACAAATGGTGCTGGTATAACTGGATATCCATCTGCAAAAAAATGAAGCAAGACCCATACCTCACACCATGCACAAAATCTAACTCAAAATGGATCAAAGACCTAAACATAAAATCTAAAACGATAAAGATCATGGAAGAAAAAACAGAGACAATGCTAGGAGCCCTAATACATGGCACAAACAGAATACAAATCATAAGTAACAATGCACAAACACCAGAAGAGAAACTAGATAACTCAAAGAGTTCCTAAAAATCAAACACTTATACTCATCAAAAGACTTCACCAAAAGAGTAAAAAGACAACCTACAGACTGGGAAAAAATTTTTGGCTATGACAAATCTGATCATCGTCTAATCTCTAAAATCTACAAGCTACTGCAAAACCTCAACAACAAAAAGACAAATAACCCAATTAAAAAATGGGCAAAGGATATGAACAGACACTTCGCCAAAGCAAGACATTTAGGTGGCTAAAAGACACATGAGGAAATACAATCATTAGCCATTACAGAAATGCAAATCAAAACTACAATGAGATACCATCTCACCCCAACAAGGCTAGCATTAATCCAAAAAACACAAAATAATAAATGTTGGAGAGGATGTGGAGAGACTGGAACACTTGTACACCGTTGGTGAGAATGTAAAATGGTACAATCACTTTGGAAATCGACTTTGCGCTTCCTTAAAAAGCTAGAAATACAAGCAGCATATGATCCAGCTATCCCACTCCTTGGAATATATCCTAGAGAAATAAAAGCCGTCACATGAATAGATATATGCACACCCATGTTCACTGCAGCACTGTTCACCATAGCACAAAGATGGAAATAACCTAGGTGCCCATCAACGGACGAATGGATAAACAAATTATGGTATACTCACACAATGGAATACTACACAATGATAAAAAACAATGATGAATCCATGAAACATCTTATAATATGGAGGAATCTGGAAGGCATTATGCTGAGCGAATTTAAAAGGACAAATATTGTATAACATCACTATTATAAGAACTCAAGAAAAGGTTTAAACACAGAAGAAAACATTCTTTGATGATTATGAGGGTGAGGAAGGAGGGAGAGGGGTATTCACTAACTAGATAGTACACAAGAATTATCTTACTTGAAAGGAAGGACAACACACACTAAGTTTCCTGAATACAACCTAACACTTCGAGGGACAGAGTAGCAGGAGTGGGGGTCTGAGGACTATGGTTTCAGAGGACATCTAGGCCAACTGGTATAACAAAGTTTATTAAGAAAATGTTCTGCTTCCCACTTTGGTGAGTGGCGTCTGTGGTCTTAAAAGCTACTGAGTGGCCATCTAAGATGCATCAACTGGTCCCAACCCAGCTGGAGCAAAGAAGAATGAAGAACACCCAAGACACAAAGAAAATATTAGCCCAAGAGACAGAAAGGGCCACATAAACCAGAGACTCCATCAGCCTGAGACCAGAAGAACTAGATGGTGCCTGGCTACCACCAATGACTGCCCTGACAGAGAACACAACAAAGAGTCCCTGACTGAGCAGGAGAAAAGTGGGGTGCAGAACTCAAACTCTAGTAAAAAGACCGGACTTAACGGTTTGACTGAGACTGGAGGGACCCTGGAAGACATGGCCCCTGGAATCTCTGTTAGCCCAAAACTAAAACCACTCCCGAGGCCAACTCTTCAGACAAAGATTAGACTGGAGTATGGGACATAAAATGATACTTGTGAAGAGCGTGCTTCTTAGCTCAAGTAGATACATGAGACTAAATGGGCAGCTCCTGTCCAGAGGCGAGATGAGGTGGCAGAGAGGGTCAGGAGCTGGTTGAATGGACACAGCAATCTGGGGTAGAAAGGAAGAGTGTGCTGTCACACTATAGGGAGAGCAACTAGGGTCACATAACAATGTGTACAAATTTTTGTATGAGAAACTAACTTGAATTGTAAACTTTCACTTAAGGCACAGTTAAAAAAGAAAAAAGACGTGATCCTTATTAAAAAAAAAAAAAAGATTACCACAGCTTACAATGGCAACACAGTGCATCCGGATAACATCAGCATTTTAAATCAAGGATAGTGTGTTAATGTTAACAGTAACAGTAGTTGCAACATATTTGAAAATATAATACTGATAGACAAGAAGAGGGTCTCTTTTCCAGTCTACTACTGATTTACTGAGTTATTTCCCATAGTCTTTCAAAACCTCCATTTTCTTACTAATTAAAATGTAGGTCTCTTATTTATCTCACTAAGAAGATAAAAAAATACATTTTAAAAGGTGACAAATTGTTGCAGTAGCCTCAGAGGTCATCAAGTTTACTTCTTCCCACATGGACAAATGAAGAGAACACAGGAAAAGAAAGGCAGATGTTCTGTTTAACAGGACTATCAGTAACCTTTCCTGTTACTTGTTTGTGTGATAATTAAATCTGGGGGGAAAATATTGAAAAAAAAAGTTTGCCACTTCCTACCCACTGTATATGAGTATGTGAGAATGTTGCTAGGAGGCCTTACTGAAGTGTCATCACTTGCTGGCGATATTTAGCCTCACTGACCAACAGTACAAGGCACTGTGCAGCACTACCAAACCGGGGAATTTCCAGAGGAGGTGATGAATAGTATCAACACTGTACTTAAAAGCACCTTCTAGGGTTTCTGCCTAGCTCAACATGATCCCCTATCTCTGACAAGACTGAACCTCTGGAGGCACATCTACATGGCTTGTTTACTTTGTACAGTCTCCTTGGTCAGGAAATGACAGACTGAGGTGGGCACCTGACCCAAGCTGGAGCAATCAGGCTCTCTCTCCTGGGAACTTAAATTGGATCTGAAAGACCTAGTTCAGTATGGGCTATCAGATTGAAGTTATGTCAACTCAGAAGCTAAGGCTACCTACTTACCTTGGCCAAATGCCCACCCACAGAGAAAGCAAGTCAGAGGCAGGACATTTAAAGCAGATAGGCAGAATGCAGAGGTGAGCGATGGATGCACCCCAGAAAGAAAGGCATAGTTCCTACAGCTTTCCAGTTTCTGGTTCCAGTTCCTAGTGAGGCCCTGCTCTTGGGTTCCATAAACCATCCTGGAATCCTTATACCAAATTCCTTGCTTAATCTAGCTTGATTTGGCCTTCAGGCTAACTCTTACTGAGATCTTACAATGTGCTGGGCATTATTCTGAACACTTTATGTTATTCATTTCATCCCATGACAACCCTTATCTCTATTTTACAGTTGAGGAAACTGAGGTACAGCTAAATAAGGTTATGTGGTCCCACAATAAGTAAGTGTCAGAGCCAAGATCCAAATCAAGGCAGTCTGGTTCCCAGAGCCTATGCTCTCAACCACTACACTAAAACATATATTAACGGATATTATACTTTAAACTTTATTTACAACCAAGAATACTAAGAATACTACTAAGAAGCTGTTATTGGTACAAAGTGATAGTAGAGCTGCAACTGCCATCTCTAACTACAGAATAGGGTAGGCAAAGAACTGAGGTCAGAGAGGCAGAAAAATATATCTATATATACATTCCATAAACAGGTAACTGTAGAATAGATACTGCCTTTAACCCTCCTGGCCTACTTTTCAACTACATCATCCACCACTGCAAAGTAATATTTTATACTTCATATTATTAAAGATTCCTTCAAGACATAACTCTCTCCTTTTTAAATTTTTCTTTTAGAATTCCTCTGTTAGGCATTTCAGCCTAAATTTTCCATATGCCTTTCAAATGAACGTACCTGACACTTTAATATATTTATTCCCAATCAGCGAGCCATGATATTTTGTCATATTGTGACATCTGTACTTTCTCACTTCCCACTGCCAAGGAATTTTGGCATGTGTACACGTACAATTATTCACAGCATGTGTAACAAAGAAATAAGACTAATTTTATAAGCCACACACAGCTTCATTATTTCAGTCTAGTTTCATTATTTTATATGCATATAAGAAACATGTATAAATGTGACGGCGGGTGTGAACTGATAAACTGCTGAAGAGGTATGTAGCTGAATCAAAGAGAGAAGAAAAGTCAACGGAAAGGGAAAAGGGAAGTATTCTCTCCTGCTGCTACCCCTAAGCCCCAATGTACGCAACACCCTGGAGGAGCTCAGCAAAGGTTTGCTTTAATAAATACCAGACCGTTGCTAGCAGTGAAGAGATTCCTTTTATTCCTCCAAATATAGTCCTTGGTCTTTCTTTCTTGGGGCTTCCTTCTATTTTTTTCGGACCAATTCTTTCAATTATCAATGTCATTCTGAATTTCACACGTTCCTCTGGTAAGTCATATGACAAAATATGAAAGAGAAAGGGCATTTTGAGTCTCCAATATATTCACTGTGGTTAAATTAAAGAAACTAATGAAAGTCAACAACTGAAGCAGAGCATAATGTTTGTAACACCTGGAAAGTTTATTCTGGAGTTGACATAGAAACACAAACACAAACAACTCCTTTCTATAGAGCAGAGAGAATAAATAATCATTCTTCGTTCCTATTTCTCAGCTCTACTACATTTTTAAACAACACACACTTCCCTGTGAATTGTTTGGGTGGTGTTAAAAAAAAAAAAAAAGGCATTAAGTTGACAGATAAAACAAATAGAAAGGACAGGAACAATCTGCTTAAACATGTAAGTTGCCACCTTAACCACAGTAAAACCAGTTGCTGCTCAACAGTCAAGCTATTCAAAGTCCAGGAGAAGAAAAATCTGGTTGTCTTCTTCCCACTAGTATCTTTTTTTTTTTTTTTTAAATTTCTCATACAAAAATTTATACGTATTGTTTTGTGACATTAGTTGCAATCCCCACAAAGTGGCAGCACACTCCCCCCTTCCATCCCAGGTTCCCTCTGTCCATTCGACCAGTTCCTGTCCCTTCCTGCCTTCTCATCCTGCCTCCGGACAGGAGCCGCCCATTTGGTCTCCTGTATCTGACTGAACTAAGCAGCACACTCCTCGTGTGTATTATGTTTTGTTTTATAGTCCTGTCTAATCTTTGTATGAAGAATGGGCCTCAGGAATGGTTTCAGTTCTGGGTTAACAGAGTGTCTGGGGGCCATAGTTTAAGAAGTTTCTCCAGTCTCTGTCAGGCCATTAACTCTGGTCTTTTTATGAGAATTTGAGTTCTGCCCCATTTATGAGAATTTGAGTTCTGCTCCACACTTTTCTCCCACTCTGTCTGGGACTCTCTGTTGTGCTCCCTGTCAGGGCAGTTCACTGGTGGTAGCCAGGCACCATCTAGTTCTTCTGGTCTCAGGCTGGCGGACTCTCAGGTTCATGTGGTCTTTTAGTCTCTTGGGCTAGTATTTTCCCCGTGTCTTCGGTTTTCCTCATTTTCCTTTGCTCCAAGTGGGATGGGACCAATTGATGCAGCTTAGATGGCTGCTTGCAAGTGTTTAAGATCCCAAATGCCACTCATCGAAGTAGGATGCAGAACATTTTCTTAATAAACTTTGTTATGCCAACTGATCCAGATGTCCCCCAAAACTATGGTCCCCAGGCCCCAGCCCCAGCCTCAGCTACTCTGTCCCTCAAAGTGTTTGGATGTGTCCAAGAAACTTCTTACCTTCTGCTTTGGTCCAGTTGTGTTGACTTCCCCTGTATTGTGTGTTGTCCTTCTCTTTACTGAAGTTGATCCTTGTCTACTATCTAGTTAGTGAATCCAACCCCCCAACCCTCATAACCATCAAAGAATGCTTTTTTTCTGTGTTTAAACCTTTTCTTGAGTTCTTATAATAGTCGTCTCATACAATATTTGTCCTTTTGTGACCAACTAATTTCACTCAGCATAATGCTCCCTAGTATCTTTATCAACACTCTTAAACTGACAGCACTAAATTAAGGGCTTCCATAAGCATACTGATACTCTGGGCAAGCAATTTTACTTTTTGCGTTTTCCTTCTCTAATAAAAAAGATAATAATAATGGTCTCATAAAGCATTTGAGAGTAAAGGAAAATCAATGAACTATATAAAGGAATAAGTACAAGGGCAGGCTCTAGAGCCAGATGACTTGGCTTTTTTGTATCATGCCTCCATTTACTAGCTTTTTAAACCTCTGCTTGCCTCAGTTTCCTCATGTGTAGAATAAGGATAATAATAATACTTATTGGGCTATACCACCACGTGTCTGGCAGTTTGTCATACTGTGGTGGCTTGAGTGTTGCTGTGATGCTGCAAGCTATGCCACCAGTATTTCAAATACCAGCAGGGTCACCCATGGTGCACAGGTTTCAGTGGAACTTCCAGACTAAGACAGACTAGGAAGAAGGATCTGGCAGTCTGCTTCTGAAAAATTGGCCAGCGAGAACCTTACTGCCAGAAGATGAGCCCCACAGGTTGGAAGGCACTCAAAATACGACTGGGAAGAGCTGCCTCCTCAAAGTAGAGTCAACCTTAATGACGTGGATGGATGGAGTCAAGCTTTCGGGGCCTTCATTTGCTCATGTGGCATGACTCGAAATGAGAAGAAACAGCTGCAAACATCCATTAATAATCAGAATGCGGAATGTACGAAGTATGAATCTAGGAAAATTGGAAGTTGTCAAAAATGAAATGGAACTCTTGAAGATTGACATACCCTAGGCATTAGTGAGCTGAAATGGACTGGTATTGGCTATTTTGAATCAGAAAATCATATGGTCTACTATGCTGGGAATGATAACTTGAAGAGGAATTCTGTTGCATTCATCGTCAAAAAAAATATTCAAGACCTATCCTGAAGTACAACGCTGTCAGTGATAGGATAATATCCATACGCCTACAAGAAAGACCAATTAATACAACCAAATTTATGCACCAACCACTAATGCAAAAGATGAGGAAACCGAAGATTTTTACCAATTTCTGCAGTCTGAAACTGATCAAACACGCAATCCAGATACATTGATAATTACCGGTGATTGGAATGTAGAAGTTGGAAACAAAGTAGGACTGGTGGTTGGAAAATATGGCCTTGGTGATAGAAACAATGGGAGATCGCATGACAGAATTTTGCAAGACCAACGACTTCTTCATTGCAAATACCTTTTTTCAACAACGTAAATGGATACTATACACCTGGACTTCACTGATGGAAAACAGGAATCAAATCACTACATCCGTGGAAAGAGATGATGGAAAAGCTCAGTATCATCAGTCAGAACAAGGCCAAGAGCTCACTGTGGAACAGACCATCAACTGCTCATACGCAAGTTTAAGCTGAAGCTGAAGAAAATTAAAACAAATCCATGAGAAACAAAATACGACCCTGAGTATATCACACCTGAATTTGGAGACCATCTCAAGAGCAGATTTGATGCATTGAACACTAATGACCGAAGACCAGATGAGTTGGGGGATGACATCAAGGGCATCATACATGAAGAAAGCAAAAGATCATTAAAAAGACGGGAAAGAAAGAAAAGACCAAAATGGGTGTCAGAAGAGACTCTGAAACTTGCTCCTGAACATGAAGTACCTACAGCAAGCGGAAGAAATGATGAAGTGAAAGAGGTGAACAAAAGATTTGAAAGGGTAGGTCGAGAAGACCAAGTAAAGTATTGTAATGAAATATGCAAAGACTTGAAGTCAGAAAACCAAAAGGGAAGAACACACTCAGCATCTCTCAAGTTGAAAGAACTGAAGAAAAAATTCAATCCCTGAGTTGCAACTTTGAAGGATTCTATGAGCAAAATCCTGAACAATGCAGAAAGCATCAAAAGAAGATGGAAGGAATACACAGAGAGACACTGTACCAAAAAGAATTGGTCAACGTTCAATCATTTCAGGAGGCAGCATATGATGAAAAACCAATGGTATGGAAGGAAGAAGTACAAGCTGCACTGAAGGCACTGGTGAAAAACAAAGCTCCAGGAACTGAGGGAATACCAGTTGAGATGTTGTAACAAAAAGATGCAGTGCTGGAGGTGCTCACTCATCTATGCCAAGACATTTCAAAGACAGCTACCTGGCCAACCGACTGGAAGAGATCCATATTTGTGCCCATTCCAAGAAAGGTGACCCAACAGAATGCGGAAACTATTGAACAGTATCATTAATATCATACGCAAGTAAAATTTTGCTGAAGATAAATAAAAAATGGTTACAGCAGTACATCGACAGGGAACTGCCAGAAATTCAAGTCAGATTCAGATGAGGACGTGGAACAAGGGATATCATTGTTGATGTCAGATGGATCTTGGCTGAAAGCAGAGAATACCAGAAAGATGTTTACTTGTGTTTTATTTACTATGCAAAGGCATTTGACTGTGTGGAACATAACAAATTATGGATAACATTGCGAAGAATGGGAATTCCTGAACACTTAATTGTGCTCATGAGGTATCTGTACATAGACCAAGAGGCAGTCACTCGAACAGAACAAGGGGATACTGCATGGTTTAAAGTCAGGAAAGGTGTGCGTCAGGGTTGTATCCTTTCACCATACTTATTCAACCTGTATGCTGAGCAAATAATCTGAGAAGCCGAACTATATGAAGAAGTACGCAGCACCAGGACTGGAGGAAGACTCAACAACCTGCGATGTGCAGATGACACAACCTTGCTTGCTGAAAGCAGAGAGTACTTGAAGCACTCTCTTATGAAGATCAAAGACTACAGCCTTCAGTATGGATTACACCTCAACACAAAGAAAGCAAAAAATCCTCACAACTGGACCAAGAAGCAACATCATGATAAATCGAGAAAACCCTGAAGTTGTTAAGGATTTCATTTTACTTGGATCCACAATCAACGCCCGTGGAAGCTGCAGGCAGGAAATCAAATGACAGATTGCATTGGGTAAATCTGCTGCAAAAGACCTCTATAAAGTGTTAAAATGCAAAGATGTCACTTTGAGGACTAAGGTGTGCTTGATCCAGGCCATGATATTTTCAATTGCCTCATATACATGTGAAAGCTAGACAATGAAAAAGGAAGTCCAAAGATGAACTGATGTCTTTGAATTATGGTGTTGGAGAAGAATATTGAATATATCAGGGACTGACAGAAGAACAAACAAGTCTGTCTTGGAAGAAGTACCATCAGGGTGCTCCTTGGAAGCGAGGATGGCGAGAGTTTGTCTCACGTACTTTGGACATGTTATCAGGAGAGACCAGTCCCTGGAGAAGGACATCATGCTCGGTAAGGTAGAGGGTTAGTGAAAAAGAGGAAGACCCTCAACGAGATAGATGGCACAGTGGCTACAACAATGGGCTCAAACATAGCAACAACTGTGAGGATGGCAGAGGACTGGGCAGTGTTTTGTTTTGCTGTACATAGGGTTGCTATGAGTCGGAACCCAGTCCAGGGCACCTAACAACAACAACAGCATAGGGCTATAAAGGCAAATTTACAGAATTATGATTTTTATGCTCCTGCTTAACTTATTACTTCCTGACTTTAGCCAACTGTCTGTTATGAGTATAAATTAAACTTTTTATGGCTTTGCAGTACTGTTTGTAATAACAAAAGATAGTGCAGGCTGACATTCATTAATAGGGGTCTTGTTAAATACAGATATCCACAGAATGAAACACCATGTAGCTGTTAAAAAAGAAAAAGAAAGCAATGAAAAAATAAAATACGGAACTACAGAGTTACTGATTTGGAAAGATTTACAAAATATTTTATTAATTGGAAAAGGCAAGATGCAGAATACTGGGGAGTAGTATTTACTACCATAAATATCTTTCTTCTATAGAAAAGGTCCGGCAATCTGCTCCTATAAAGATTGTTGTTAGGTGCCGTCAAGTTGATTTCGACTCATGTTGTTGTGCGCTGTTCAGTCAATTCCAACTCATAGCGACCCTACAGGACAGAGCAGGATTGCCTCATTGGGTTTCCTAGGCCATAATCTTTTCTTTTTTTTTAGTGGATCAATATTTTTGTTTGTTCCTTTTTTTTTAAATTGTACTTTAAGGTTTACAGAGCAAATTAGTTTCTCATTAAACAATTAATACACATATTGTTTTGTGACATTGGCTGCCATCCCATGATGTGTCAACACTCTCCCCCTCTCAAACTTGAGTTCCCCATTACCAGCTTTCCTGTCCCCTCCTGCCTTCTTGTCCTTGCCCCTGGGCTGGTGTGCCCATTTAATCTCATTTTGTTTTATAGGCCTGTCTAATCTTTGGCTGAAGGGTGAACCTCAGGAGTGACTTAGGTACTAAGTTAAAACGGTGTCTGGGTGCTATACTCTCAGGGTTTCTCCAGTCTCTGTCGGACCAGTAAGTCTGGTCTTTTTTTTTTTTATGAGTTAGAATTTTTTTCTACATTCTTCTCCAGCTCTGTCTGGGGTCCTCTATTGTGATCCCTGTCAGAGCAGATGGTGGTGGTAGCTGGGCACCATTTGTTGCGCTGGACTTAGTCTGGTGAAGGCTGTGGTAGTTGTGGACTAATGTTTCCCTTGTGTCTTTGGTTTTCTTCATTCTCCCTTGCTCCAGACAGGGTGTAAGCCATCATCTTTACAGAAGTAGACGGCCAGGTCTTTTCTCCCACGGAACTACTGGAGGATTCGAATCCCACCTTTTAGTTAGCAACCGAGCACTTAACCATTATGCCTCCAGGGTAGGTACTATTATACTGAAACCTGTGAGGGCAAAACCTTAAACCCCACTGCCATCGAGTCAGTTCTTACTCATATCAACCATACAGAACACAGCAGAACTGTCTCATTGGGCTTCCAAGGCTGTAATCTTTACAGAGTGGCTGGTAGGTTTGAACCGCCAGCCTTTGGGTTAGCAGCCAAGTGTTTTAACCACTGCACCACCAGGGTTCCTTCCTTAGCGACCTAGAAAACCCTATGGAGCAGTTCTACTCTGTCACATAGGGTCGCTATGAGTTAAATCGACTCAACAGCATCTAACGACAAAATGGTATACATATATACATATAGAATGTACAGTAAATTTACATTTGAAATGCAGAAAATATCTTTGGAAGGATAAACAGTAAGCTGGCATCAGTGGTGCCTTCAGGGAGAAAAACTGAATAGGTAGAGGATGGGGAAGCAAGCAGCCTTACTTGTAATATCGTTTTTCCTTTTGAATCTTTTAAATTTTGTACATATGAATACATTTTTAAAGTATATTAATATATAAAAAGTAAACTTTTTAGCCCATTAAATATGACTAGGAATAAAAACAATGTGAAACTATAAATGGCTGGAATCAACATAGGAGAGCTAGCAGTAGTCAGCCATGTACTAATCAACCTGGTATCTGAGTCACCATCACACTCATCAGATCACCACTAATTGCTGCACATACTCAAAATATACTTGAGGGTTCTCAAATGGTTGTACTTTAAAATGAAAAAAGAATGTAAATTTTGCTAATTATTTTTCAACTAGAAATTGAAGCCAAGGCCATTACCATATTTAACAACATAAACTCCCAGAACACTCTCAAGAACAACGGGTTAGGAAAAGCTACTCTTAGTTCAGTAAGACAGTTGACACTTTAGCTGGGATATGCTAAGGGAGTAAGCATACTCTTCTGGTTCAAGTGCAGGCTTGCGGGTAATGAGCTAAATTTTTCCATGTCAGAGTCTTTGATAGAGTGTTTATGCTATAGCTGCGGTCTCAGGAGACCTGTCAGAGAAGGAAAACTCCTCTGGGAATTCTCTTGTTTTCACTACAACAGAGCAACTTCCAAAACAATGCCTCTGCTAAGCTCTTAAGTGACATACATGATAATTTCTTTCATGACATTAAAGATAACACTTCTAACAGTCAAAAGAAAAGCAAAATTACAAAGGAAACTACTCACAAACATCAGTACTTTCTAATTATTCAACATTACTAACGGTACAGGAGTCCCTGGGTGGCACAAATGGTTAAGCACCTGACTACCAACCTAAAGGTTGACGGTTTGAACCCATCAAGAGGCACCTCAGGAGACAGGCCTGGCAATCTGCTTCCAAAAGCTCACAGCCTTTAAAACGCTGTGAAGTCCTACTCTGCACACATGGGGTTGCCAGGAGTCGGAACTGACTCCATGGCAATTAACAACTACTAATGGCACATGGTGCCTAGAACACGGGAGACGTCAAATGTTTGATAAATAAATGAATAAAGAAAATTACATAAAACAAAATTCCTCTTGCTTACGTCTTAACGAAATATTTTAATTCATCATTCCTTGCTTTGACTTTTGCAAAGTAGATAAAAATTAGATATTATCATTCCCATTTTAGGGCTGTGGAAAATAATTAAGAAAAGGACAATATGAGAGTAGGAATGTATAAATTTATCAAAAAGCTTTTGAATTCCCAATCAGGATCACCGGAATACATTGCCTAATTATGAGAAATAATTTCAACAGACGTTGCTGTAAGCCTAAAATTATTTTTTTTAAAAAAAGCCTTTTACTGGTTTTTAGTTTTACGCCGTAGGTGAAGCTTTTACAGATTTAATACAGTCAAACCTGCGAAAGCCAGAACCTGTGTAAGGCAGAAACCTGTCAGAGAAGGAAAACTCAGATATTTTTCACTAATAGAGAGTGATAGAAAAGTGTTAAGACTGCATTCTGTCAAAGGCGGAAAACTTTCAAGACCCAAAAAAACAAAGCAGTCCCGTCAAGTTTTGGCCTCACAGGTTTCACTGTAATCGTGCCTACACTATAGGCTGCATATATTACTATAGTTTACTCCTAGAGAAGTAAATCTCTTGGAGGTGCAATCATCCCAGTTGCTGAGGCTTTTGCTCTGTGCTTCTTTGATTTCCACATTTACTTTTCTCTGCCAAAGTTATGCACTTAATTGAGACTGTTTCAAACTATTATTGTAGTATCAGTTATATCACATAATAGACCTTCTGTTGGCCAGGATTAGTCAGTCTAAGGTTATTTTTCTATATTAGAAAAGTTGGCACCAGTGGTCTTTAAACAGATTCTTAGATTTTAATTTACAGTACTGTTAATTCTTTTATCAAACCACACTTGACAGCCAAATGCTGATCAATCATCTTACCCTCCAAGGTGGTATATCTTCCCATTATATATTCAATTATTTCTCCTATCAATCAAATTTTCTTTTATTTATATACTTCTGAAAAGTTTTTGTGGCAATTCCCTATCATAATCGCCAGTAAAAGATCTTGTGGACTCAAAAACAATATACTTTGTTTCATCCACAAAGAAGGTAAGAGGGTTAGATGCATAATCTTGGCTACCATTGTTTCTACTTTCATATATAAATTTGCCCTTAGTTGTTGAAGTCTGCATTACTTGACTTAATATTTTTTATCTTACCAAGTTTTTAGTGTCAGCTTGGGATCCTTTTTACTGATCAATTTAAATGTACTGTGATTCAAGCTGCAGATAGCCCCCTAGTTTTACACTCACCATTTTCATCTGTAAATATTTACAGAGTACCTACTGTGTACTCCTTTGTACACTTGAGGTCCTGAGCAACAAGAATGTATAACTGTTCCAATTCAAAATGGGCATTTATAATCTACTGAAGAAAAACTTTAAATAACCTTTTTGGAGAGCAATTTAGCAACATCTACCAAAATTTAAACTCGGCATACTCCAAATATACAAAATGTACAAAATACGGGACCAAATACATAAAGATATGTAACTAGGATGTTCATGTTTCATTGTTTTCAATAGGAAAAATAAAAAACTGAACACAATTTCACTGTCTGTCAATAAGTGAACAATTAATAAGATACAGCTATGAAAAATAACACTGTGGTCATTAAAAGAAGAGGGTAGACCTAGATATACTAACTTGAATAGAAGTCCACTACACTTTGGTTTTAAAAATAGATTCAGAATAGTCTCTTCAACAAATGATGCTAGGACAACTGGATAGCCACACGACTGGATATCCACACACAAAAGGATAAGTCTGGACCCCTACCTTACAGCACACCCAAAGATTAACTCAAAATGGATCACAGACCTAAACAAACAGCTAAAACTATAAAATGCTTAGAAGAAAACATAGGAGTAAATCTTCATAAACCTGAGTTAAGCAATGATTTCTTAGATACAACACCAAAAGCAAAAGGGATTTAAAAAAATTGACAAATTGGACTTCATAAAAATTTAAAATATTTGCACTTCAAATGATACCATCAAGAAAGTGAAAAGACAATCCACAGACTGAAAGAAAATATTTGCAAATCATACACCTGATAAGGGACTTGTATCCAGAAAATATAAAGAACTCTTACAACTCAATAATAAAAACACAACCCAATTAAAAAATGGGCAAAGGTTCTCTCTGCCAAGGCCGAAGCTAACATGGCGTCAAGTGGCAGGGAGCTTGGGAACTTATTCGACCATCGTGTCCAGAAGGCTGTATGCAACACGTGGGCCAAGTATCGGGAGGGGCGATGGCCCTGAGCCGTCAAGGTATATACAATCAATTTGGAATCTTGGTACTTATTAAAACAAGGAGTTCTTGCAGTGGGAGCCATGAAGAAACTAGTTGAGCGATTTGCTTTACATGGTACAACTGAACAGTATAATGCTCTAGATGAATACCCAGCAGAAAACTTTACAGAAGTTTATCTTATTAAATTTCTGAATTCACAAAGTACAAGGATAGCCAAGAGAAAAAAGAACGAACAGAGTTTCTTTGGTGGATTGCTTCATGTCTGCTATGCTCCAGAATTTGAGACAGTTGAAACTAGAAAAAAGTTACAAGAGAGACAGGCTTATATAGCAAGAATTACTAAAAATAAAGACCATTGCATGACAAAGAAGAAACTGGTTACAAGGCATAAAGACACAAAAGATTTTAGACAGGACTTCAACTCAGAGATGTCTGGATTTTGCACATCTGCTTTGAACGCTTCTACTGGGAACACAAATCCTTATTCTTGTGAATTGTCTTTATGTTATTTCTCCTCAAAATGTACATGTTCATCAGGAGAGCATGTGGACAGAGCATCAAATTCTTCTTAGGATGGTAGAAACCATGATGAAAGTGGAAATTGTAACGACAGTAACTCTTTGCAGAAAACACAGATGAAAGCTTTTAAAAATTCAGTGGGCTGACCAGGTGCACAAAAGGTTGTTACTCCTTCAGAGGCGAAGATTTATGCCTAGGATAACACAGCTGCAGGAGCAGAAAAGAAGAGAAGATGATTGCAGACTTGGAACTTTCCTTCAAACAAGCAGGAGATGTAATGAGGTTATGACTGGACCAAAATTACCACACATACCTAAAGTAGACATGCACGATGACTCATTGAACACAACTGCAAATTTAATTCGGGATAAACTTAAAGAGGTAGTTTCACCTGGGCCAAAGCCTTCAGAGGACAAACTGGTAGATGTGAGTACAAGTCCTCCATATTAAAGCAAAGAAGAATACAGATTGCCAGCAGCAAGTTCATATTTTCTAAAGGGAATATTTATTTTTTACTTTTAATTTGTCATTTTAACTCTTAAAGAGATTTTACTGCTGGTATTTTTAATGCACTCTTCTCTGTAATTTCATTCAAGCTGTTTGTCTAATATAGTATTATCTTTCAAAATTTTTTTAAAAAAAGGGCAAAGTATGTAGTTAGACATTTCTCCAAAGAAGATATATAAAAGACAAACATGAAAAATGCTCAACATCAGTTATCATTAACCTGAACCTGCTGCCATGGAGTCGATTCCAACTCAGAGACCCTACAGGACAGAGCAGAACTGCCCCATAGGCTTTCCAAGACTGTAATCTTTACGGAAGCAGACTGCCATATCACAGAGTAGCGGGTGGGTTCTAACCACTGACCCTTCAATTAGCAGCTGAGAGCTTAACCACTGTGCCACCAGAGCTCCTTTTTCACACCTATTAGGATGGCAATAATCAAAAAGACAGACAACAACGTGTTGGTGAGGATGTAGAGAAACTGGAACCGTCACACATTGCTGGTGGGAATGTAAAGAGATGCAGCCACTTTGGCAAACAGTCCGGCAGTTCCTCAAAATGTGAAACAGAGAGTTTCCATTTTCCAGTTGCCATCAAGGCGATTCTGACTTACAGCAACCCCACACGTACAGAGTAGAACTGCTCCATAAGGGTTTCAAGGTTGTGACCTTTCAGAAGCAGACTGCCAGGCCTGTCTTCTGAGGCACCGCTGTGTGGATTCAAACTGCCAACTTTCTGGCTAGTAGTCAAGCACTTAACTGTTTGCGTCATCCAGGGAATCTATGTTCAAACTGTTGTTGTGTGCCATCGAGTTGATTTCTGATTCTTAGCGACCCTAGAGGACAGAGTAGAATTGCCCCATACGGTTTCCTAGGCTGTAATCTTTACAGGAGCAGATCGACAGGTCTCCCCCACCCCACTGCCTCACTATCACCACAGAGCCGCTGGTGGGTTCAAACAACCGACCTTTCAGTTAGCAGCCAAGTGCTTAACCACTGTGCCACGAGGGCTCCTTATGTTCAAACAAAGGAGCTGTATTTCCCACTTAGAGAAGCATGTGTATGTGGTTTGCGCAGAGTTTCCAATACAACTTTACCTTAGGGAGCCTGAAGTTTCCTCATCTACAAAATGAGTATAATGACACTTAATTCATAAGGTCACTGTAAGGATTAAATGAGATTTAGCCCATAGTAACCAAAAACCAAACGTGTTGCCATCAATTCTGACTCACAGTGACCCTAAGGATAGAGTAGAACTGCCCTACAGGATTTTCATGGAGTGACTGGTGGATATGAATTGCCGACCTTTTGGTTAGCAGCCTGATCTCTTAACCACTGCACCACCAGGGCCCCTAGCCCATAGTAAGCACTCATTAAATGGCCAACTACTGCTATTATCATATAAGATTTTTACTCTGCATTACTTTTTTTAATACTACAAAGAAATATATTACCTTAATCTTGTCTTTATTTATAAGACTTTCATGTTTTCACCATGATATTATCACCTTTTAAAAGCTTCTGTATAGTGTTTCTCATGTTGGGAACCTAGACTTTCTAGAATTTCTCCTGTAGTAAATAAATCTTTAAAAATTCAAATTTCAACTAATATTGAAACATTCTGTTAAAATAAGTTGTCACATCACTAGTTGTAGTATAGTTCTTTTTATTGAATATTTACTACTGTGTGCCAGACATTGCATTAAACGCTTTATATATTATCTAATCCTCACAATAAACCTATATGGTAGATAATTTGTCCAAGGTCAAACAACTAATCAGTGAAAGAGCTAAAATTCAATCACAAGTCTGACTTCCCTCTACCTCAGCATGCTAA
The DNA here is from genome assembly GCF_000243295.1 of Trichechus manatus latirostris. Classification (NCBI taxonomy): domain Eukaryota; kingdom Metazoa; phylum Chordata; class Mammalia; order Sirenia; family Trichechidae; genus Trichechus; species Trichechus manatus. The sequence continues at coordinate 2,664,040 of NW_004444017.1, forward strand.
ACTGTACCACAGACCACATATATTAAAATGACCAGCACAGGGTGTGGAATTTCATTATTACGGTATTTCAATAAGTTAGTCAAAAATCTTTCAGTCAAGTTGCCAGCTCATGTGCTATTTTTAGGTAGCAGAACTTACAAGCCAGTGAATGGACTCTGAAGAAGCCCTTGGGAGAAGCTGATATTATTTATAGTGAAGGAAAAAAAAAAAACGGTCATCAGATTTCATTGTGTTCAAAGGGACAATGATTTCAGGTAACTGGGACAATTGCTATTAATAAAGTATTTTTCTCTAAGTAAATTAACAAATAGATTCACCTTGTCCAAATCCTAAATGTCAATACTGCAAGGTCATATTTTTTGCACATACTGATACACCAAGAACACATCTGGCTATCACAAAACATTGTTTCTGGGAAAAGGCACACAAAGATCAAACTGGAACTGTCAGAAAGGACTCCTTTGAAATTTATCCTTCCTCCACTGAAGGGAAATGCTAGTAGTCTAGGCTTAGCTGTCTTCTACTTGAAAGACTGCCACAATCTGGAACTAACTTAACTGAAGCTAGGGAATGGAAAGCCATTTCCGAAGAGGTACATTTAGTAAAACATAACCAGAAAGCAGGAAAATTGCTTGGGGAGAAAGAGCAATGAGAAGGAAAAGTTGGCAACTGGCTTGAGCATTCATATGGCCCCAAAGAATGCCGCAAGGCAAATTATTTTTTTTTTCCATTACAAAATTTTATACATACATTGTGACCCTATACCCCATACTATGACAGCATACTCCTCCTTTCTACCCGATTCCCCATGTCCATTCAACAAGTTGCTAACCCTCTCTGCCTTCCCATCTCACCTCCAGACAAAAGCTACGGGTTTAGTTTCTTGTATCTACTTAAGCTAAGAGGCACACTCCTCATGAGCATCACTTTATGTCCCAAAGTCAAGTCCCATCTGTCTGAAGAGTTGGCCTTGGAAACTGTTTTAGTTCTGGGCAGATAGAGAATCCAGGGGCCACGCTTTCCGGGGTTCCTCTGGTCTCAGTCAGACCATTAAGTCTGGTCTTCTTACTAGAATTTGAGTTCTGCACCGCACCTTTCTCCTGCTCCATCAGGGACTCTCTGTTGTGTTCCCGGTTAGGGTGATCATCGGTGGTAGCCGGGCACTATCTAGTTCTTCTGGTCTCAGGCTGATGAAGTCTCTGGTTTATGTGGCCCTTTCTGTCTCTTGGGCTAATACTTTCCTTGGTGTCTTCATTC
>NW_004444017.1:2665594-2667174 GCF_000243295.1 Trichechus manatus latirostris
AGTACAGTTTTTCATAGTATTCTGTTATGATTCTTTTAATTTCAGTTGGGTCTGTTGTGATATCACCCATCTCATTTCTTACACAGGTTATTTGCTTCCTCTCCTGTTTTTCTCTTGTCAGTCTGGCCAATGGTTTATCAATTTTGTTGATTTTTTCAAAGAACCAGATTTTGGTCTTGTTAACTCTTTCCATTGTTTTTCTATTCTCTATTTAATTCTGCTCTAATTCTTATTATTTCCTTTCTTCTAGCACCCGAGGGCTTCTTTTGCTGCTCTCTTTCTGCTTGTTCCAGTTGTAGGGTTAATGTTTTGGTTATGGCCCTTTCTTATTTTTGGATGTGTGCATTTATTGCTATAAACTGACCTCTGAGCACTGCTTTTGCTGTCCAAAAGGTTCTGATAGGATGTGTTTTCATTCTTGTTTGAGTCTATGAATTTCTTTATGCCATCCTTAATTTCTTCTATAACCCAGTAGTTTTTCAGCAAGGTGTTGTTCAGTTTCCATGTATTTGATTTTTTTTCCTTGATTTTTATGTTGTTGATTTCTACTTTTATGGTTTTATGGTCAGAAAAGATGCTTTGTAATATTTTGATGGTTTGGATTTTGTTAAGGCTTGCTTTATGGCCTAATTTGTGGTCTGTTATGGAGAATGTTCCATGTGCGCTGGAGAAGAAAGTATACTTGGCTGCTGTTGGGTGCAGTGTTCCATATATGTCTATGAGATCAAGTTAGCTGACTGTAGCATTTACCTCTGCCATGTCTTTGTTGAGCTTCTTTCTGGATGTTCTGTCCTTTACCAAAAGTGGTGTGTTGAAGTCTCCTACTATTATTGTGGAGCTGTCTATCTCTCTTTTCAGTGCTGTTAGAGTTTATGTATTTTGGGGCCCTGTCATTGGGTGTGTAAATATTTATTATAGTTATGTCCTCCTGGTGTATAGACCCTTTAATAATTATATAGTGTCCTTCCTTATCCTCTGTGGTGGCTTTTAGTTTAAAGTCTATTTTGTCAGAGATTAATATTGCCACTCCCGCTCTTTTTTGAGTGTTGTTGCTTGATATATTTTTTCCCATCCATTGAGTTTTAGTTTGTTTGTGTCTTTAAGTCTGAGGTGTGTCTCTTGTAGGCAGCATATAGATGGATCGTGTTTTTTTATCCAATCTGCCACTCTGTCTCTTTATTGGTGCATTTAGTCCATTTACATTGAGTGTAATTATTGATAGGCATGAGTTTAGTGCTGTCATTTTGATGTCTTTTTTGGTGTGTTGTTCACACTCTCTTTGTTCCGCTTAATTTTCTGTGCGGAGTCATTTTTATGTATTTTCTTTTCATCTTTTTCATTGTTGATTTCGTGTTTGCTGAGTCTTCATATTTTTCTAATTTTTTCTATTTTCACTTATAGGATTGTTAGTTTCCTTTATGGTTACCTTAATATTTCCTCCTATTTTTCTAAGTTTATACCAGTCTTTTATTTCTTTATATCACCTTGACTTCCCCTCCATATGAAAAATCTATGTCTACATTTTTTAAGTCCCCCTTTTTTGTTTTAATGTTGTCATCTTTTACATATTGACATCTGTT
>NW_004444017.1:2667422-2734869 GCF_000243295.1 Trichechus manatus latirostris
TTCAAGGCTTTATATATGTCATCCGACGGCCTTCTTGCCTGCATGGTTTCTGCTGAGTAGTCCAAGCTTAGTTGTATCAACTCTCCTTTGTAGATGACTTTTCATTTATCCCTAGCTGCTCTTAAAATTCTCTCTTTATCTTAGGTTTTGGCAAGTTTGATTATAATATGTCTTGGTGACTTTCTTCTGGGATCTACCTTATGTGGGGTTCGATGAGCATCTTGGATAGAGATCCTGTCATCCTTCATGATCTCAGGGAAGTTTTCTGCCAACAAATTTTCAATAATTCTCTCTGTATTTTCTGTTATCCCCCCCATTCTGGTACTCCAATCACTTGTAAGTTACTCCTCTTGATAGAGTCCCACATAATTCTTAGGTTTTCTTCTTTTTTTTAAATCCTTTTACCTGATTTTTCCTCAAATAAGTTTGTGTCAAGTGCTTTATCTTCAGTCTCACTAATTCTGACTTCCATTGCCTCAATTCTGCTCCTATGACTTTCTATTGAATTGTCTAATTCTGACATTTTATTGTTAATCTTCTGGATTTCTGATTGCTGTCTCTCTATAGATTTTTGTAGCCTGTTACATCTGTCATTATGCTCTTCTCTAATTTTTTTAATCTCATCTATTGCTTGTTCTGTGTTTTGCTTAATTTCCTTCCTAATTTCTTGAAGAGTTCTGTATATTAATCTTTTGTATTCTGCCTCCGGTAATTCCAAGAAATTTTCCTCCTTTGGAAAATTTCTAGATTCTTTATTTTGGGAGCTTGCTGAATCCATCACGGATTGCCTCTTTATGTGATCTGATATTGACTGTTGTCTCTAAGCTATCAAGAAGTTATTATATTTATTTACCTTATGTTTGCTTACTGTGTCCTAGCTTCTTGTTTTGTTTTGATATGCCCAAACAGGCTGCTTGTATGCTCATACAAGTTTGATTATCGGCACCTTTGAAGCTCTAATGTCCTGTCACCAGGTGGTTAGATCTGTTACTAGGTATGTGAGTTCACGAGTCTGCCCACTCCTCCCGTATGGATTCAGCTCAGGTGCCCAGGCAGACAGCCACCAAGTGTGTGGTGTAGGCTCTCACTTACACTCCTAGATAGGCCTTGGTGATTGGTGTAGGCACAGGCATCTGGCTGCAGCAGGGGTACACACTCTGAGCAATGCAGGTGGCTGATGACCGCCCTTGAGCGTCCAGAAGGAATGCGTGTCCCTGTTCCCTAGAGCACGTAGGTGGGTGGGTTTTGCAGCCAGACTACAATCACCTAATTCTGTTGCCTTAAAGGACTGGGGGGCACCTCTTATTCATGTGCCCCTATCACAAGTGGCTAGGTGGCATGGGTGGAGCCACCAGTCCTCAGGCCCCTGATGTGGGTAGGTGAAGACCCTGCTTAATGGGCAGAGCAGTGTCAAATGTCAAGAACCTGCCACCTCACAGCTTAAACAGCTGAAGTTAGAATTCCGGTATACACCCTGTTGTACTGCGGTAATGAGGGCCTACGCTGTTGAGATGAGCCCACACAAGTCTTTGCAGGGGGAAAGGCACTCAAAGTCCGTGGATCCCTTATGCCTGTGCCTAGGCAAAGGATCTGTGCCTACCCTGGGTTCCTGGCTTAGGGGAGCCAGCAGTTTATTTTTTCCCTCTGTTTGTTAATTTGTTCCCTCTCCAAGGCAGGGAGAATGGTGTGTGACAGATCCTACTACCAGCCCAGGGGACTCAGCAATTGCTGAAGCCGGTCCAGGACCCAGTGCAGAGCAGGTAGCAGGAAGGTAAATGGGAGAGAGGTTTTTCCCTAAGGGGGGTGTTTTTGATCCACGCAGTAGGCCGTAGGCAATTGCTTATCTTTTGCCATTCCAGGGCTGCTTCTCACTGGTTCTGGTTGGCTGTGAAGACTCTCTGGCGCTGAGTCTCTCCCGGTGTGGAAAACACACCTCCTGAGCACCGCCGCTTGCCTGCGTCACTGCTTAGCCCCGAGCTGATCAGGCCTGAAAGTCTCAGGCTCTCGTCTGGTTATGTCTGGCAACTCCTCGCTGCTTCCAAATCATCTCCATCTCCTTGCCACTCAGACCAGTTCCTCAACTCTGCCTCTGATGTTCAGGGCTCCCAGATTGCCATATATAATCAATGCACTCGCTTTTTCGGGTATTTGTTGTAAGAGGGTCCACCGGAAACGTCTAACTACTTCGCTATCTTGGCCCTGCCTCTCACAAGGCAAATTATTTTAAAGTGAATCCCTTTTCATTTTGCATATCCAACATAGCAAAAGCAAAAAGCTCTCTTTTGACAGCTGCTGTGGCAGAGATCATAATAGAGGGTCCTGCACAGAGTAGGAGAAAAATGGAGAACAATTCAGATTCACACACACAAACCAAAAATGACCAGGATTGCTGGTCTGACAGAGACTGGAGAAACCCCAAGAGTGTGGCCCTCTGGACACCCTCTTAACTCAGTACTAAAGTCACTCCTAAGGTTCACCTTTCACTCAAAGATTAGACAGGTCTATAGGGCCAACAACAACACACGTGAGGGACACGCTTCATAGTTCAATCACATATATGAGACTAAGGGGCACATCAGCCCAAGAGGAAAGACAAGAGGCAGGAAGGGCAGAAAAACTGGATGAATGGAAACAGGGAACCTGGGGTGGAGAAGGGGAGAGTGTTGACTTATTGCAGAGTTGGCAACCAATGTCACAAAACAATCTGTGCATTAACTGTTTAATGAGAAACTAATTTGCTCTGAAAACTTTCACCTAAATCACAATAAAAAAAATTGGGGGGGGGGGAAGAAAAACCACTCTTCTTAGTGAACCAAACAGAAGGCTATATAAAATGTATGATTTGACATGGTGATTAACAGTAGGGTTGTAATTGCTATCAATAAGTTGTACATCTATAAAAAGTTGAACAGGCAAAAGTTTTGTGGTAGATGTATCTACAATAACAACAACAAAAAAGAGCAGCTGCTGAGGTTGCTTATGCACAACCAAAAACCTCAAGATTTGGTGTCTTGGTTTGGAGGTTTAGGGTCATTGTTTCATGGGACATTCCAGTTAATTGGCCTAATAACCTGTTTAATGCTTCTGTAATACCTCCTAGTTCATTGCATAGTAACTGGGGTCTTAAAAGCTTGCAGACGGCCATCGCAGTCACAAAAATTAGTCTTTATTTACCTGGAACAACAGTGGAAGGAGAGTCAGGAATAGGAGGAGGAAATGGAATGTGTGGCTAATTACCAGAACAACTGCTTCCTTTGACATGAGACCAGAAGAACTAGATGGTGCCCAGCTACCATTACTGAACATTTTGATCAAAGATTCTATAGAAGAATCCTGATCAAAGCAGGAAAATGCAGAACAGAATTTCAAATACTCAGGGACTCCAGACTTTCTGGAGCCATGGGGGCTGAATGAACCCCTGAAACTACTGCCCTGAGATAATCTTTTAAAACTTAAACCAAAAATATCTCCTGAAGTCTTATTAAAACCCAACAATAGTTTAACTAGTAGAAAAAAAAGAAGCCGCCTTGAGCATTATGCTCTTTTAAGAACTATCGATACGGCATCAAATTGACGATAGCAACTTAGGAAGAAGGAACCTTAGGGGGCAGTGCGTTTATGTTAATCAAGGAGAAACAACTCAGAAAAGGAGGTGAGAATGACTGCACAACTCAAAGAATGTAATCAATGTCAATTAATTGTACATGTAGAAACGGTTGAATTGGTGTATGTTTTGCTGTGTATATTCTCAACAACAACAAAACAAAATTGATTAAAAATTATGATTTGAACATGTGGAACCCTTGAGACTATGGCCCTTAGACACCCTTCAAACCTGGAACTGAACTCACTCGCAGAGATCACCTTTCAGCCAAACAATAGACAGGCCTATAAAGTGAACAACAACACCAGTGAGAAACAGACTCCCCAGGACAATAGGACAATCAACCACAGGAGACCAAAAGGGCAGCATTTTGTTTATTTTTTGTCCAAAAACAAAGTTAAGAAGGCACGAATGGGCAAGAAAGATAGGCAAATGGAAACAGGGTACCCAGGGAGGATGTGGGTAGAATGCTGTCACATTGAGGGGATTGCAACTGATGTCATGAAACAAAATGTGTATAAATTGCTGAATGGGAAACTAATCTGCTTTGTAAACTTTCATTCAAACCACAATAAAATGTCTTAAAGAAAAGTATGATTTGATCCAGAAATTAAATTCCTTATATATTCAAAAAACGGACATTACTCAAAACCTAAGTTCATTCTACTTTTTGCCTGATTCTCCCATCCTCAGAGGTTACATTTTCTCACTTTAGGAATATTATCTCTTTTCCTTCTCTTTCTTTTGTAAAGATGACAGTACATTCTTTCACCTAACAATATCAATTAAATACTGTCACTTCCTTTCCACTGGATGACATTAGTATTCATTTGTACTTTGCTAAAATATCTAATTTCTTTAATTGCTAGTCTTAAAAAAAGTAGACAGGATCAGTATCATTTGCCATCACTTATATGCACAAATTGATCCAGAATATCTGGAATAGATATTCTGATAACATGTAAGAAAAGGAGGAGACTAGACATCAAGAGTCTGGATTTTACTTCTGGCTACATCATTTACTCACCATGTGACCTGCGGAATATCACAATCCTTCTAAGTCTTAATTTCTCCATCTCTAACATGAAGATAATGACACCAGCTCCGCTTTCTTCACTAAGTTATGGGGCTCAAAAGAGATCAAATATATGAAAGCACTATGAAGGCTGCAAAGGATACACATACGTAAGCCATTATTATTGATCATCTTATCTTGACAGGTCTTCCCTTTTTCAAAACACTGCTTAAGAACTTTACTCAAAGTCAAAATGCTCCTCCCTACTTCTGCCTCTAGCTAACCCAACATATCAAATTGCAAAACAAAATTACACTATGTTTCAATAGGGAAACAAGTCAATCCTCTATTAAAGTTGTTGTTTCCTTCTAAAATCTAAAATCAAAACCACAGTTTTAATTGAAGTTTCTTCCTGCAAAGTTAAGTGGCAATGCTTTATTTTTCCTGAAGTCTGTCTTAAAAATAATCCTTGTCTTCTTGTTACATTAAGAAAAACAATCCTTATTTTCTATACATTAACGACCAAAGAAAAAATTAAAACTTGCAGCAACTGTAGTTCACATTCTAAAAGTACAAGTGCATCTTGCTCATGAAGAAAGCAGTTATCAGAGTTTAGATTACCACATTCTGTCCTAAAAAATCAAAATCATCAATTTAAAAGTGGGAAAAGAATATTAAGATATTATTTAACACACAGAATATCTCTGGAAGAACCCCTAAGAAATCTACCAATGAACGAACCAGGTAGCATGGAGACAGTGAGAAGACATGCTTTTCACTGAACTGCATTTTGTACCTTTTGAAATTTGAGCCACATACAGTTTAAAAATACATATTTGTTATTTTATTAATGCATTATAAATCACTGAGGGATCCAAAAAAGTCCCCCTTTTCCAGATGAGAAAACTGAAGCCAAAGAAGTTAAATGACCTGCCCAGGATCACACTGCTAGATAATAAAAAAGCTGGGACTATACCTCAGGAACCTGAGGAAAGCTTCCAGTGTTTTTCCCCCTCATTATAATGCTACGTGCTAAAACAAAAAGTGCCATCTTATAAATAATAAAAACATTACTATAATCCTTTTCAGAAGTGTGGTCTTTCAGAGATTCTGGTGACTCATATGATACAATGGTAATTATTAATATTTTTACAGAAGTTCTAAGGCAAAAGGACAGACATGACAATCGTCATTATCAAGACTCATACCAAGTAACAAGCAAGTTAATAAAGACAGCACATGGATCAGTATGCCTACTCACAGACATAAATAGATTCAAACTTTAACTATGCCAGGAAAATTTTGCAGTTTTCATTATTACTAGCAGTAAAGATGTCTGATGAGGCAGGATAGATTCAGCAGTATAGACAGCTTATTCCCAGGGAATTGACTCAGAGGATATAAAGCAAAACCAGACCACAGGAAATTCTAGTTTGAAAGAAGCCTTGACAATTCCACTGTAGAGCCACCCTGGAGCAGGAGAACTAAGGGAGTTATCAAGGCCCCTTCTAGTCCTAAGGCCCTCAAATACTAAGAAGCAGAGCAATGTCAACTCCCCCGAGGAATTCAAGCATTCTTTTCCTCTTAACAAGAAAAAACATTAACTTCTTCTTTCAAACGGCACAAATGCAGGGGAAACAGTTTCCATAGAAAAGAAACCAGAAATTAAAACTAGAGAGGCTGAAAAAATGTGAGTCTGTCTGCTTGTGCAGCTTAGAACAGAAGGACGTTGGAAGAAAGGAAATTTGTTACAGGGATCTTTTCCAGCCCTGTAGGTAGCCTTCATATTTAGAGAAATACGCACATGTTAGATGTTACTAGGACTTTACCGTAATTTTTTATATTTGCCAAACATACTGTAGTCATGTATTAGTTAATCTAAGTATTTTCAAACACTGGGTAAGTCTGTTTGCCAACAATTAGATGATCTGACGAAACATTTAGAAAAAGAGAACACAAGAGATCAACTACAGTTGATCTTTCTAAAGAGAAATCATGGCCTATGGATAAACCATAGAGCAGGACTTTCTGAGACAACACTGAGTTGGAAGGTCGCACAGGAAGTCTCTCTCACCACACCTTCAATTCTCTGTCAGGAGCAAAAGGGCAGATAGAGCTTAAGTTCCAGCACTAACCAAACCCTATCATAGCCAGAGAATATATAATATGAAACCCCTAGCCTCAACAAAGGTCCTGAGATGGTTGCTTCAAATTTCATCTTCAATTTTCACTAAATATTTCAGATACAGAAAAAAATATATGAAGTTTACTTGTTGGTAATTTTCTCACTTAATTGAAAATAAATCTGATTCACGATAGAACAGTCACAAAATTCAAAGAAGACGAAAAAAATCACAGATATCAGGTATTATCCTCACACTGAAAGGTATTAATACCAAAACTCTTATTTTATCAAAAAAATTAAACGCAAAACCTAAAGCCAAAAAACAAAAGGCAATCCAACTCCCTCTTAGCAACAAATGAGTTAAGCAGTGACAGAAGCTGCACTAACATTACCGAAGGCAGGAGAAACATTTGGTGACTCACACATTCCCCTTTGATGTCAATTTTTAAAAATTAAAGAGTTGGTTTCTTTGGGAAGAAAAAGGGGGGGAAAAAAAACTTTAAGATTATCCCTTTAGGCTTCAGGTCCAATAAGTTAAAAACCATTTTGCCTCCTAGTCCCAATTTCAAAGTCAATTCCAATTAAAAAAAAAAAAAAAAAAATCATGAGTCATATCAAACATCTGGTATCCATGCAATTTACTGCCTTAAATTCATTCCATTAAGATTTATCGAGTGTCAAAACTGAACAAGTACCATATGAATTCAACCAGAGAAGCTGAATATTAACTTTACTCCCCTTTAGCATTCCCATATTTATACTTGTAAATGTGGATTATTTTTTCTCTCCACTTGCGGGGGAAAAAAAAGCGTAGTGAACGAATTTCAGAGTGCAGCTAAGCAGAACTTGATGAAAAAGGAAAATGGGTGTTGACTACCCCAACATCTCCTGCGTGACAATTTCTAAAAATAGTTTAAATTGTTTAAGTATTTACTAGTCTAAATCCACTCGTCAAATTTTCATTTGCCATGGTAACGGAATAAAAAGTGAGGAATATAGTTAGCTTGTATGATTTCAATTCTCAGACAATGCCAAAGTTTTAAGCCAATGATTTCACACGGCTCCTCATTAACTTTTCATTAACTTGGCTAACAGGGATTTATTTGACAGGCTGAGATTTCGGACCGTTTTAGTTTCCAGGCTCTCCCTCTGGCGGAGGCAGAAAAAGAGGCATGGAAGGCAAAGAAAGCACAAACAACTGGTATGGTGCCTTCGCAAGTAAGACAGACAACCTTGAATAAGAGATAACTACTAAAAAGCAGATATAAGAAAAAGAATAGTTTTGCATTTTCATCTCTCGGACACAGTTCCAGAATTCAGCACCGCCTGCCAAAATCGACTGGCATTATAGCAAATTACTAAGTATCACCCACAACCTTCTGCTTCGACATCCTCGGAAAAGACTGCATTCAATCTCAGTTATGCTACCACTAGGCAGTGCGTGAGGAGCGAGGCTAATGTACTTGAAGTAAGGGAAAACTGAGGCCCAGAGAGGGCGAAGACAGCTCATAACGAAAAGTCCAAGAGTTTCCCACGCAGGGTCCTGAACAAAAGTCTCAGCCCACGGTGAAGGCTACAGAGCCGCTGCTCTCTACCACTCACTTTTAAGGGGGGGGTGGGTTGGGGGTTAGTGAGGGTAACTGCACCAGGGAGTGGCAAGAGATGGCTCGCCTCTGGCGGCCAAATCAGACTCTCCCTCCATGACCCGAGCCCACCACCCTCTCCCCTCGGAGCTCCCAGGCAGGACCTCCACGTTCTCACTTCGTCCCCCCGCCCCACTCAAGTAAGCAGATCAGTCACCATCCCGCTCTGACCTATCGCCGCCGGGGCCTCGACGGTAGCGCGACGCCTCCATCCCCCGCAGCTCAGTAAGTTGCAACCACGTCCAGACCCCTAGACGCCGCCGCTAGGGTGGCAAGTCTGGCAGGCAGCCGGGCCCCACCCCCTGGCAACCACACTCCGCACTGTCACCACCGCCTATTGGACCATGTGACCACCACTCCCTTCTCATTGGCTATTGCCGCCACCGGCGATGCGGGAGGGTATCTAAGGGGCGGGAAGAACCCAGGAGTTAAAGGCGCCTGCGCTGAAGTGCGGATGACGGGCAAGGGCTTGGTTCCCTAGAGCGCGGCGCCGGGAAGGGGCTGAGGGCGGAAGGATGTGTTCGCGTCGGCTGTGCTGGCTCCCTGCGGTCAGGCTGCGAGTCCATCTGAGGAGCCGCCCATCCCCCACTAACCGCCACGCACCTAGCGGCTTCCTAACACCTCCGCCATTTGTACCTCGAGACCACCCATAGTGCTTCCAGAGGTCTGTTTTGTAACGATTTACAGACCTCTGCTGGCTTCTCACAATCTGGCCCCTTCCTAATTCCAGAGGCCTTCCGGGCAACCACACACGAAGTCTCTCCAGCAGTCATCCCCATTTAAATGGATCTTTCATAAAGTTTATCTGGTCTCATACAAAACCTCCTTCAGCCTCCCCTACTCCAGCTCAAGTTTTTAGATCAGTCCTAGACCTGCTCTACAAACTTTCCTAAAGCAGAGGACCCAGAGAACCTTTTCCATCTACTCCTTCTCCCTCTTTCTACAACGTATGGATCATCTTCAAACATCCATACTCTATAATGGGATCTAAATCTGTACCCTCGTTTCCAATAAATCTTGTCCCCAACTATCAGCTCCTTTCTCACCACCAACTTACATATTCTACAGACCCTACAGAATATCCTGACAAAAGTTACTAGACATTGACTTTAGTTTATTGTATTCCAAGGTCAAAGTTGTTCTACATTAGTTTTCAAAACAAGCTGATTTTTTAAGAGGCATAGAACTTGACATTAAGCTAGGACTGCGGGGCATTTAACTCACTGGGTCAGCCTCCACTCACTGTCTGACCCTGAACACAATTCATTCTCTGTGCTTCAAATTCACATCTGTAAAATAAGCAGAATAATCCCTGCTTGGTCAACCTCAGGCTGGACCTGACACATTTATTAAGTAGGTTCTTAATAAATAGGATTGAATGAGATGATATTTGTATGAAAGGACAATTGAGACATTTTGTTAACCAGAGAGTCCTTCTGCATTATTTACAATAGGAAGTAATATTCCCTGAAAACTTTCCACATTTATTTATATACATTTAAACCATTACTACAGGAAATCATTTTCCCACCTTATTTAATATTTATGGATTTATCTGGGAACAAAAAGTCAAAACATAAGCAAACTTAGTTTTTCTCTGTCCCCTTCCTCTCTCGATCCTACAGTATTCACTAAAACAGGGCTTGCTGCCCCTTCCTCATCTTGCCATCAACAGATGAGCCAAGGTTGTAGAGGCGGCAACTCAACCATAAAAAGTTACAATGAATTTGCTTTTTTTCTGTCCATTCGGTCATAGAGGAAGTGGCATTGAGCCTGACACAGAGTTGGTACTCAGAAATGTAAATGTAATTTGTTTGAATGAGATGACTAAAAGATTAATGAATGAGTAGCAGTTGAGGGAAACAAGAAAGACCTTTTGTGGAAGGGCAGTATACTATTGACAGTAAAATGCAGGGTTCTCTAAATAAAACTTTCTATTAACTATTTATTTACATGTATTGTGTTAGTATAAGAAATTTAATTTTAAAGAGTTAATATAAGAAAAACATGAAGTGAACTGTTTATGACACCAGATATTTTAAAAAGTAAATCAGGGAATTGAATTCCCTTATGACTCTAGGGCTCTAGTTAAAATATCTTCTTCCTACGGGTGTTATTTCCATTTTATTCTATTGATACACTCTCTTGCAAGCCAGAAGAGTGACTTTAGCAACTCTATGAAAACCAGCAGTCAATTTCTTGAGTTTCTTAATAAAGAGAGAGGCTGATGTCAGTTTTTCACAAGGAACTGGCTTCTGCTCAGCTTCCCTCTCTTCCTGAGGCAAGCCAACAGGTTCTGCCGTCTCCTCCAGGTGACCTTTATCCCATACTTCTCCTGAGGAGTGTCTTTAACCAGAATAGGCCCAGGCTCTGGGCTCTTAGGAATACTAGTATGAAGGGCGCAGCCTGGAAGCCTGTTTTCCTTCTGATCTGGGGAAATGGGTGTTTCCTTCACAGAAGATGACCCTGGAGTCTGGATGTCAGGTGGAATGAACACATAAGGTGGGCTTTGAAGTGTATGTACTGACAGTTCCCCATAGCTTTGGGAACTGAGGATTGGAACTAAGGGCGTTCTGGAAATGTCCTTTTCTGATTGCTTGGGAGGCTCCCTGATTAAGGGGATCCCCAATGTCACTGAACTGGAAGAAGACTGTGGACTCTCAAAGGTTAGCTGTGGAAACTTGGAAGTGGTAGATTTTCGACTTGAATGTCTTGCCTGGTCTTGGTGATGACGTTTCCGGTAAACTTGGAAACAGCTTTGTGCTGTCGTATCAAACTGAGGCAATACCTGATGATTAAAAAAAAAAGGTAAGGAGAGCCAACCACCAAGTCCAAACCAGAGGTAAGTATATTCAGGAAACTACATCAAATGACCAGAATCCTAAATGGGGGCCAACTGTAGTAATGGACATAGAAACAAAAATAGCTATCTAATCAGATAATAATAGAGCTTTGGCCAAGTTATTCAATCTCTTTGGCTTTCAGTTTCCTCATGTGTAATCAAGGGGACAATGTCTCTTTCACTTCATCACACCATATAATCACAACTTATTAACTGTCTATCTTTAAACTTCATGAAGGTAGGGACTAACAGTCTTGTTCGCCATTGGTCCCCAGCACCTAGCAGAGTGCCTGGTACAGAGAAGGCCCTCACCTCAGTAAATAAGTACTGTAGCTGAATGCAAGAATAAGGAAATGAAATCACGTATGTTAAGCATTGATCATAGGGCCTGGCACATAATGAGTACTCAAGAAATGTACATTCCTATTCTCATCCACAGGATTCTAAGGTTTGAGTTTCTTCCACAATCCTGAGGCAAGTATTATGGTTCTTCCAGGCAGTCCTGAACAAGTTATATTTAGTAAGCACTCTTAAGCAGAGCTTGTGCTTTTATATGACCCTTTTTCTATAATACTTCCCTGTCATATAGTAGCTATACCCTCTTCCAAGGTCTCTTACACTATTAAAATACGACATAAATTTCTGTAGATTTTTTTTTTTTCAAGGTTCAACCCATTAAACAGTAGAGTACCTAGATAAATACTCCACTTCTCACATGAAACTTAGGGAATGATCTCATTTTTTACTTGTCTTGCCATTTATCTGGCTTTCTCATCCAGCTACTGGGTAGTGAAATTTTCATATGGAACTCCTTCAGAGGAATGTGGGAGGAAAATCTTCAATTCCAACCAACTCATGTCTCAGTTTGAAACGAGAAAAGGAGATGTACCAGAGAAGATGTCTGACAATAGCCAAAAGAGTACATGGCCTCCTTGTCCCTATCTGCCAGGAATCTTATTTTTTGGAGGCCCTCGTTCAAGACCAGAAGAGGCAGCACTCTGAGAAGCCTAACAGAGGAAAAGTCAAAGTAAGAATACCATGGGCCTACCCAGGATGTGATGGTGTTGTGGTCAATGGGCTTGCTGGGCACCTGTCTAGTGCGGCTGATGCGAAGCTGTGGAGACCCACAGCGGTGTTTGGGGCCCTCCAGTGGTTGCTGGTGGAATAGCAGTGGGGCTTTCTGAGAACGCCGGCTGCGTTTTTTTCTGGGCGGCATCGATAGGTGAATGAAGAGTAGTTAATAACCACATCATGCTGGCTACAATCAGGTGCGGGAACAGACTCCAATTCCAACCCATGCCTGCAGAGAGAAAACAAAAGCCAGGAGGAAAATAACTCAGATGATTCCCCAGCTCTGCCAGCTAATTCTACCATAAACTACTACCCCACCTCAAGATTGTGGGGAGCATAGCTTCCCAAACCTACCCCACCAAGCAAACACACAGTAGTTCATATTTAATAACATTCATTCTGTAAACATTTACTGAGCATGTGTTAAGCACCATGCTGGGTGGTCAGAATTAAAAGATGAATAACCATTTGTTCAACATTTACTGAGTGCCAAGGGAGCATTTGTAAGGATACAAGGGTCAGATTGCTGCTGTCTTCAAGAAGCTGAGTCTAGTGGGGGAGACAGAAAATTACAATATAATATGAGAAGAATGCTTCCATTCTCTTCAGGGGAGGCTTCCGGGAGAGGGAGATACCTGACTTAGGTATGGAAAGGATAGGACAAGCAAGGAAGCAAGAAGGGCACTCCTGCTGAGGAATAGCATATACAAAGGCACAGAGGCATGGAGTATTGTGAATTCAGGGACTTACAAAACCAAAATAGCTGGACACAGTGTACAAGAAGATGAATGGCAAGAATTGAAGCTAGACATGGAGTCAGGGTCAGATCAGAAAAATCAGTTGTGCCATATGAGCTTGGACTTTAGCCTGAGAAGTCATTAAAGATTTTCAAGCAGAATGGTATGATTATATTTGGCCTTTTTTTTCTAATTTAACTTTTTACCCCACATAATTTTAAACTTACACAAAAGTAGACTGAATAATATAATGAACCCCCATGTACCCATCAGCCAGCTCTAACAACCATCAACCCATGACCAATCCTGACCCATCCACACTCCTATCCACTTTCCCCACTCCTGCCTTATTTTCAGGCAAACACGATGTTTCCAGTCATCCTATCATTTCTGTTAACATGATTAAAATACATGTATTAATTCCTTAATATCATCAAATAGCCAGTTTTCAAATTTTCAATGGTCTCAAAAATGCCATAATTGTGTTTTTTGTTTGTTTTTGTCATTTAGACAGATCATCCTGGAGACAATATGAAAGGAGAGGATGAGTACTCTGGGATAGGGGGACCAGTTAGGAGGTTACTGTGTCATCCAAGAGAGAAATGATAAGGGTCTGAACCTCAGCTGTGTCAGTAGAGGTGGGAGGCTGGAGACAGAGGTAAGGCCAACAGGACCAGACAGTAATAAAGTCATACAACAGAGCAGATTGTTTCCATTATACGTTCATGAGTCAAAAAATCAACACGATCTGATTTGTGTCACTAGGTAGTGGAGAATCAGATACCAAAGGGGAAGAAGAAGGAAAAAACAAAGGACAAAGTCCCTACTTACCCTCAAGGAACTAACATTTTAGAGAGAACACAAGTAATAAATACATCCATTTGTTCATTCATTCATTCAACAAATATTTACAGAGTGCCTACTATGTGCCAGGCACTGTTCCAGGTGCTGGAAATATACACCAGAGAACAGTATAAAATCCCTGCCCACATGGTGCTTTAAATCTAAGATAGCAATCAGTTAACTATTTATTCTGTTTGATTTTTCAGTGGGAAGTGATATGAGGTAGGAGAAAAATCAAACAGGATAAGGGTTTGAGCTGACTGAGTGCTATTTTAGATCAGGTTGTCAGGGAAGGCCTACCTGAAGAGGTGACATTTGAGCAAAGTCCTGAATGAAAAAAGAAGCAAGCAATGGAAAGATATGAATGAAGAATATTGAAGTCTGAGAGAACAGTAAATGCAAAGACCCTGAGGTGGGACTATTTCTGACTTGTCCAAGAAACAGTAAGGTTAGGGTGACTGAAATCAAGAGTGGCTAAGAGATGAGGTAGTAGAAAGGGAGGAACCGGTTCATGTGACACAGGGCTTTGTAGGCTAGGATTACATTTTATTCTTAGTATGATAGAAGTCACTGAAAGGTTCGGGCAGAGAAGTGACATAATCTGATTTGGAGTTTTAAAACATAACTCCAGGCACTTTGTGAGGAAAGCCTGGTTGGGAAGAGGGGGGTGGAGAAAGGAAGCAGGGCATCCAGTTAGGCTACTGCAGGAGTTCAATGGAGAGAGAGATAAAGGTAGCAATGGCTAAGGTGAAAGTACTGAAAATAATGACTTGCTGAAATTCACCATCAAATGGGCCCACTACCTTGCCCAGCCATCCTACTATGATTCCCTGATCAACTCTCCACAAAGATTATCTTAAATTTTTTCCACTTGCTAAGACTTCTGAACTTCTCTTCTCTCAGTAGATGCCTTACTTCCAACTTCACAAAGAATACAGAAGCCACCAAAGAAAATACCCTCATTTTCTAGAAATCAAACATACAAACCTGCATCCATCCTCTTTCTCTCAGCTGTAGAGAGGTGCTGTCAGTATCTTCTGCAATCTAAGGCCTTTCCCTCCACCTGTGCTTTAGGCACCTTTCTGACTCATACACTTTTCTTAGGCAATCTCATGCACTCATATTTTAATTTCCACCTACTCTGTTACACACTCGGTTTAGAATTCTCTAAGCTCAGGACCCATATACCCATTGCCTACTTGACAGCAACTAGATGTCTCAAATGTACCTCAAATTCAACATGTTTAAAACTGAACTCATCATCTCTCCCCACCTCCAGGGCCCTAACTCAGCAAACGGTATCATTCTTCATCCAGTTATACAGCCAGAAATCTTGACACCTCCCTCTCCCCACCTCCTCTATCCAAACCAACACCAAGTCCTGTCAATTTTACCTCTCAAACATGTCTTCTTCAAGCTCCAACCAGTTCTCCCATGGAATATCACAATGGCCTAACTTTTCTACCCTAATCCATTTAAAAACGTGTCATTTAAAAATGCAAGTCTGACCATGACTCACTTCTGCTTAAAACTTTTGATTGGCTTCCTTTAGTTTTTGGATGAGGACACAACTCAGTACGGCTAGGCTCTGCTTTCTCTTGCTCCAGCTTCATCTCACATCGCACTTCATTCAGGTCTCTTAGCTCAAACTCCTTAGATATATTCTTCAACCTTTGTACTCACCATGCTTCCTCCTGCCACACAGCCTTTGCACACTTTATTCCCTCCCTCTGCTTAGAGGGCTTCCCTCCCGTCTTTGCATAAAGGCATCAGATCTCACAACAAGCTTCAGTTCATCAGAAAACCCTTTCCTGCCCTAACTCAAGACCTCCTTATTATACATACCCAAAGTATCATTTACCTCTACCACTTCACAACTATAATTCTACATTTGATTATTTGATAATGTCTGTGATGCCACCCCCTCTCCCCAATTAGTCTGATAAGCCCAGGAGAAGGAAAACTGTCTGCCATTGTATCCCTAGGACCTATCACAGTGCCTGGCACAACTTATCAACAAACATTTGCTAATAAGTGAATAAATAAGGCACTTTGGTTCATTATAACAAAAAGCTTGGCTGGGGGTGGAGAATGTCAGTAGTCGAAGATTTAGAGTTGAGGCAGAATTTCTGTTGTGTTTTGTTTTAAGATGGAAGAAACCTGTACAAGATTACGTGCTGCCCTCAAAGAACTCTCAGTCTAGTCGGGGGTACCAGACGATCGTTAATCAGACGTGAATGGACTACAATTTCTCCCAATCAGGATATCAACTAAAACAGACCTTTAAAGAGGGTATGAAAATCATGAGGGGGGTAGGGTAGAGGATGGGAAAGCGGAAGAAAGCAGAGCCGTGTCCCAGTCACCACCGTCTTCCCACGTCCCCTCACAGTCTCTCCGCTCCCCCTCACCCAACCATGGCGGCCACCCCTTGCTCCTTCCCAACCTTCCACCGCCTTCTCTCAGTCCACAGTAACCTTGTCCCCTCGAGCCGGCCTCTGGCCTCTCTTACCAGCCGGGTACGGTCCCGGGCCGCGTCTCCTCTCAGGTCTCCACAGGGTTCGAGCCCGGAACGTGGAGACAAGGGCCGGCGCCGATTGGCGACGCTCCGTCACGTGACCGCAACGCTCCGCCGGCGCCAATTTCAAACAGCGGAACAAACTGAAAGCTCCGGTGACGGACCCCACCCCCGGCTCCCGGCCCGGGACCCCCTCCCCTCCCGGGATCCCCCGGGATTCCCCACCCCTCCCGCACCGCCGGGGACCCGCCGGCCTGGCGCGAGTCCCTGTCCAGGACCCTGGCTCAGCCCCCAGATTGGAGGAGCCCGGAGACCGCCCTAGGAGCCTTACCCCAGCAGCAGCGGCGGCTGCAGTCGGGAGGTGAGCGGGGGCAGAGGAATGGAGGCTGAGGGCTGGCCTGGGCAGCGGCAGGGAGAAAGGTCTCTGGCGCCGCTTCCCCAAGTCCTCCGAGCGAGGAGGTCAGGGAGTCTAGCAATGGGGCGCGGGACAGGAGTGGAGGTTTGGGGCCACACCGGGAAGGAGGTCTGAGTGAGGATGCAAATTTTTTCTGCATCCAACCTCCTGGCCTCGGCCTTCTCACTTATTTCTCTAAGCACCACTTGGCTTTTCTTGGAAGTGTGACCTCTGTACCCTGCATCGGGAGGGCTGGGGTGGCCTACCAAGCGTGGATCGTGGCAGGACTGAAGACTGAGCTTATTCTCCAGTAAGTGAAAGATCAACCCGCACACACTCCCCTGCTCTCAGGCGCTGTCAGCACCAGGCAACACTGCCTCCACCCTAACCTTCTGCAGGGCCCTTCCGGTTTTTGAGAATCTAGCAAGGTTTTCCTGATCAGGATAGGGTTACTCTGGAGGTCACCAGCTAGAAGGTGTTGTTGGCAATAATAAGAAGAGGTTGGTCAGGAAGTAGAATTGAAAATTAAGACTTAGACCAGGAAGAACATATTTTGGAGTGGGGGAGGATAATGTCTACTGGCTGATGGAAGGAGGGAGGGAGGGAGGCCAGGAGAGATATGAGGTGGAAGTAAAACTGAGATTTGAAGGTAAAGGAAACCTAGATATATAGGAAGGGGAGGAGGCAGAGTGGGGAGGGCCTGTGAATTCTAAGCAGATGGAAAATGTCATACAAATGTGTCAATCATTTTTAGGGAGATAGCAGACATCCTAAAAATAAGACAGCCAATTTCCCTGTCTCTCAAAGTAGCTCTAAATAGAATTATAGAATTTTACATAAAATGGTAGAGTATTTCACATAGCTATTAAAAATTAACAAAGCACAACTTTTTTTTTTCCAAGAAAAAAACTACTACTCTGCTTGGCATCACAAAGCCACCTTAGCATATTGGTGACAGCGCATTCTAGGAATCAGGAGATAGGGGTTATTGTCTTTGTTCTGGAAGAAAAATTAATACAGTAACATGCTTAGAAAGCTAAAATAGAGATAAGTACATGCAAGTACTAATATTGTCACTATATAAGTATTTTGTAAACTGAAAGAAAAATATACTTTTTATTAATGTAAGAATAATGTTAATATAGCCTGTGAAATGAATGGGACCCCTGGAGTTGTGCAGTGCACAATCGGCGCAACTTTACCATGGGCCTTAACTAGAGCAAGGCTTGCCTGCAAGCCTTTTATCTGAGGCCTTGTGAACTAGGAGATGATATCTCCAGTGATATGGCAATAGTACAATATGCCTCTCTCCCCTGATTCTGTGGGCACTGATCCTACTTTTTACAAAGTAGGATTACATAAAACTAAAGGCTCTGTCCTAGAATGGATTATGGGATCAGAGTCTTGTCAGGACTATATATTACCATATGTCTTCCTATTCCAGCATCTTCCATTTCTGTCCCTCCAGTCATAGCAAGTAATGTATATTATCGTAGGCAATGATAATGTCTACATTTTGTAGCTGTCCCACTTGCTTCTGTAGCCAAGCATTCTTAAGCTTCTAGCAGGAAGTCTTCAGCTGTCTTGACCCAAATCCAATCCAGTTCCACTGTACCCCTTTGAATTGCTTCTGTTTGCTTCAGTTTTAGCTTTCTTTTGCCAGTGGATTTCATCTTCTTAGTATCGGAGGTAAGTCTCTACAAAGGCCCAGGGAGCATTCACCTGGGCCTTTCAGCTCATACTTCTGGCCATATGAAGAGGAACACCTCTCTAAAAGAAACTCCTTCTCAGCCTAACAAATCTCTGACATCCTGCTGCTCCTTATACTTTCCAGGGTCCATGCTTGTGATTCTCAATGGAGAGTGAAAGCACAGATTCATAATGAAAACCAGCCCCCGCCGGCCACTGATTCTCAAAAGACGGAGGCTGCCCCTTCCTGTTCAAAATGCCCCACGTGAAACATCAGAGGAAGAACCTAAAA
The DNA here is from genome assembly GCF_000243295.1 of Trichechus manatus latirostris. Taxonomy (NCBI): domain Eukaryota; kingdom Metazoa; phylum Chordata; class Mammalia; order Sirenia; family Trichechidae; genus Trichechus; species Trichechus manatus. The sequence goes on from NW_004444017.1 coordinate 2,686,193, forward strand.
GGCCCACTGCCCAACAGGAGCCTGGTCAAGCACAGGCCTCCAAGGAAGTGGCAGAGTTTAGCTCTTGCAAGTTTCCAGCTGGAATCAAGGTTATTAACCACCCCACCATGCCCAACACCCAAGTGGTGGCCATCCCCAACAATGCCAATATCCAGAGCATCATCACAGCACTGACCGCCAAAGGAAAAGAGAGTGGCAGCAGTGGGCCCAACAAGTTCATCCTCATCAGCTGTGGGGGAGCCCCCACTCGCCCTTCAGGACCCCAGCCTCTAGCCCAAGCCAGCTGTGATGCCAGGAGGACAGAAGTGACAACCGAGACCCTGGGACCAAAGCCTACAGCTAGGGATGTGAATCTTCCTAGACATCCTGGAGCCCTTCCCGGGCAGCAATGGGAGAGCTGTGGTATGTGATCTAAGGCAAAGGGGTGAGGAGCCCAGTCCTTCCTTTCTGGTGGCAAGGTCTGCAGTCAGTCATATTGATGCTTACAACAGATAGGCGTGCAGCCTAAACCAAGTCTTGTCCTCATCCAGAAGCTTGACCCACATCCTTTGGGCACTGTTGAAAGGGTTGTGATTATAATTTAGCATTTCTATTGCCTTCTTTATATTGGAAAAGAATTTATTATTTCTATTTCTCCTTTCCACTGATCCTGTATGGAAGTAGAAATCTTAACAAAGGAGAAAACTGAAGCAGAAGGAGAAAAAGTGACTTTCCTTGTGCAAATACTCAAATAACTCTTCTGTAATGTTGCCTTGCCTGATCTCTAAGGTGCAGTGCAGCTCAGATTGAATTGCAGTTTGAATTTCTCCTGAAATCCCTAATGGGGCAGAGTAACTTAGGGCCCATTAGATTCAACATGTGCTCCCTGTCCCTAAGGGTAGAGGTCTTGGAGGGGTGATCCCTAACCACAGATTTTGATGGGCCTGCCAGGCATCTGGTCAGGCAGCTAAGTGGAGTCTTGGTTTGCTTTCTCTCTAGCTGGTGGTGAGGCAGCAGGCTGCACTCTCGACAACAGCTTGACCAATATCCAGTGGCTTGGAAAGATGAGTTCTGATGGACTGGGCTCCTGCAGCATCAAGCAAGAAATGGAGGAAAAGGAGAATTGTCACCTGGAACAGAGTCAGGTTAAGGTGCACCGCTCTAGGGCGCTCAGTAGGGAAGTCAGAGCCCTTGCAGGGACTTTCTAAGAAGGGAACTAGATCAAGTGGCGGGCTGGAGCAGGATGTCCAAGTTCAAGTATTTGTACTCCACTTGGTGCTATTCTCTGTAAGTTTTGAGCTACTTTTCTCCCTGAGATCTTTTTCTTCCATCTGTGAAAATTCCTTGAGAGCAGATTCCTCTGGCTGGCTCACTCTGTATTTCCATCAGCACTGAGTATAGTACTCTGCCCTTAGTAGGTATTCAGGAAATGATGAAGTCTTAGTTTGGGAAGCAACTGGTACATTAGAGAGGCACCAAAAGTATGAAAGAAATACAACATCTCTAACAAGATAATTGTATTAAGAAGATATAATATTAATAGCAAATAAAGTGAATTAGATGTGTTTTAAATACATCCCAGCAATCAAAATTGATTTGACCCAAACGTATGTTCTTAGTTGTTTTTCACAATTGCTGATGTCACACATCTAGATCCTGGTGTATGTACCCTTTAATCATTCATTTAACAACCTATAAACGTGAAAATTTACATGAATGTATAATATAAAACTTAACTGAGCTGTACACTTAAGATTTGTGTACTTTATAAAGTTACGTCTCAATTTAGAAAAATGGGAGTAATCAGCACTTAGCCAAATGTGTGCTTTTGGGAATGTTTCCCTCATACAGACATTGAAATGAGGTGGATTTACTCACATCATATCAGGAGTAGGAGTGGGACTAAGACCCCCAGATCTAAAAAAATGGGTATGGTTTTACTATAAAGCCAATGCTTTGAGGATCAGTATATAACCAGACTCTCCTGAGAGGATTCAACTAGAAGGAACTGGACCTCAGCTTATTACTGGGCAGTATCTTCAACAAACGAGCTCTGGTGGCACAGTGGTTAAGCACTAGGCCGCTAACCAAAAGGTCAGTGGTTTGAACCCACCAGCCACTGTGTGGGAGAAAGATGTGACAGTCTGCTTCCATAAAGATTACAGCCTTGGAAATCTTTGGGGCAGTGCTACTCTGTCCTGTAGCATCGCCGTGAGTTGGAATCGACTCGATGGCAATGAATTTGGTTTTGGGTATCTTCGACAAAATGGTGACAGAGAAGTGATTCAAACATTGACTAGGGACTGGACTAGATCATCCCTAGATCCTTCTTAACCCTAAAATTTTATTCTATGGAATAGTAGTCTCAGATAAGTATGTTTCTAGTACAATTCTATGGGATAAAAAGTTTCTCTAGGAGATGTTTATGGGCGGGGAGAGGAGGGCGTTTCTTGCAAACTCTTCCATGTCATTCCCTTTTCTCCTTCCCTTTGGCTTCTCATAACCCTCAGGTTGAGGAGCCCCCAGGAGGACCAACATCCTGGCGGGACTCTGTGTCTGAACGGCCACCCTACTCTTACATGGCCATGATACAATTCGCTATCAACAGCACTGAGAGGAAGCGCATGACCTTGAAGGACATCTATACTTGGATCGAGGACCACTTCCCCTACTTTAAGCACATTGCCAAACCAGGCTGGAAGGTAATATGCCCCTTAACAACCAAAGTTGAGGTGACTTTGGCCCTACAGTTTGTCTCTGGTATTGCACAGCAGTTTATGTTGGTGTTCTGGGGAAGCAGCTCAATGCAAAGGGTACTAGACCTATAAACAGATGTATCTTTTGGATTGTGACTTGATCCTACTGAATCTAGGCAAAATCATCAATAAGAGCTCTGCAGCCACTTCATCTGTCATTATCTAAGGTTAGAGAGACTCTTCAATGTAGCACCAAGCCCACTTTTATGCTGCATCAAAACAGTCATAAGTATTGGCAGCTAGAGTGGCTTAGTAGCTGTTATGACAAAATCTTAATGAAAAAAACAACAAAACAAAAACCATTGCCTGTGTGCCTTAGGACCGAAGATTCATCTCCCACAGCGTTACATATCATTCTAGTGGGCAGGATTGTTCTCTTCATTTTATTCACGGAAACACAGATGCCTGGGAATCATCATAACTCACACAGTTGGTCAATGTCAGAAGCACAAGGGTTATGGATTGAATTGTATCCCCAAAAAATATGTGCTATAAATCGTAGCCTCTACACCTGTGGTTATAACCCATTTGGGAATGGGTTGTCTTTGTTAGGTTAATGAGACAGGATTAGTGTAGGGTGTATATTAAGTCAATCTCTTTTGAGATATAAAAGAGATTAAACAAGCAAGAGAGAAGCAAGCAGAGATGGGGTAAGACAGATACCAAGACACATGGAGATCTCCAAGGAACCAGGAAGCAAAAGCTGAAGAGACAAGGATCTTCCGTCTGAGCTAACAGAAAGCCTTCCCCTAGAGCCTGCACTCTGAATTCAGACTTCTAGTCTCCTAAACTGTGAGAAAATAAATTTGTTTGTTAAAGCCACCCACTTGTGGTATTTCTGTTGTAGCAGCACTAGATAACTAAGACAACAAGTTAGGTCTTCTGATAGGTTCTCAATTCCAAGCCAAGGCTTTCCCCCCCCATAATAGAACTCTTAACTTCACACTGTTATCTCAACTTAATTTCCTGGTTTCTTAATTTTTCTTACACACCTGTCTTGCTATTGATTATTGCTTCACAGTCTTAACTGCTTTTTCGCAGCCCCTGACAGCTCTCCAGGTCTCTTCTTGATCACAACCTAAAGAATGGCACCAGTTTTTGATCCTTGTAGAGGTAGATGGGTTTATGGCAAAGTTGACGGCTCTGCAGTGTGAAGTGTAAGGGAGGGAGTTACCAATGGGCAAGGCTACACGGATACCTGACAAAGCTTGTCCTGGGTATAGTGGAAGAGGCCTGAGGCTGATTTGCCCAATTGGTTTCAAAGGTGCTGTTTCTGAAGCTAAGGTAGCTGATCACTGGTCTTTATCTTCTTTCAGAATTCCATCCGCCACAACCTTTCTCTCCATGACATGTTTGTTCGTGAGACGTCTGCCAATGGCAAGGTCTCCTTTTGGACCATTCACCCCAGTGCCAATCGCTACTTGACATTGGACCAGGTGTTTAAGGTGAGTGTCCTGGTTTTGTCTAAACAGGGCCAGAGTTGGAGGTTGTAGTATCCATCTCAAAAGGATATCTGATCAGAGAAGAGTCAGAAACCAGCCAGCCGATCAGTGATTGGCGTAAAACTTGCTGAACTAAGTGCAGATGACAAATACCAAATGATACACTGTGCTAGACCAGGGCATGAAGAGGACTGTTCTGATACAAAATAGAGGGAGACTTCCCAGGGCAGCATTACCCTCACTTCCCTGTGACTAAGAATTGCCTGGACGCTTGTTAAAATACACCTTCCCAGGCCCTTCCCTTGGAGGTCCTGGTTCAGTTTGTTTGGGATAGGCCCAGGGATTTGTATTGTTAAGCATCTCAGGTGATTCTTGCAGAGGAAAGTCTGGGAAACTGCTTTAAAGAAAAAAAAAAAAAACACCTTTAGATAGAGACCAGAAGCTGAGCCACCAAAATATCTTTTCAGAAAGAAGCTATCGTTTTGGGATCTCAGAGTGCCCATAAGGCTGACAGTACCTATATGTATTCTCTTGGGAGGGACAGTTGTCCAGGGTACCCTTCAGCTTCAATGACGGCTATGTTCTTCCCAGTCTGATCAGATTGACCACATCAGTGGTAACTTCCATCTCATTTCTCTCCCACAATGCTTGGCCACCACCAGCCACTGGACCCAGGGTCTCCACAATCGCCCGAGCACTTGGAATCAGTAAGATTCTCTCCCTCTGGCTCGGGGCTTGGACTTTTTTTCCTTTCACTGCTCAGCATGGCTTTAGCAGACAGGGGTCATATGTTAAGCAGGGGTAGGGAGCCTAGGGCCATGTGACTGCTGCCTTAAACACAGAGCACCCTGAGGCTTCTGGGAGGGAGGAAAATGAGGCTGCTGGGCACATTTGTGACCATCACGCCATCTCGCCAGAAGTAGGGCTCATGCCCACTTCTCCTTCCCCTCCCACAGGCATCATCCAAGTGTGCTGAGCAGAGCACAGCATGGCAGGAGAACATGCCACAGGCTTGGTGCGAGACAGCAGTGATAAGTGCATGGCATAGGTCTTGCAGGCTGCAATCTTCCTCTCACTTTTCTACCTGGCTTTTCTTGACCACTCATACAGCTACATGCTTTAGCATCTCCTGAGGGTGGTGAAGACACATGGATGAGGTGGTAGGACAGTCCTGCCATCATATGTCCATATGCTGTCTACCTTTTCCCACTAACCAAGGCTTTGGAGACAGTGCTCACCTACATCCATCCCCTCAGGTCAGCTTTTTCTTTCTGGCCTGTTGGTTAGCTCAGTGCACAGTACCAGAGCAGCTGGTGGGGTTCTCCTGCTGTCTCCCCCTACCTTATTAACCCAGGTTTCTTTCTTTCCCTATCTACCACAAGCAGCAGCAGAAACGACCCAATCCTGAGCTCCGCCGGAACATGACCATCAAAACTGAACTCCCACTGGGCGCACGTTAGTATGGGAGAGTGGGCCTCAGGCCTAGTCCTTGTTCTGGGGGCATATCTTTAGAGAATCAGACTCCGGGATTCTGTTCCCAGCTCAAAGGGATCTGAGCCCAGAAATGGAGAACAAAGCTCCTGGGTTTGAGAAGGGGTATATACTCCCTGCTCCTGATCTCTCCGATTTCTTCCTAGGCCGGAAGATGAAGCCCCTGCTACCACGGGTCAGCTCATACCTGGTGCCCATCCAGTTCCCAGTGAACCAGTCACTGGTGTTGCAGCCCTCAGTGAAGGTACCACTGCCCCTGGCAGCTTCACTCATGAGCTCAGAGCTTTCCCGCCATAGCAAACGAGTCCGCATTGCCCCCAAGGTGAGTGTTTTCTGTTTTTCTCTGAGGAGTGACACCCATCAATTGAAAGTGTTGTACCTACTACTTACAAAGCACTCTGCTAAGTGTTCCTTAAGAAGCTTATAAATCTAGTTGGGTAGACAAGGCATAAATACACCCAAAACCAAACCAAACCCACTGCTGTCGAGTCAATTCCAACACATAGCAACCCTATAGGACAGAGTGGAACTGCCCCATAGGGTTTCCAAGGCTATAATCTTTATGGAAGCTGACTGCCACATCTTTCTCCCACAGAGCAGCTGGTAGGTTCAAACTGCTGACCTTTCAGTTGGCAGCTGAGCGCTTAACCATTGCGCCACCAGGGCTCCTTCATAAATACATAAGAACATTTAATAGCATTATGTTGTTAATTGCCATCAAATCAATTCCAACTCATGGCGACCCCATACGTGCAGAGTAGAATTGCTCCATAGGGTCTTCAAGGCTGTTACCTTTTGGAAGCGGATCACCAGGCCTGAATTCTGAGGTGCCTCCAGGTGTGTTTGAACCACCAAACTTTCGGTTAATAGTCCAGCACTTAACTATTTGCAACACCTGGGGACTCCTAATAGCATTATAAGAGCTAAAAAGGAATTCGGATTACAATGTAAGTGGTGGCAGAAGGCCCATAAATACCTGATGAGTCTATAAGAATTCAGACAAGGATGATTCTGGTGGATGGGCTGGAACCTTTAAGAAGAATTCACAAGGGAAGTAGGTCTTAAAAAGAAGTAGGTTTGCGTAAGCAAATAGGCGTGGAAAGAGCATTCTGTTAGGTAATGCCATGGAGGCAAGGAAGGCCCGTTTGTACCTAGTAGAACGAATGGGTCAGTCTAGCTCAAGGTTTCTCAGCCTCAGTACTATTGACATTTTGGGCTGGAAAAGTCTTTGTGGAGGGGGAGGGGCACTGTCCTGTGTACCATAGGATGTTCAGCAGCTTCCCTTATCTCCACTAGATGCCAGTAGCACCCCCTAGGTGTGACAGTTAAAATGCCACCTGACATTGCCAAATGTACCCTGGGGGAGGATATCCCACCCCACCCCACCCCCCACCCTGGTGGAGCATAACTGGTCTAGCTTCAAGGGAAGGTGAGGGGAAGTTAAGACCATATTGTGATAAGCCACCAAGTCTGGACGTTACTCTGTAGAGGTTTTGTAAGCAGGGGCTGACAGGTAACCAATGTAGAGGAAAGCCCTCCCCAACCCACCACTTCACTGAGATGGAAACAGCATGGACTGTGGAGTTTGGAGAGATTTGGGTTTGCTTGGTTTTTTCCTTCTTTTTTTTAATTTAAAAAATTATTTTAAAAAATATTATACATAAAATTATACATACTATATATAATTTTACATAAATGCATTAATGTGTAATTGTGATTTTAGTATGTATACTGTTTTGTTTCAGAGCAGTCTTTTTTTTTTCTTTTCCTCTTTTTGGCTCCATTCCACCTCCCCTTCCCCCACCTTCACCCACATTACCCCTGCCCCCCAAGAAAACCCATGTCCACAATTTAGGATGCTTTCTTCCATATTTTATCCATGCTCTTAATATAATAGACATACATATATAGCCCTAGCCATTTTATGTATGTATATCCAACACATAGGACATTAAAAATGGGATCATATTATACGAATTTTTCTGCGTCTGACTTTTTCTAACTCAACAATACCTTGTGCAAATTCTTCCAAGTCCCTTGGCATAGCTCTAATTCATTGCTTTTTAATGGCCACATAATATTCCATGGCGTGGCTATAACATAAATTTGCAACCATTCCACTTTTATGGGCACGTTTTGTGTCTAGTTTTTTGCCCTATGAACAACATTGCAATAAATGTCTTTCTTACCAGTGCTTTTATTACTATGGGATAGAGTCCCAGACATGAGATTGCTGAGTAACAAGATATTTTAAATTTTATTAAATATTGCTAGATTGCTTTCTTTAAAAAGCTGTGATAATTCAGATTTCCACCAGCAATATATGACAAGACCTGTATCTTTTCCAGCAATGGGTATTATCAGTCTTTTTAATATTTTCCAGTTTGATAGGTATAAATGATATCTCCTTATTTAATTGTATCTTTTCTTTGTTTACCAATAAGTTTGGGCATCTTCTCAAATGTTTGGCTTCTTGGAATTGTCCTATATGAATTGCTTATTTATAGACATTGTCCATTTTTTTTACAGGGTTTTGTTATTAATTTGTGAGAATTTTGTATATTATAGAGATTAGCTTTTTGCCTTTTTATGCTGAGGATATCTTTCTACTTTTATCGTTTGTTTCTTAACTTTGTTTATGGTATCTCTTGCCACAGTAAAAATTTTTATTTAGTCAAATATGTCTCTCTTCTCTTTTACAGCTCTGGGTTTCCAGTCTTGGTTAAGAAGGTCACCCCCACCCTCAGATTGTACATGTAGTCTCCTAGATTCTCTTGCAGGATTTGTATGGTTTTAATTTTTATGTTTTAAGTCTTCATATACGGTATAAGATAGGCATCCGATCTTATTTCTCTCAGATGGGTACTGATTGTGCCAGCATCATATTAAATACTCCATATTTTTACCCCTGGAATTGAATTACCACCTTCATCCTATATTAAATTCTCATATACAATAGTTTTTAAAAATTTAAAAAGACAAAAAAGAAGATTAGTACCAGTGTATAAGTAATTATAGTCATGGTTTTGTGTTTTGCCTGGTGACAGTGTTTTGCCTGATCACCAGGCCTCAAGGGCTCCCTTTCACCTATCTCTGCTTCCCTTTCAGGTACTGCTAGCTGATGAAGGGATAGCCCCTCTTCCCACTGTGGGACCAGTGAAAGAGGAGAAACTCCTGCCTGGAGAAGAGCTGTCCCCTTTGCTTCCAGTTCAGTCCATCAAGGAGGAGGAAATCCAGGCTGGGGAGGAAACGCCATACTTAACGAGACACATCAAAGTAGAGAGCCCTCCCTTGGAAGAGTGGCCCTCCCCATCTTTCAAAGAGGAATCGCCTCACTCCTGGGAAGATTCATCCCACTCTCCCACTCCAAGGCCCAAGAAGTCCTACAGTGGGCTCAAGTCCCCAGCCCGGTGTGTCTCTGAAATGCTTGTGATTAAACGGAGGGAGAGAAGGGAGAGGAGCCGGTCCCGAAGAAAACAGCATTTACTGCCTCCCTGTGTGGACGAGCCCGAGCCACTCTTCTCAGAGGGCCCCAGCACTTCCCGCCGAGCCACAGAGCTCCCTTTCCTAGCAGAGGCCTCGGAGCCCACCTCCCAGCTAGGTTATTCCCAGGAGGAAGGAGGACCTTTTAAGACACCCATTAAAGAGACACTGCCCATCTCCTCCACCCCGAGCAAATCTGTCCTCCCCATGACCCCTGAATCCTGGAGGCTCACATCCCCAGCCAAAGAGGGAGGGCTAGATTTCAGCCCAGTACGAACCCCCCAGGGTGCCTTTGGCCCCCTGCCTGACTCCCTGGGGCTGATGGATCTCAGCACCACCCCACTGAAAAGTGTTCCCCTCTTTGACTCACCCCGAGAGTTCCTCAATTCGGAGGCCTTTGACCTCGCCTCTGACCCCTTCAGCAGCTGTGCCCCATCAGATATGGCAACCCCCAAGCCAGGCTCCCCTGAGCCACAGGTTCCCAACCTTTCAGCCAATCGCTCACTGACAGAAGGTCTAGTTCTGGACACAATGAATGATAGCCTCAGCAAGATCCTGCTGGACATCAGCTTCCCCGGCCTGGAGGAAGACCCGCTGGGCCCTGATAACACCAGCTGGTCTCAGTTCATTCCTGAGCTGCGGTAGAGACCTGGCCTTGCCCTTGCTGCTCAAGCTGCCCACTCTTCTGGAGTACTAATGTGGCTGGGCAATCCAGGCCCAGTGTACCCCAAGCCCTCTGAGTGAGAACAGCAGGCAGCAACTGTCTGCTCCTTAGCCCCACCTTTCCTGGTGATGCCAAGGCAGCAGTAGCACCTTAGCCGCCACTGGAACCTCTGTAAACAGCAAGGCCCTGGTAGCTGGTCTCTGTGCCACCTTCAGCTCCCCAGGAGAATCTGCTTCCTCTACTCTCCTACTGGGAGCTGAAGGGTAGGCACAGCAAAAACAAGGGTGAAAGGGACTAGGAACTCTCCAAACTGTTTCCATTCTGGACCTAGCAGTCTTCTTGCAGGGTGGCCCTTGTAAATACTGTATATTCTCCAAATTATCCTCTAATTATAAATGTAAACTTATTTCCTTAGATCATTATCTGGGGACTGCCAGAAGGCAGGTACGATGGCAAGGGGGTTCGGTTTGCTTTTAGTTCCTAGAGGCAGGAAGGACCTGCAGTGCCAGGTTTCTTCCAGGCCCGAGGTACCTAGCTCAAGGTACCTAGACCAGGACATCTGCTCACCCAGGTCCCTCTACCTGTCCCTCCCTCCCACCTCCCCACGTTTCCAACTCAGCTTTCCTGCAAGAAGAAATCCTGGTAACAGTCTCTTTTGTATTGTGTCAAGAGTTGGATTTGGGGTGGGAGATGGATGCATCTGAAGCAAAGCATGTGGGTGCTCCTACTGGATGTTTCTCTAATAGTGTCCCTAATCATGCCATTGTTGAGAACGTGGCTGGAGGCCTGAGAAGGCTAGAAGGGCCCCTCACCTGCCTGGCTTCCTTAGCTTGCACCTCAGCTTTGCAGACAGCCACCCTAGGCCCCAGCTGACTACACGCATGCGAGCCAGCTCAAAAACACTACTGTAACTACCTTCTCAATAAAATCCAGGGTGGAAATGTCAGTCTCTGTGGTGTTTTGGTGTCTGGTCCCTAAGGCAAGAGCAGGGGTTGGAAAAGATGGTGGAGAGGGTGGTAACTGGGAAGAGGCAGGGTCAGAGCTGACCTGAAGAAGCACCTGAGGGACTGAGTGCAAAGGGCTTTAGCATGGATCACCTCCCCCATGCACCCTGGGTAGGCACATGCCCTTTGTAACAGAAATTGCAAGTTTTCCTGATACTCATCCTGCAAAGCCGGCCCCTTTTCCCCTCATATCCAGCCTTGTTCCTTGGGACCTGTGGGCCTGCTGGGTAACTTAGGCCTTTGGGGCTCCCAAATAAGAGAAAGTCCTGGGCAAGGGCAGGCCCTGGAAACAGGGAGTGATGGGCCCACTTTACAGTGCCTCCTCACTGTCCCGCCCACCAACCCAATGTCTGACAGCCAGCCCGCCCTGCTTTCCTCCGCCCGGAAACAGCTCCTGTTACCATCTTTGGCAGTCAGGACTTAAGAGTCCTAAACCCTGCTCTTCTCACCTGAAAGGCAGCTGGGGGCCCAAGGGACTGGACAGCCCTCCCAGTGAGAGGTAAGGGCCTCCTCCCTGCGTCACCACTCAGGAAGCATCACCATAGCAACTCCAGCAGCAAACAATGGAGCCAGAAAGGGCTTCCTCTCAAAGTAGGCCCTCCCAGCTCTTGAGGCACAGAAGAATGGCCAGTAATCCACGAAGAACTCCCAGAGGGCAAAGCGGTCTGTCCTGTGTCAGAGAACCTTTCCTGCAGGTAGGAGGTGGGACCATCTAAACAGCATACCTGTTTATACCCTGTTGGGCTAGGGGCTGCCCCCCTGTGGTAGGCAATACAATCTCCTGAACAGCAGAACTCCTAGCCCATAAGCCACAGTTTTGCCCTCCTAGTCGAGTGAGGCCGAGGAACGGGAAGCTCAGAAGAGAGGAGAGTAGATGCTTGGTTGTTACCACATTTCCCAGACTCACTGGGGTGGTCCCACAGAAATGATTTAGGGGACTGAGCCTAAGAAACAAGTGACTTTTTTGGAATCGGCAAAGCCCTTGGGATGGGAGGGAGAGACATTTTTTTTTTAAATTGTGTTTTAGGTGAAAGTTTACAGCTCAATTTCTCATACAAAAATTTATACGCATATTGTTATGTGACCCTAATTGCTCTCCCTGTAATGTGACAGCACACTTCTCCTTTCCACCCCGGTTTTCCTGTGTCCATTCAGCCAGCTCCTATCCCTGTCTTCTCATCCCGCCTCCAGACAGGAGCTGCCCATTTAGTCTCGTGTATCTACTTGAACGAAGGCATGCTCTTCACAAGTATTATTTTATGTTTTATAGTTCAGTCTAATCTTTGTTTGAAGAGTTGGTTTCAGGAATAGTTTTAGATCTGGGTTAACGAAGAGACTGGGGGCCATGTCCTCTAGTCTCAGTCAGACTATTAAGTCTGATCTTTTTACGTGAATTTGGGCTCTGCACCTCACTTTTCTCCTGCTCAGTCAGGAACTCTCTGTTGTGTTCCCTGTCAGGGTGGTTGCTGGTGGTAGCTAGGCACCATCTAGTTCTTCTGGTCTTAGGCTGATAGAGTCTCTGGTTTACGTGGTCCTTTTGTCTCTTGGGCTAATATTTTCCTTGTTTCTTTGGTGTTCTTCATTCTCCTTTGCTCCAGGTGGATTGGGACCAATTTTTGCATCTTAGATGGCTGCTCACAAGCTTTTAAGACCCCAGATGCCACTCACCAAAGTGGGATGCAGAACATTTTCTTAATAAACTTTGTTATGCCAGTTGACCTAGATGTCCCCTGAAATCATGGTCCCCAGACCCTAGCCCCTGCTACTCTATCCCTCAAAGTGTTTGGTTGTGTTCAGGAAACTTCTTAGCTTTTGGTTTAGTCCAGTTGTGCTGACTTCCCCTGTATTGTGTGTTGTCCTTCCCTTCACCTAAAATAATTCTTGTCTACTATCTAGTTAGTGAATTCCCCTCTCCCTTCCACCCTCATAACCATCAAAGAATGTTTTCTTCTGTGTTTAAACCTTTTCTTGAGTTCTTATAATAGTGGTCTCATACAATATTTGTCCTTTTGCAACTGACTAATTTCACTCAGCATAATGCCCTCCAGATTCATCCATGTTGTGAGATGTTTCGAGGAATCATCATTGTTCTTTATCATTGTGTAGTATTCCATTGTGTGCATATACCATAATTTGTTTATCCATTCATCTGTTGATGGACACCTAGGTTGTTTCCATCTTTTTGCTACTGTAAACGATGCTGCAATGAACATAGGGTGCATATATCTATTTGTGCGACGGCTCTTATTTCTCTAGGATGTATTCCAAGGAGTAGAATTGCTGGATCATATGGTACTCCTATTTCTAGCTTTTTAAGGAAGCACCAAATCGATTTCCATAGTGGTTGTACCATTTTACATTCCCACCAGCAGTGTATAAGTGTTCCAGTCTCTCCACAACATCTCCAGCATTTATTATTTTGTGTTTTTCAGATTAATGCTAGCCTTGTTGGAGTGGGGAGAGGTATTTTTAAAAGAGACACATTCTTGAGCCCCAGCACGGGCCAAACACTGTGCCAAGCCCCCTTCACATGGCACAGTTACATGAGTAGAAGCAGAGTCAGGGCTCACGTCCCAGCTCCACCACTCACTCACTCGGCACATTGGATGAGTTACTCTCATGGTGTCTCGCTTTTTGCATCTTTAAAATGGGGGCAATAACAGTGCTTGCTCATAGTGTTGTGAAGATTAATGAGATGTGGATAAGTATTTAGCACAGTGTCAATACATATTTGCTACGGTTTATTTCATGGTGGGGGTGGCACAGGAAAGGAAAAGAACTGACATTCTAGATGCTTTAACTATTTGCTTGTATTTTAATGAGACTGAAGGAAAAGCACCAACAAAGGAGAAACAAGCAGCAAGGGGAGTCTGGGACAGAAAAGCACCTGTGCCCTGTTCTCTGGAGAACTTACCTGGCGTATCACCAGGACCAGGAGCAAGTGAAGATGGGCTTCTACACATAGCTTGGCATGGGGCATTTCCCCCCATAATTCTGTCAGGGCCTGATGGGTCCTATTAGAAGCATCAGTTCCTAAGAAAGAAAGGGGGCACCAGAACAGAGGAGATGAGTGAAGGTGAAGAGTAGGAAAACTTAAGTTGAGGAAAACCAAAAAACTAAACCAGTTGCCGTCGAGTCAATTCAGACTCATGGCAACTTCAGGTATGAAGAGTAGAATTGTGCTCCATAAGGTTTTCAAAGCTATGACCTTTTGGAAGCAAATTACCAGGCCTTTCTTTCGACGCACCTCTGGGTGTGTTTGAACTGCCAACCTTTCAGTTAGTAGTCCAGCACTTAACCATTTGCACCACCCAGGGATTCCTTAAGTTGAGGAGAGGGGGTGGGAAATCAAAGCCAAAACACAATCAATAGAGAACAAAAGGTGGAAAATCCATGAGAATAATACAGAGCAGTCATAACTTCTGATGGGCAGGACAGACGTGGAGAAATGGTTCCTTTTCAAGCCATTGGTGTCTGGTGAGAATCCTGGATGTGGAGGAAGCTGGCAGCTTGTTCTCTCTCCGGCTGTGCCTGGGAAGGCGAGACAGAGTGCCCTCCCCGCTTCCTTTCTGTACACACAACCATCCCCAGGCTCCCTCTTGTCTCTCCCTAGATGGTCCACTCCTATGAGTCGCTCCTGACCTTCCAAACATGGGCTCAGCATGACGACTTCCTCCTCCCCAGTGAGTCCTGTGAGTTGCCTGGTTTCACCCGGCAGGCCTACCACCATCTGGCCCTGAAGCTGCCACCCTGCACAGAAATTAAGTCCAAGGTGCGTCAACGCCTAATCTACCCTGCTGAGAATGCAACCCAGCACACCTGGGGCTTTCACACGTGGCTTGATGTGGGGCGCTTGCCTGCCACCTTCCCCACTCGGCCTGATGTGCCCTATGATAGCAATGTCTGGCGCTGGTTGACGAACTCCAGGGCCCACCACCAGCCCCCAGCGAAGCCTCCCATTCCCCCTCCCTCCCGGATGGGTAAAAACAACTTCCTGACCTTCATCTGCTGTACTCCCATCTTCGTGGATGCGAATAGGAAGAACCAGGTGATCCTCAGGACGGTGAAGGAGCTGAAGGAAGTGGAGAAACTCAAGCTGAGGAGTGAAGCCAGAGCACCTCCACTCAATGTCCACGGCAACATCCTGCCTCCAGAGAACTTCAAGAAGTAAGACGAACTTCTTCCTCAGGGAGCTCACCCAACCAACTCAATGTTCAGGTGACCCCAACCACACTCTGACTCCCATTTATGATGTCTGATTTGGTGCTCTAACCTTCCCACCTCTGGTTATCTAAAAACCAAACTCTTTTCTGAGCATAGTTGGAAAGAAGGGGTGGAGGCAAGGGGAGGACAGCAAGTGGAGATGCTTAATTAATTAACTAAAAGTTGAGGTATACCGGTTAGACACTGGGGATACAGAGAAATCTGATTCAGTCCCTGCTCTCAAGTAACTTATGAAAGGCAGATATGGACATGTGTGAAAAGACAGCCATCCATATAAGGCCACATGTGCTAAGTGCCTGAAGTGTGAGACAGATGGCAGGTGCTATAAGGAAGTCAATTATTAACGGAAACAGCTGGAGCTGGAGTCGGCCTGGAGTCAAGCCCAGGCTGTGTCGCTTTTAAAATTTGCATAGTTTTTCCAGCCTCAATTCCACATTGATAAAATGAGGAATGATAAATACCTACCTCACTGGGTGAGGACACAATTCGTTAGTGAATATGTAAAAGCATTGAACAAAAAATGAGATGTTATTACAGAAGTTCAGAAGAGGGAGTGGACTGGCGTGGCCCCCTCTCCCAGGAAGCTTTCGCAAGGAAATTGGGATTAAGCCGGGAAGGGTAGAAAGCCTTCAGAAAGGTGGAAAGGAGGGGAAGGAGCTCTCCAGGCAGGATTGATGGGTGCGGAGCAGAGACGGGCATGTGAAAGGTTTGAGAACCCCCACAGACTCTCCCCTTCCTGCTCATCATGGGAACTCAGTTATTTCCATACTGTGTCCAGTGCAGGCAGTGGTCATCAGTAGCAGGAAAGGGGGAGAAGCATGAGGCTGGAATGACTCAAATTCCAATCCCAAGGGCATTAACAGAAACACTGAAGGTCGGAAGGGAAGTGACTGTAGAGATTTTTAATCTTTAAGAAATAATAATAAAGGTGCTAACAGCTGGTAATTTTGAGAAGAGCTTGGCTTCTCTCTATTGTCTTTTCAATGAGGAGTACTGATTGCTAATACATGCTAGATACTACGCATACAAAGATAAAGAAGACGCAGGTCACTCTTCAAAAAAATTCAGTCTAACGATACTGCCAACACTAGCAACTTACTATGTGCCAGGTGCTATTCTAAGCATTTTAGCTGTTTTATTTAATCCTCCCACAACCCTGTAAGGAGCCCTGCTGGTGCAATGGTTAAGCACTCAGCTGCTAACCAAAAGGTCGGTGGTTCGAACCCACCCAGCAGCTATGCAGGGGGAAGAAAGACCTGGCAATCCGTTCCTGTAAAGATTTACAGCCTAGGAAACCCTATGGGGCAATTCTACTCTGTACTATAAGGTCATTATGAGTTAGAATTGATTCAAGGGCACCCAACAACAACAATTCTCTGGATAGAAACTGTTATTACCAACCCCGTTTTACAGATGGGACATCTGAGGCACAGAGAAGTCAAGTATCTTGTCCAAGTTCACACAGCCAGTAACTGGCAGAGCTGGAATCTGAACCCAGAGCTCAGCTCCAGAGCCACATCCTTAACCATTGTGTTCTACTTCCCTCTCGTCTGATTGGGGGATCAGACTAGTTTACAGCTTCTTCTAATATAATGTGGTGTTCTATAAAGGCAGTATAATAAAAATATAATTATCCATAAAAAGACCATAGCACAGTGCTTGGCATACAGTAAGCACTCAATAAATGAGTAATGGCAGAAAAAGCATGGCCTCTGGAGTCAAACAGACCTAGATTGGAATCTACCTAGCTCCATCACATACTTGCTATAGGACCTTAAAAAAAAAACCCAAACCCATTGCTGTTGAGTCAATTCTGACTCATAGCGACCCTATAGGACACAGTAGAACTGCCCCATAGGGCTTCCAAGGAGCAGCTGGTGGATCAAACAGCCAACCTGTTGGATAGCAGCCAAATGCTTAACCACTGCACCACCAGGGCTCTGTATAGGACCTTAGGTCTCTTTAAATTCTTTAAGCCTCACTTTTGTCAAGTATGTATTGGTAGTTAGAGTCCCCAGCATCTGGCAGGGTTCTTAGAAGATTGCATGGCACAGCACTGGCATACAGAAGCAGCTCAATAAATCCTATCATTATTAGTACAGCCATCTCCATGAGAGTAGGGCCCTTGTCTTGCTTGTTTACTGCTCTAGAACCACCCCCTGGAGTCAAGAATGAAAGTCTGAGTCTCAGACAAAGTTTTGCTGTTCACAGAGGAGGTAGTATGTGAGCTGGACCTTGAAGGATGTGTACCAGTTCACCAGGTGGGAACACAAAAGAGTAATAAGAAGATAGGCCCACCCAGTCCTGTTGTTCCTTTTGAGTAGCTCTGTAAAGGGTTAAAAGAATTGTTAAAATGACTCTGGATCAGTCAGTATGCACATTTTGAGCACTAGAGACCCAGAGGACTTCAGATGTATAAAACATGGTGGAAGCTTCAAGAAGTTTGCTATCTTGTTAGAGAAATAGAATATTTACATATAAACCCAGTGGTTCTCAATCCCGGCAGTATATTAGAATCACCTGGAGCTCTTTAAAAAAGGCCAGTGTTTGAGCCCTACGCTGTAGATTCAGGAGCCCTGCTGGCACAGTGGTTAAGTGCTCAGTTGCTAACCGAAAGTTCAGCAGTTTGAACTCACCAGCCACTCCATGGGAGAAAGATGTAGCAATCTGCTTCTGTAAAGATTACGGCCTTGGAAACCATATAGGGCAATTTTACTCTGTCCTATAGGGTCGCTGTGAGTTGGAGTCAACTTGACGGCAGCTGGTTTGGTTTGAGTTTCTGGAGATTCAAGTTTAATTGGTTTAGGGGACAACCTAAAGTGCTTGGCTGCTAAGCAAAAAGTTGGCAGTTTGAATCCACCAGCTGCTCCGCAGAAGAAGGATGTGGCAGTCTGCTTCCTTAAAGATTTATAGCCCTTGTGGGGACCATGGTCTTGGGGAACATCTAGCTCACTGGCATAACTGTCTTAGGTATCTAGTGTTGCTATAACAGAAATACCACATGTGGATGGCTTTAACAAAGAGAAATCTATTTCCTCACAGTAAAGTAGGCTAGAAGTCCAAATTCAGGGTGTCAGCTTCAGGGGAAGGCTCTCTCTGTTGGCTCCGGAGGAAGGTCCTTCTCATCAATCTTCCCCTAGACTAGGAGCTTCTCCATGCAGGAACCCTGGGTCTAAAGGATGCGCTCTGCTCCCGGCACTGCCCTCCTGGTGGTATGAGGTCCCTCTGTCTCTCTGCTCACTTCTCTCTTTTATATCCCAAAAGAAACTGGCTCAAGACACAATCCAAGCCAGTGGATTGAGTCCTGCCTCATCAACACAACTGCCGCCCATCCCCCCTCATTAACATCATAGAGGCAGGATTTACCACACATAGGAAAATCACATCAGATGACAAAATGGTGGACAATCACACAATACTGGGGATCATGGCCCAGCCAAATTGATATGCACATTTTTGGGGGACACACTTCAACCATGACAATAACATAGTTTATAAAGAAAATGTTCTACTTTGGTAAGTAGTGTCTGGGGTCTTAAAAGCTTCTGAGTGGCCATCTAAGATACTCCACTGGCATCACCCTGTCTGGAGCAAGGGAGAATGAAAAGAACCAAAGACACAAGGGAAAGTTTAGTCCAAAGGACTAATGGACCAACTACCGCAGCCTCCACCAGACTGAGTCTAACACAACTAGCTGGTGCTTGCCTACCACCACTGACTGCTCTGACAGAGATCACAATATAGGGTGCCAGAAGGAACTGGAAAAAATGTAGAACAAAATTCTAACTCACAAAAAAAGACCAGACTTAACCGGCCTGACAGAGACTGGAGAAACCCTGAGAGTATGGCCCCTGGACACCCTTTTAGCTCAGTAATGAAGTCACTCCTGAAGTTCACCCTTCATTCAAAGATTAGACAGGCCCATAAAACAAAATGAGACTAAAGGGGTACACTAGCCCAGGGGCAAGGACTAGAAGGCAGGAGGGGACAGAAAAAGTGGTAATAGGAAACCAAAGATTGAGAAGGGGAGAGTATTGACATGTCATGGGATTGGTAACCAATGTCACAAAACAATATATGTACTAATGGTTTAATGAGAAGCTAATTTGTTCTGTAAACCTTCATATAAAGTACAATTAAAAAAAAAAAAAAGATTTACAGCCTTGAAAACCCTATGGGGCAGTTCTACTCTGTCCTACAGGGTTGCTATGAGTTGGAATCGACTCACTGGCAGTGGGTTTTTTTTTTGTTGTTGTTGTTTGGGGGACAACCCGAGCATTAGTGTTTTTAAAAAGCTTCTTAGGGTGATTCTAATATGCAGCCAGGGCTAACAACCTCTGTAACCAATGGCAGCAAATGGGACTATTTGCTGAACCAGGTGCAAAGCATGTTGAACCATAAAAAGTTTGCATTATTTAACCGTCAATTTCCTACCGTTCAATCTATAGGCCTTAGTGGTGCAAACGGGCACTCAACTACTAACCATAATGGTTGCTGGTTTGAATCTACACAGAAGTGCCTCAAAACAAAGGCCTGGCAATCTGCTTCTGAAAGGTCACAGCCTTGAAAACCCTATGGAGCAGTTCCACTCTGCACACATGGGGTCACCATGAGTCGGAACTGACTTGGCAGCAACTGATTTTGTTTTTTTTGTTTGTTTGTTTTTTTAATAGAGAACAGGAAATTATCAGAGAAAGTCTAGAAGAATCACAGCAGGTCAGAACTGAAAGGGCTCTTTGGTATCATCAATGATTTTTACCAATGAGTTCTACCAAAGATAAGGAGGAACACTTGCATTGAGCGCATTCTTCCCATTGACACTACATTAAGGAGAACATGGGATTTTGTGGATGGTTAGAATCTGGAAAATTGAGGGTAATGATATTATGTATCAAAAGAACGGAAGATTTACCATCTCAACATTTGCCTTAGTTATCTAGTGCTGCTACAACAGAAATACCACAAGTGGATGGCTTTAACAAAGAAAAATTTATTCTCTCACAGTCTAGGAGGCTAGAAGTCCGAATTCAGGGTGCCAGCTCCGGGGGAAGGCTTTCTCTCTCTGTCAGCTCTGGGGAAATGTCCTTGTCATCAATCTTCCCCTGGTCTAGGAGCTTTTCAGTACAGGGACCCCGGGTCCAAAGGACGCGCGCTCCTGACTCTGCTTTCTTGATGGTATGAGATCCTCCTGTCTCTGCTTGCTTCTCTCTTTTGTATCTCAAAAGAGATTGACTCAAGATACAATCTAATTTTGTAAATTGAGTCCTACTTCATTAAGAAAACTGCCTCTAATCCTGCCTCATTAACATCATAGAGGTAGGATTTACAACACATAGGAAATTCACATCAGGTGACAAAATGGTGAACAATCACACAATACTGAGAATCACGGCCTAGCCAAGTTGATACACATTTTTGGGAAACACAATTCAATCTGTAACATTCCACCCTTTGGCCCCCCAAAATTCATGTCTTTGACACATGTAAAACACATTCACCCCATCGTATCATAGCAAAAGTCTTAAATCAACTCCAAGTCTAAAATCCAAAAGTTCTTTTTCATCTGTGAAATCTAGAATGCAAGTTATCTGCTTCTAAGGTACAATGGTGGAATAGGCACAAGCTAGACATTTCCATTACGAATAGGATAAAATGGAGGGAAAGAAGGAATAAACAGGCACCAAGCAAGTCAGCAGAACACGTTACAACATTATTTAACCAGCCTAAACTGGTTAAAGCTCTGGGCTGCTAACCGAAAGGTCAGTGATTTGAACCCACCAGCAGCTCCATGGAAGAAAGACATGGCAGTCTGCTTCCATAAAGATTTACAGCTTTGGAAACCCTATGGGGCAGTTTATTCTGTCCTATAGGGTCGCTTTGAGTTGGAATCAACTTAATGGCAATGGGTTTGGTTTTTGGTTTTCAAAGCTAAAATATATACTCACAGGGCACAGGCCATTCAGTTGATATACTCGTTCGGCGCAAATCAATATCCACTTAGGGAGAGAGCCTGATTGTTCACTAGCTTGTGGAAGGCAGTGTCACCCTTTCCCCTCTCATCTTTTCCCAACAGAGTGGTGCCTGGATCCCTCCTTGACCTCTCTGTTCTTTCCATATCTCCTTCCCTCAACAGGTATCGGCATGTATCAGCTGGTGGAAGATTTGAACCCCATGGCCTCCAGCTCATGCCCAACCCACCTCCCAATGACCTCACCAAGAGCTGGCCCTGCCCCAACCCTTTGCCACATTACCAAGAGAAGAAGCTAAAGCTGGCCTTGCTGCCCAGTGCACCCCTGAGCCAGGACCTCGTGAGGAACTACCAAACCCTGATCAAGGACCGAGTTGCCTTGCCCCTCTACTATCTCTCCACAGCAAAACCTGGCAAAACCTCAACAAGAAAGAGAAGATCTGGACACATCTAGAAGAGCCTCCAGATGGGTGGGGACCATGGTAGGCACACAGAGCCCCAGGCTCCAGAGTTCTTAACCAATGCCCTTTCAGTGAGAAGCTCTTGGGGTAGCTGGAAGACTCTGGCTTCTGCACAACAGAGGCTCTCCACCATTCCCTCAACTTCAAGCCACCTCTTGTACCCTAGCCTCCTGGAGACTCCACTGAAACTGTACCTTGTTATATGTCTTCCTTGGAGGACTCTCTCACAGAGGTGGGAGGTCAAGGGGAGATTAGAAGCAGAGAGGGGCTCCAGTTCCTAGGGATAGAATGAAGAGTTGGGAAGAAGGAGGTGAGTGTGTGTGTGTGTGCATGTGTGTGTTGAGATGGGAGAAGAGGCATCGTAAGAAATCTGGATAATAAGTTACCTCCACTCTCATATCCCAGTTGGAACAAGATTGGGATTGGTCAGATACAGGTATCGGGCAAAAATAACAATCCTGCCTCCTCCGTGGACTATTTGATGTCTGGACAAAGACCAGAACCAACTCTGCTTGGTTACAGCCCCCCACTTCACAGTGTTTGGGGGAATAGAGATCAGATCAAGGCTGGTGCTAGAGGATGGAGGGGAGCCTGAGGAAGGCTTACCAAGCCTCAGCAAGGAGGCAGTAGAAAAAAGTAGGGACTGAAGGGAAAAGTCAGTGTTGTCACCTTGGAGCATTACCTTAGGGCCTTGGGCCTGGGCTGCAGTTGACCCCAGAAGCCTCAGCTTTTGCTATGATGGAGCCAAAGACAAGTTTTGCCTATCTGAGCTAGGCAAAGTACAATGGTCAGAAAGCTTCTGGCCCTGGCTAGGGACGAGGGTGGGTGATGGGTGAAGCGGTGAGGGGTTGGAGGAGGGCCTGCAAGAGGCCTGGTGGAGGGGGCGGTAGGGAGGTGGCTGGTGGGGTAGAAGTTGTATGGTGGGCCCTGCCCCACCTTCTCTTGCCCCCATCACATCCCCCAAGTTGGTGGTCTTCCCCAGCTAGGCTTCTTTTGGCCTCCTTCCCACTGCCCTCTTTGTGTCTGCTTTTTTGAAGCCCCTCAGGCACCTGGGAATCAAGACATCACCAGGATTCTAGCCCTGGTTTAAACACTAACCACCTATATGACCTTTGGGAGTCACTGTTCCTCTCAGGCTTTCCGTTTCCTCATCTGCACAATGGGGACCATTAGGGTATAAATAAATGAAATTAATGAAGTACCTACAAAGTATCTGGCACATTGTAAAACAACAACAACAACAAGAAACCAAACCCATTGCTGTTGAGTCAATTTCAACTCATGGCGACCCCATGTGTTACAGAGTAGAACTGCTCCATAGGGTTTTCTCGGCTGTAATCATTACAGAAGTAGATCACCAGGCCTTTTTTCCATGGTACCACTGGTGGATTGGTTTGAACCACCAGTCTTTAGGTTAGCGGTCGAGCACAAACCATTTGCACCACCTAGGGACCTTGGCACATTGTAGGCCCTCCATAAATGAAGCTATCCATCATTATTTATATAATAAAAATAATAAACAGGGCTTGTCTAGAGAGTTTCCAAGTTCATTTCTAGCCTTAAATTTCCATTAGTCCTTCTTGCCACTTGTCTCCACGGTATATGGGGGGAGGGGGGACCAGAGCCAAGGGATGAAAGAGCATTTCCTGAGTACTCCAGGGGAGTGCCAGGCAGGGTTCTGTGAATGTAACAGCTCTCCTTACTCCTGGATTAGGAATGATGGTGGAAGAGAGGGGTTCTCTTTACCTAGGACCCTAAGATGTCAGAGCTGGGGAGCCCATTAGGAAACAAGTCTAGCCATCTCAGTTATCAGATGGACGAACTGAAGCCCATTGAGAAGTGTGACTTGTTCCAGGCCACCAAGCCAGGCAGTCCCTGCCCCCTGGTGGGAGAAGAGGAGGCACTGGGTTGGGGGCTAGGACTCCAGCGCCTCTGTCATCATCCTGCTGCTCAGGCTACTTGCCCATGATGCCTGGGTTTTGTCACTTCCAAAATGAGAGCTCTGGGGATACTTAGAGGATTATTATGAAGACTTGAGGGAGGGGAGCGGGGAGGCCACTGGGACTCTCTAGAGAAAGCTGCCTACTCTCTGGCGTTAAACTAGGGGATAGTAAAGAAAGACTCCTAGCCTGGCTCTTAGCCTCTAGGTAGAAGGACCCACCCTTATCACCGTCCTGCTCTGCCATCTAGGCAGCAGCCTCCTTCTGCTGACAGAGGAACTTGAACATTAGCAGGGCTCTCCTTGTTCATTGGCCAGCCAGAGTTGCAGAAGTAAGACTCTGGAAACTCCTGAACCCCAGTAGACCATGGAAGTCTGGGGGGACAGTAGCATCCATACTGCCTCCTGATGAGGAGCAGAAGTCTAGGAACTCTTCTAAGGCAATCCCTAGCCCAGCCTGCTATATACCTGGCCAGTAAACATGAACACACACATGTATTAATGAATATGCAGTTCCTGAAAGCCACTGGGGTGGGGAGGATCCCTGTAAACTAGCTCTGCCTTAAAGACCTAATCTCTCACCACATTATTTTTTTAAACTGTGGTAAATATATATGTAACAAATCATTTGCCATTTCAACATTCTTCACATGTACAATTCAGTGACATTAGTTATTGCCACAACTTTTGAAAAGTAGATTTGAAAGGAAAGAAGGATGGACACCCACCTTTCCACCTCCAGCATGCCACTCCCCAAGAACTGTGCTCTACTAAATGCCACCAGCTTCACGGACACTAATTAGTCCAAGCACAAGAAACCTTCAGAACCACTTCTGAGCCAACACCTCCCTTCTGTGACCTTCTCCTCCCAAGCCTGGTCTTGGTCTTGTGAGCTAGGCTGCTGAGGCAAATTCTGGTTTGTGAGTTGCTGGGGGCCTGAGGAATGGCCAGGAGCCAGTGAGTGCTAGAAGCTATGGAGCCTGGGAACCCCTGGGAGATGATGCTGGTCCAACTACACTGGCAGTCGTGATCTTTAGCCTTCGTTCTTCATCTGGCTGTCAGAGTTGTCCCACTTAACTGCCACACCTCAAAGAGCCCCAAACCTGCTTCCTGAGATGACATATCGGAGCCAAGATCCTCTGGGCTGCCCCAAACTCCTCTCCCACATTCCCCAGGAGCCTCTGGCCTATTTACTCATAGCTGACTCACTTTCTCCAAGCCCATTGTCTTTGTGCCTCTCTTCCACCTCTGAGCCTTCTCCTTAATTACATTGTCCACGGAGCCACACACATTTACTCTTTGCGTTACACAATGTAAATAATTCCTGCTGCCTATTATATTTAGTGGTTTCTGTGCTATTCATATAGATGCCCATTTCATGTTAGTCCCAAGCCAGCACAAACATTTATACAATTCACTCTTTGCAGGGATCCCAGCACAGAACCAACCACAAGTGCCTATATGCTTGTAGATAACGTTGCTGCATCTTGTCATTCAAATTTCAGAGTAGAAGATGCAATGTGTGGCTTCCCTTAGCCCACCCTTATTTTCACTGGATGTTCATTGGTTACTAACATTAAAAAAAAAAAGAAAAGACACGTTGCTATCAAGTTGATTCTGACTCATAGTGACTGTCTTAGGCTGGGTTCTCTAGAGAAGCAAAACCAGTAAAGTATATAAATAAATAGATAGATAGATTTATATCAAGGAAACAGCTCACGCGATTGTAGAGGCTAGAACGTCCCAAGTCCGTCGATCAGGGTAGAGGCCTCTCCCAAGTCACGCAGCCGCAGAAGCTGTCAAGCCCAAGATCGGCAGGTCGGAGAGCAGGGCTCCCACTCACAGGCTGTGCAGATGGATGAATCCCAAGTTCGGCAGATAAGCTGACAGCTCAAGTCCCAAGAACTGGAGATGAGGTGACAGGAGGCAGCTGCAGGATCCAGAGAGAGCAAAAAGCCAGAACGTCTGCTTATATTTAGATGCAGACCACACCACCAAGGAGACTCCCTGTCATCTGACTGGCTACTCACAGTATATTCAATCATGGGAGTGATTACATTAAAACACTGAGAATCATGGCCCAGCCAGGCTGACATACAATCTTAACCATCACAGTGACCCTACAGGACAGAGTAGGACTGCCCCACAGGGTTTCCAAGGAGCAGCTGGTGGATTTGAACTGCTAACCTTTTGGTTAGCAGCTGAACGCTTAACCACTATGCCACCAGGGCTCCTCACTAACATTAGGTCCCATGATATGGTTCCTAGATGGCAGCTGGTAACATCTTTAGCCCAAGTATCACTAGAAAGGGGAGGTCATGTCTAGGGGTGCCAAAGGTAGGCCCAAAGCTTGGGCAAGAAGGAAGAGGAAAGTGGAGGGAAGTGGAAGCAGAAAAGAAAGTGGATAAGCAGAAGAAGGAAGATGAGAAATGCTGATGTCAGAGGAAAGTCAATGAAGGAGTCTTGGCTGGAGCCTGGGGATCCAAAATGTTTGGAGGGGGCTAGGCAATTTTGCTAGACCTTCTGAGGCCACCTGCAGGGTCCAGGGATGAGAGAGACTGTGAAGACAAGTCACATGGGAGTGAGGGAAAAGGGGAAGAGTAGAAGGGCCTTGAGTGATGGCCTATGGCATCAGCTAGGTTCTGTGACTGGAAATACCAGGTGGGAAGCTCAAATGGCTTTTCTAGTGTTTCATCCCCAAAGCAGTCATAGTAATCACAGAACACTTCCTGTGCTGTCCTCTGGGGTCCTGCTGAACAATTCATTCAACAAACTTTGTGCCAATAAAGAGAGAGAAGAGAAATAGAAACGGACCCTGCCCTTATAAAGCCTAGGATCTAGTAGGAAGATCGACATGTAAGCAAACAATTACAAAATAGTGTGATAAATACTGAAATAGATACCTTTACCAGGTGTACTATGAGAGCAAAGAGGGGAGGCATCTAAGTCAGAGTGTGTGTGTGTGTGTGTGTGTGTGTGTGTGTGTGTGTACACACTTGCCAAATAACAGCACTTACTATTTGCCAGGCACTGTTTTGAGAGATTTACATGAATCAACCCATTTAATCCCCACACCATGAGGTCGGTACTGTTATGATATCGATTTTATTGATGAGTAGACTGAAGCATAAAGAGCTTGTCATGGATTGAATTGTGTCCCCCCAAAATATCTGTCAACTTGGCTGGGTCACGATTCCCAGTATTGTATGATTATGTACCATTTTGTAATCTGATGTGATTTCCTTATGTGTCGTAAACTCCATTACTAGGATATGATAAGATGGATTAGCGCCAGTTATACTGATGAGGTCTGCAAGATTAGATAGTGTCTTAAGCCAATCTCTTTTGAGATATAAAAGACAGAAGTGAACAGAGACACACGGGAACCTCACATCACCAAGAAAGCAGTGCCGGGAGTAGAGCGCATCCTTTGACCCTGAGGTTCCTGTGCTGACATGCTCCCAGACCAAGGGAAGACTGATGCATCACAACGACCTTCCTCCAGAGCCAACAGAGAGAGAAAGCCTCCTCCTGGAGCTGATGCCCTGAATTTGGACTTGTAGCCCCCTGGACTGTGAGAGAATAAGCTTCTCTTTGTTAAATCCATCCACTTGAGGTATTTCTGTTAAGCGCAGGACTAGATGACTAAGACAGAGCTCTTAGCCATTTTGTTACTCTGCCTCTCCTTTCAAGTTCACACCAACTCTACAATTACATGTTATTTCAGTTTTACAGATGAGGAAACATTCAAAAAGATTAAGCACTTCACCTAAGGTCAGCCAGCCAGTAAAGGACAGAGTTAGAATTTTCGACCGGGTTTGTCTGAGTTCAATATTCCATGCTCAGTCTGTTTTCATCATGAGAGACAACCTACTCGACCTTTCTATGCCTTGGTTTTACCATCCATAAAATAGGAAAAAATCACCCTAGTGTCATAAATACAAGAAGTGTCCTAGCCTAGTAGTCTGTGGAAGATCTACCTGTGTAGGGTGGGGCCAGGAGGTGTCTTGCCCTGATGATAAATCTCAAAACCGGCACAGAGCTCCTGGAACCCTTTCACTGGACAGAAGAATTCTGGAAAACAATTTCATTCTTGTCGTCAGCAGATCTGACTGGGCCATAAGAGAAAGCCTGAAATAGAATTGGCTGCCCTTAACACCCCACAGGCTCAAGGGACTTGTTTGTCTAGCTCTGAATAACCCATTCTGTAAAGAATATTCTGGGAATTTCCTTATGTGGTAGGGCATTTGACTGGGTGATTTCAATTTTGCTAGGCCATACTAACTCTCCTCCCCATCCCTAGTATTAAAGCTTTGGCACTATTCAGTTTTGAGAAATGAATGTTAAGGTATAGATGTATTTAAAGGTATGGAAGAGTATTACAAGGAAGGTGGGAACAAGTTAATTTCCATCTCTACTGAGGCAGGCTTGGACAAGAGAGCAGGGACTTCAAATATAGCTATAGGAATTTAGATTAGATAGAAGACAGAGTTGAGAGATGCTGGAGTAGATTATATCAGGTTAGAGGAACCAAGCTGTGGAATCTACCAGACCAGCACTGTCCAATAGAAATATAATGAAGCCATATATCTAATTTAAAAGTTTTTAGTTGCCACATTAAAAAGTAAAAAGAAACAGGTGAAATTAATGTTAATATTTTATTTTAATCAATACATCAAAAATATCATTTCACATCTAATTAATATAAAAATAATTAATGAGGTATTTCACACTCTGTTTTTCATATTAAGTTTTCAAAACCTAGTGTGTATTTTATCTCTATTCCAA
The DNA here is from genome assembly GCF_000243295.1 of Trichechus manatus latirostris. Lineage (NCBI taxonomy): Eukaryota > Metazoa > Chordata > Mammalia > Sirenia > Trichechidae > Trichechus > Trichechus manatus. Next base: position 2,714,392 of record NW_004444017.1, read on the forward strand.
CTAGCCACATCTCTAATGCTCAATAGCCATATGTAGCTAGTGGCTACTGTCTTGGACAGTACAAATTTAGAATTGCCAATAATTGTCTAACACTCAATGGCAAATACAAGATATAGTCTGGTTTAATGTAAAGGAGGTTTTCTAGAAGGCCTTCAAGCCAGGACCTGTGAGGTTGGAAGGTCAAGAAAACCTTACCTCTTTGAGTCTTTCTCAGCCTTCATCATTGCTAGAAACACAAAGACCCATGGCCATCTGGCAATTCTTGGAACACACTCAACAGTGTTCTGTGTTCTCTGTTCTGCAGGGGAAGCCCTGACTCCCTCAGGTCTCTCAGATTCAGCATTTGGTGGCTTGTTAACCTAGCTGGGAACAGCACTGTGCCAAGGAGGGCAAGGAAAAGGGTTCTATCCTGGTACAGACAAGTTAGCTCTAGTCTCTCCATAGCAAGAACAACGTCCTTTACCCCAGCCAGTCAGTTGTCTTGCTGGTGCAAATGCCTGGTTACAGGAGGAAGAAGGCAGGAGACAGAGGTGGAGAGGTGCAAATCTATTCCCAAGTCTGGGGTGGAGTGTGGGGATGTAAGTATAGTCACAGCCTGGCTGCCTTACCCACATTATTCCCTCCGTCTGGGGCACCCCTCCCCCAGGCATCTGCCTGGCCCTCTCCTTCACCTTGTTCTGGTCTCTGCACAATGACTTCTCCCCAGGGAGCCTTTCTCCAACCAGTATTTCTAAATTAGCCACCTCCACCACTCCATCTCCATCACTCTCTCCTCTTACCCTGCTTTATTTTTAATCAGCACTTGCCACCACCTGACATTAGCAATTTAGTTGTTCATTGTCTGCCTTCCCCATTAGAGTGTCAATTCCATGAGGGCAAGAACTTCAGCTGGTTCACCACTGTACTCCTAGAGCCTGGCTTAGTGTCGGCCTCTGATAGGGGCTCAGTAAATATCTGTTGACTGAATGAAAGGAAAACTCATTATAACTCAGAGGGAGACACAATGCAGCGAGGGAACCATATCTCACAGTTTCATTTTTTTCTCAAAATTTCTGCAACTTTATTGAATCTGGATCCATTCACTTTGACGTTTATGTGCACCACAAGATGAAATAAATGAGAAATAACAGGTACTTTCCAAGTATCCTGCAAACGATGTAACCTCTGCTTCTTCCATTCCTAATAATCCAGAACGGTTTAATCTTCTTAAACAGAGTTTCTGGAAGTCCTCCCCCACCCCATGTCTCATCATTAGAGACCAACTAGTTGTTCCTTGTGAATGAATTGGTTTTCTGAATTCTATAACCATTAGGTTAAAAAAGGATGAGAGGAAGGAACTGAGGTGAGTTAGTGGCACAGACACAGACAACCCAGCTGAGGATGCTAAAGAGCCTCAGAATGTTCCCCGGCATTCTCCACCATAATATCAAAGGGATTTCTTTAGCCTCTAGGAAAGAAGAGCTCAGAGCTTTATATTCCTAGAACATTCTCATTCTCCCTTATATTCCTAGAACATTCTCATTCTCCCTGCAACTTGGGAAAAGGACAGAGACCATGCTTCATATTTACAAAGGAAGAAACCAAGAACACAAATAAGCAAAAGAGATTTTCCTTACCCCTGAATCCCACCCCAAAGGCAGTGAGATAGTATTAGCCAGGTCACAGAACACACGGATCAACTTGACTATTCACAGCTACATTCACCTATTTCCCAGCTACAGTCCAGTAAATGGTATTTCCTAAGCATGAGTGGTTCCTCAGAATTAAGAAACGAAGGACTTGTTAGACCAACTGAAAAAAAGGACTCGAAATCCCCAATCTCACCACATCCAAACCTTAACTCCAGAGTCTCCATTCTATGCCACAGGAACATTTACTCTTCCCTTGGTGCAGGGTACACACCTAAGTGCATCTAAGAGTCCTGAGACATCCCATCCACGTTGTCAGGCTGGCCCAAAGCAACTTTGCGAAGTGGCCTAGAGCCATCTCATCCTTGTTAATTGATAACTTACCTGGCATTTCTTCTCCAAAGAATGTGTTGATAAAGGATTCTTGAAGATGTTGAAGAATTTTCAAACTTAAGGAACAAAAATCACTGAGAATAAAGTTGGGGGAGACATTTCTTTGCATTGGACCCTACCCACATCACATTCTATAGGTCACTCACTGATCTGTCAATGTAGTTAATCCTACTGAAGCAGTTCAGGAACCCAGTACAATATGTCAGTGGATCCTCTTCAACCTCTATCTCAAGCGAATACATGGTGGTGTTACATACTGCCACCATCCATCTGTCAATTTATCATACTGTGGTGGCTTGTGTGTTGCTATGATGCTGGAAGCTTTGCCACCGATATTTCAAATACCAGCAGAGTCACTCATGATGAACAGGTTTCAGTGGAGCCGCCAGACAAAGACAGCCTAGGAAGAAAGACCTGGTGATCTACTTCCAAAAATTAGCCAGTGAAAACCCTATGGATCACAACAGAATATTGTCCAACATAGTGCTAGAGGATGAACCCTCCAGGTAGGAAGACACACAGAATACACAGTGGTCACAACAATGGACTCAAGCACTCCAACAGTGATGATGGCACGGGATGGGGCAACATTTCATTCTGTTGTACATGGAGCTGACGCAATGGCAGCTAAAACAACAACTGTATACTGGGTACTGGGGGGAGCCTGGAAATTTCACTCAAATTGAATCTAAATAAAGCCAGGCACTGGATGGGAAAGAGCTGTATATATGGAATCATACTATAATCTGGTTTTCCTTCCAGGTTTATCATCCCCATCAGTAGTCTCCTTCACGTGTACAGGAAATGCACAGGGCTTGGGAGTCAGAAAACGTGGGTGTGATTCCTGGTACTGCTTTACTGTAACAGCAAATCTTGAGCAAGTGTTCTAAGACTCAGCTTCCTTATATGTAAATGGAGATCATAATAATTATATTTCCTCAAATAATTGTAGTGGTTGTGAAGGAGCCTCCACGGGCTTGGTGGGCAGAAGCTCAGTGAATTGCTGGTTTGTCTGAATGTCCATGTACCTTGGTACTATCTGGGTCAGACTGCACCTCTTGGGATCAGGGCTTGGGCAGGGCACTCACCCTGTGACTCTCCAACACAGATAAGCAGGTGCTTAATAAGCACACTTTGATGACAGTGAAAACCAAAGTTTGTGGAGAAAAAACTGAGGAGAGTTGAGCCAGAGCTATAAAAAGTCTGATAATACCAAGTGTTGGTGAGGATGTGGAGTGTGGGGACCCCTCATCCACTGCTTCAACCACTGCTGATTGGAGTGCACACTACTTTGGAGAGCAATCTCGCAATATCCCAAAAAGATGAAGATGCATACCTGATGCCCACTTCCTAGGTGTATCGTCTAGAGACGTGCTTACACGTGTCACAGGAGATGTGTACAAAAATATTCATAGTGGCATTATTTGTAAGAACAAAAAATGAAAAATAACCTAAATGTCCTAAATGTGAAGTATTCACACAGTGGAATACTATACAGCTGTTAAAGTGAATTAACTAGAGCTATGCACACTTCATGGATGAATCTCACTAATATTGATGAAAAAAGAGCACGTAACGTATACAGTGAGTTCAGGCAAAACTAAATAATATATTGCTGAGGATACATAAACACATATACGCATAAAGAGAGGTGTGGGACTGATGGAGTCCCTGGGTGATGCAAACAGTTTAGCACCCAACCACTAACCGAAAGGTTGGTGGTTTGAATCCATCCAGAAGTGCCTCGAAAGAAAGAGCTGGTGATCTGCTTCAGAAAGGTCACAGCCTTGAAAACCCGCTGGAGTGTATTTCTTCTCTGAAACACATGGAGTTCTCATGAGTCAGAACTGACTCGACGGCAACTGGTTTTATGGGAATGATAAACACCAAATTTAGGAGGGGGCATCATCTGGAGAGAGAGGTACACAGGGAGCTTCAACTATATTGATAACAGTTTATTTCTTAAACTGGGTAGTGAGTAAAGAGTATTAGTTATATTATTCTTTATAGTTCTCTGCATGTTTGAAACACAGCAATTTTTTTTTTTAAAGAACTAGGATTTGAGGAGTCTTACATAAAAGAGGCCGAGAAGTCGGGTCCCTATGTGTGGGGAGGTTCAGAACTGCTGCTGTCAGCCTCTGGAACCCAGAACTCTGACATCTGCCACGGTGGTCAAGGAGAGATCCAGAAAAGTAAAGCCTCTGCTATCAGGGAGAGGAGAGGAGGAAAGGGCACTTTGATGCTGCCCTGCTCTGTTCTGAGCCCCGGGGCTGTGTAGAACCACAGATGGAGAAAACAGCTGGGCGAGCAACCCAGGAGATTGAGAGGAATGCAGAGCAGAGGCAGGTATGCACGCACATGGACGCGCACGCCTGCATCCTGCATGCACACAAAGCACGCAGGCGGCTGCCCCCACAAGCTGACACAGACGCTTCCATTCAAACAACCTGGCACGGGCCCTGAGTTGATGGCACTGTTACACACACACGCACATACACACACACCACTTCCTGCCCACGCTGACGCCAGAACTGGAGGCATTGCAGCGCCTGCCACTCGTCCTCTCTCCCAGTGCTGGGTTTTTCCAGCCAGAGCCTCACTCCCTCTACTGAAATCTCTGGAAATTGGTGTCTGACGTGGCTGCTCGTGCACATTATTTATTTATTTCTTCCTTTCCTCCCGCCTAGACCCTCCTGTCTGACAGAGAGAGGCAGTCTGGGAACAGAGACAGGCAGCAAGCTGCAGGGACACACGGACACAGAGAGGACAAACGGGAGGACCACTCAGAAGCCCCCACCCCGTTCTTCCCCAAAGGGGCCATGAGCACCAGGCAGGAGGCCAGGAGAGATGAGAGAGACACTGGTGGGAGGGGACAGGAGGCAGAGCTTCTGGACCGAGCCTACCTGAGCCAGCAGCGCCGGCTCAAACAGGCCACCCAGTTCCTGCACAAGGATTCCGCTGACCTGCTCCCCCTGGACAGCCTCAAGAGGCTCGGCACCTCCAAGGACTTGGTGAGGCAGCCCCCTCCCCTCCCTGCCCCAAGAAAAGTCCCCTGGCCCTTTCTCTCCACTTCCCAGATCCTGAGGAGGGGGTAGGAGGACCATAAATTGCAGGCTCTGAGCCTCCAGAGTCCCCCTCCCTTGCTGAGTATAGGGAAGTGACAGTCCCTCCAACTTGTGGGGCTCACTTTCACCATTCTCAGGTTCTTCATTGGGGGTGCTGCCATGGCTTGATGGCTCTGAGGACCCTATTCTCATCACTCAACTTCCCACTTTTTCCCCTAACAGTCCAAAGCTTATCTTTAGCAATGGTGAGGTGCTTTGGCCAGAGGAATGCAGGAATCCTCTGAGGTAGTCATTTAAGGCTAGGCGGGCCTGGAGGATGGGTCAGTTTAGGGTGGTGGTTTCCCTCCTCTCCCCAAACTACAGATTTCCTCATACCAGATCTGTCCATTCATTTCCCTTTTCCCCTCAAAGAATTAGACCATTAAAAGCCTCCATTCCTGCCGGAGCATCAGGGTTTCATGTCTCTTAGCCTGGGCCAGCTGGTCTCCCCTCGAGGGCCCCACTCCCTCTCACATAGGTAGATGGCTCCTCCCCAGGCTCCTTTCCTTCCATCCCCCTGCAGCAGCTTTGGCCTTCAGAGGGCATGGGGGATGGGGGTAACACTGAGGAAGATAAGTGGACCAAGGAACATGTGCACATATAGCCATTCCCCTCTGAGAGGTAGTGGTTAAGAGGATGGGCTTTGGAGCCACATTGCTTGGGTTCAAATCCCGCCTCTGCCACTTACTAACTTGAGTGAGTTACTTTGTCTCTGTTCCTTAGTTTCTTCGTCTGTTAAATGGGGATTAAGTTAACAGTATCCACCTCATAGGTTTGTTGTAAGAGCTATATGAGCAAATCCATATAAAGCACTTAAAACCGTGCCTGGCTAATGGAAAGCACTATATATGTGCGGACTACTATTATTCCTCCAGCTACTATTCTGTTCAGCCTGAGACAAGGTAAGCTATGCAGAGTCCAGAGAATACGGAAGCAGATCTGGTCTCTGACCCAAAGAAAGGAAGGCCTTCCAAGAAAGCTTGAGAGCACTCTGTTTTCTCTCCCATCTCTAGTCAGGGCCCAGGAAGGGGGCGCTCAGCAGAGACATCTCCAGAGGCCTGAGGCCACTATGGCTGCCACTTCTCTCTGGGAATCTGAAGGCAAACTCAACCCATCACTGCTTTTCCTGGCCTAGCCCTACCTTTCCATACTCCTCCCAGCCACGTGCCCCCCTCCAGGAACCCAGCCCAGAGTCCAGGCCGCCTCTTAGCCCCATCCCAGCATCCCCCAAAGAGAAGAGTGGTCTGACTGGGATCTCAATTCTGAGAATTCCCAGGGGCACATTCCCCCCTGCAAACATGGCAAGTATGGCTGAAAAACAGGCATGGAATAGGGAAGCAGGTTCTTTGGCTCCTGCAGCTAGGACCCTGTAGCCTCTGTCCTTTGGGGATCATGCTACATCTTTTTATTTGGCTCCAGATAAGAAGCTCTATTAGCATTGCCATCTGAGAGTGGCAAAGAAGGAGACAGGTCCAGCTTTCTGATGAGAAAGTTCTGGGCTTGCCACCTCTCCGCTCTGCCTCAGGACCTCCCAAATTGACCCCTAACAAGTTACCTCCTGTGGCTTTGAAGCAAAGACACAACAGACTGGACCCCATTAGTCTCCCTCCCTGGGACTGCTCTGGAGCAACCTGCACAGCCGTGGGAGGAGGTCTGGAGCCTGCGTCCAGCCACAGGAAAGGTGGGAGGAGAGTTGAGAACTGGAGAGCCTGCTCTTGCCGACCAGTCCCAGAGCTCTCTGCTGCCCTGTTCCCAGGCCCGCTCTCCTGCTGGCAGCCCTGCTGGCAGGGAGCAGTCTCAGGGGCCTCATTAAGCCCAGGGTATAAAAACAATCCCAGGCTCCCACGGAGAGAGGGCTGGAGTGTGCAAGGACTGGAGGGCTACGTTCATTCTTCAGCAAACATTCATTGTGCGCCTAATATATGCCAAGCTAGGCCCTGGGATCTAAAGATGAATGAGGTACAGACATGACCTCAAGGGCTCTCCAGGCTAATGGAGGAATGAAATCCACAAATAACATCTATGAGAAGCATGATAAACGTGAAGATAGAAGGGGCAGTAAACCAGCCTGGTGGGTGTGTAGGGGGCGAAGTATGAAGACATCAGAGAGGGTTTCCTGGAGAAGGTCAATCCTGCATTCATTACAGGGTGCATGTGGAATCTCAGGTTTGTTTTTGTTTGTTTGTTTGTTTTGGTTTTAATGAAGAGAAATTTATTTCCTCACAGTCAAAGTAGGCTAAAAGTCCAAATTCAGGGCATCAGCTCCAGGGGAAGGCTTTTTCTCTCTGTCGGCCTTCTTCTCTTCAGTGTTCCCTGGACTAGGAGCTTCTCAGCGCAGGGACCCCAGTCCAAAGGACGCGCTTTGCTCCTGGCACTGCTTTCTTGATGGTATGAGGTCCCTCTGTCTCTCTGCTCACCTCTGTCTTTTATATCTCAAGAGATTGCCTCAGGACACAACCCAGTCTAGCAGATCAGGTCCTGCCTTACTAACACAACTGCCACCCATCCTCCCTCATTAACATCATAGAGGCAGGTTTACAACATACAGGAAAATCACACAGTACCAGAAATCATGGCCTAGCCAAATTGATACACACATTTTTGGGGGGCCATAATTCAAACCATGACATTCCACCCTTTGGCCCCCCCAAAATCACATCCTTGCAACATGGAAAACATATTCATCTCATCGTATCATAGCAGAAGTCTTAACTCCAAGTCCAAAATCCAAAAATTCCTCTTCATCTGTGAAATCTAGAATACAATTAATCTGTTTCCAAAGGTACAGTGGCAGAACAGGCATAAGCTAGACATTTCCATTACAAATCGGAGAAATTGCAGGGAAAGAAGTGATAACAGGCACCAAGCAAGTCAGCAGAACACATTACATTAGCCCTCAAGGCTTTGAAAATAATCCTCTGTTCTCTGAGACAATTTACACAATGGCCCTGCCCTCCAGACTCTAGGTATTGGCCACAGCCTCTGGATCCTGAGTGGAGGCCCCTCGGCCCTGGGCTTCAGCTCTGCCTTCCAGGCCCACTGGGGCAGCAACTCTGCTCCCTTGGCTTTAGGTGCACCATTCTCCTAGTCCATCGGAGTGACAACTCCACTCTTAGAAACACCAGAGGCCATGGCTCCACCCTTTGAAACCCCTGAGGTCATGGCCATACCTTTTGAGGCTGAAGCAGCTCGGCTTCTTGCGTCCCTTGTCTCTTCAGCTTCTGCTTCCTATGGCCTCTCGGCCCTTGGGCTTCACGCCCGCATGTGCCCTGCTGGGGCAAGTGTTCCAAAGCTCTGTAGCTCCACCGGTAAGGGCCTGGAGGCACCCCACTCCGCCAGGAAGCCTCCTGCGCACAGGAACTCAGCTGTCTTGCTCCGTGGGTCGGCTCCAGCACCGTTTCGCCCTGGTTTCCTGGTTCTGCTACTACTGGTGCTCTGCTGCTACCACTCCTCTATCCATTCACAGTTTCAAAACCACTTCCACATTTTAGGTATCTGTTAGAGAAGCATCCCACTCTCGGTACCAAATTCTGTCTTAGTCATCTAGTGCTGCTACAACAGCAATACCACGAGTGGTATTTTTTCTTTTCTTTTTTGTGCTTTAGATGAAGGTTTACAGAGCAAATTAGTTTCTTATTAAACAATTAATACACATATTGTTTTGTGACATTGGTTGCCAACCCTGCGACTTATCAACACTCTCCCCTTCTCGGACCTTGGTGTCCCCATTTCCATTCATGCAGCTTTCCTGTCCCCTCCCTTCTCGCCCTTGTCCCTGGGCTGGTGTGCCCATTTAGTTTCATTTTGTTTTACGGGCCTGTCTAATCTTTGGCTGAACAGTGAACCTTAGGAGTGACTTCAGTACTGAGTTAAAGGGGTGTCTGGGGGCCATACTCTTGGGTTTTCTCCAGTCTCTGTCAGGCCAGTAAATCTAATCTTTTTTTTGTGAGTTAGAATTTTGTTCTACGTTTTTCTCCAGCTTTGTCCAGAGCCCTCTATTGTGATCCCTGTCAGAGCAGTTGGTGGTGGTAGCCAGGCACCAACTAGTTGTGCTGGACTCAGTCTAGTGGAGGCTGTGGTAGTTGTGGTCCATTAGTCCTGTGGACTAATATTTCCCTTGTGTCTTTGGTTTTCTTCATTCTCCCTAGTAGCAAGGGTTTTAGGTAACCGATTCTGGATGCTTCCAGCAGGTGAGCTTGACAGGCAATAGTACAGGGAGAACACAGAGACCACTTAGGAAGCTGTGGTCTGGGAAAGCTGTGCTGAGGCCCGAATAAGGGCGGTAATGGAAAGGAGGGATGGACTGTACAAACACAGGAGGCAAAATGGTGGAATTTAGAAGTGACTGGACAGGGTGGGGGCGTCTAGGGGTGACAGAGAGCTCAAGGATGACTCCCAGCATCTGAGTTTTGAAGAATTTGACTTCTTTTCATGAAACTATCAACCCTGGAATCTGCAGTCCATTGAAGGAGGAGGTCAGAGAGGGAAAAACAGAACTCCTAGTCAAAAATGTATGTTGTAGATTTGCGACAAAATTTCCCCCAAACATAATACTAGTTCCTGAAATGTCCCTTTAGCCAATGGGTCAGTCTAACATGGACTGTTCTCCTCATTTCTTCGTTGTTAAGCAATCCACTGAAGTCCCAGAAAAACAATATCATTTAATATGGGGGTTCACTTGGCTTTAATTATCTGCCAGCTGGGTCCCTTGGGTAAGGTCCTTCCCCTCTTTGTATCTTTGCAGCCTCCTGTCCCTTTCTTACTCCTGCGAGACTCAGGAATGGGGTGGGGTTGGGAAGAGCATCCCGGAAAACATACGGTGGGGAATTGAACAACCTGGATACTCCGGTTTAGACTTGCCTTTCGCTTTGTTTTGTGCCGGAGTCAGCAGCCGCACAGCGTGATCCAAAGACGCTTGATGGAGGGGAACCAGAGTAGGCTTCAGGGGGAGTCTCCCCTGGTGCAGGCCCTGATTCAAGACCAGGAGAGCAGCAGGCAGACCAGTAGGACAGAGATTCCAGTTCTTCTTGTCAACTGCAAGGTGAGAGGCCTTCCTGGGCTCCGACTTTCATTACCAACCCTGTCTGTGATGGCTCACTTCACCCATGCTCCTCTCTCCCTCTAGTGGTATGGGAGGAAGAAAGAACCTCTCCCCTTAGCCTGAACCTAAAAATGGGGTCTTCTGTCTTCTTTGGAAACCCTGGGTGGTGCAAACAGTTAACACACTCGGTTGCTAACAGAAAGGTTGGAGGTTTGAGCCCACCCAGAGTTGCCTCAGAAGAAAGTCCTGGCAATCTACTTCCAAAGATCAGCCATTGAAAACCCAATGGAGTGCAGTTCTACTTTGACACACGTGGGGATCACCATGAGCCAGAATCAACTCAAAGGCAAATGGTTTAGGAGTCCCTGGGTAGCACAAGTGGTTGAGCGCTTGGCTACTAAAGGTTGGTGGTTCAAATCCATCCAGAGGTGTCTCAGAAGAAGGGCCTGGCAATCTACTTAAAACAGATCAGCTGCTGAAAACTTTATGGAGTGCAGTTCTACTCTGAAACACATGGGATCACCATGAGTTGCAATCAACTTGACGGTTTTTATCTTCTTTACTGTCTCAACCCATCTTCCCTCTGTACAACTCCATCTGTCACCATTACTCTATCTCCTTTCCTCTATCAAAGTATAATATTTAAATGTGAACATGAAAAGACTTCAGTATGCTCTACATATATGGATGGTGTGTGCATGTATGCTAATGTAATTCTCCTGGAAAGTGCTCATGTGTTCCAAGGTGATGGTCTTGTCATTTCTGAAGCCATCTAACCACTCAGCCACCATTGAACTGTTCTCAATAAATGGCCACTGCTCTTCTGCTACTCTCTTTGCTCAGTGTTTCCTCTGCCTGGAGAGCACTCTTCGTGCTCTACAATCATTGTATGCCCACATCCTACAATCTTTTAAGGCCCAGCTTAGATGGTACCTCCTCCTTGAAACCTTTTCTAATTTCCCCAGTAGGAAATAGCCTTTCCTCCCTCTCAATCTCTATAGCACTTTACTCACAACCCTCTCATAGACCTTAAAACTTTCTATCATATTATTATTGTTGCTAGGGGCTGTTGGGTCGATTTCGATTCATAGCAATCGTATAGGACAGAGTAGAATTGCCCATAGGGATTCCTAGGCTGTAATCTTTACTGGAGCAGATCACCAGGTCTCCTCTCCCGTGGAGCCACTGGTGGGTTTGAACACATGATCTTTCAGTTAGCAGCTGAGCGCTTAACTGTTGCACCATCAGGGATCCTCCTTTTACTATATAATAGTCTAAAGGACAGGATTCATTGATGCACCTTCCAATAACTTATCTTGTGCATAGGAGATGATTTCAATATATGCATGTAAGACTACATATACTTGTCTATATCCTAAGGCACACCAAAATGTCCAAAAGAAAGTGAACTTGTCTTCCTTCCTTTCTAATGGTGAACCTTTTGGTTACCCACATCTGAATTTCCTAACAAGGGATTCGAGTCTTCTTGTCCCTCCTCCATTCCTAACCTGGTGTCTGCTACCCTTCAACCTCCCAAGAATTCCTGTAAACAAACAGCCCTCCATGTTTAGCCAATCTTTCTTAAACTTATGGACACGCCATGTGTTGCTCTACTTCTTTTGATTCTTCTGAGAGTCAATTTTGCCTCAACTGTATGAGTTCCATAAACATTACCTGTAAAGACTCAGGCCATTCCCTCCACTCCTTTATTTTTTTATGTATGTACGTCCATTTTTCAATTGGGTTGTTAGTCTTCTTATAATTGAGTTGAGCCTCATCGGATTAAAAAAAAAAATTTTTTTAATTGAATTTGGGGAAAAAATCCTTAAATTTTTTTCTTAATGCAACAATGACTTTCATTTTAATATTTTCCCTGCTACACCTCCCAAGGATCATTTCCTTGCATGTTTTTGCATGTTTGCAGTACTCCTTTATCCAAACTTGCAAAAAGTTGTAAAAGACAATGTCATTGATTAAAACACTCTCTCTTCTACTTCTGACATTCTTGTTGTTGTTAGGTGCCATTGAGTCAGTTCTGACTCATAGCAACTCTGTGTACAACAGAATGAAACACTGCCCGGTCCTGCGCCATCCTCACAATTGTTGCTATGCTTGAGCCCATCGTTGCAGCCAATGTGTCAATCCACCTTGTTGAGGGTCTACTTCGTTGGCAATGCATAGTTGTTTGGACTTTCCCCATTCCTCCTTGCTCAAACAGGAAAGCTTCATGCCACATATCCCATTTGATTTTGTAGTAGAAACAGTACACTCATTCTATCAGAAAATCTGGGTAAAAGACTATTGAACAGTGAGGAATACGCTCCCTGGTCCATGACAGTTGGGCTCTCCATTTCAATAACATGAGCCTTGCGCAGGACTTTGGAGGCTTATCAATCAAAAGTGAGTGATTATAATTAACCTTCTTCTCCTTGGTGCCTAATTCATTCTCAGTTATTAAGTGTTTTGGAATCATAAAAGGGCTGGGGAAATTGAAGGCGCCAACCCCCATCCATTTTCCTGGGACTCACCGAGTCCTCCACAACCCCTCCCTTTCTCAGTGCCGGGACCAGCTGCTGACAGTGGCCGTGGACACAGGCACACAATACAATCAGATCTCCGCTGGATGCCTCAGCCGCCTGGGGTAAGAGCGTGGCTCAAGAGTGAGGAGGTGGGGAGGGTACAGGGTTTCTTTTTTGGGTGATGAAAATGTTTTGAAATTAGATAGTTGGGATAGTTGCACAACTCTGCGAATATATAAAAAACCACTGAATTGTGCACTTTAAACGGGTATATTTTATGGTTTATGAATTAGACCTCAATAATGCTGTTATTAAAAAAAAAAAAATGAGACAGGAAGTTCTGGTGGAGAAGACATGGGGGCCAGGCAGTGGATGAGAACCTACAGCATGGTGGGGAGGGACATCTGCTGATTAATGGGGGCGGGGGGTGGGCTTGTGGTGGTCATAACCCTTATTTCCTAACCACAGATTAGAGAAGCGGATCCTTAAAGCCCCAGGTGGTGGCCTGGCACCTGGGCCCCCAACCCAGGTAGAGCAGCTGGAGCTACAGCTAGGGCAGGAGACTGTGGCCTGCTCGGCCCGGGTGGTGGGTAAGTCCTCCCTTTATCAACACCCCAGCTTCCCACCTGTTCTGTCTTTTCCACACGGGGGCAAAGGCAGAGACAGGGCCTTTGAGCCCCTACCAGCCCCAGACAAGGTGTTCCCATGGAGTCTCTGATTATCCCCAATCTCCTGCCAATATTCTCAGACCTGTGGGATGGAGCGGGGGGAGAAGGTGTGAGTGCTGAGAGGGCAGCAGGGGCCACTGGGCACCCTCCAGTCTCTTCTGTTTTCAAACGGTTCCCGCAGATGTGGAGAGCCCTGAATTCTGCCTTGGACTGCAGACTCTGCTTTCTCTCAAGGTAAGCAGGATGCTAGCACTTGCACCCACGCTTGGGGCCTGACTCAAAGTGCTGAGAAAAGAGGTAGAAGGCCCAGGTGTGGAAGCATGGGGCAGGTTCTGATAAGAAAGACTAAATCTGGGAGGCAGGAGTCCTAGTTTCCAATTTGCTTCCTTGTTGTTGTGTGCCGTCGAGTCAATTCTGACTCATAGTGATCCTATAGGACAGAGTAGAACTGCCCCATAGGGTTTCCAAGGCTGTAATCTTTACGGAAGTAGACTGCCACATCTTCCTCCTGCAGAGCAGCTAGTGGTTTAGAAATGCTGACCTTTCAGTTAGTAGCCAAACGCTTTACCACTGTGCTACCAGGGCTCCTTCCTTACAGGTTACTTATTTGCCTACAGGTGAAAATACAGACCTGGGTTCCTCCCTGGACCAGGGTCCAGGTGAATGCGAACAGGGGTGGGGGGCTGGAGAGGAGGAAGGGAGAGCACAGAGCAGGCGGAAGCTCTGGGAAGTGTGAGAAGAACAAAAAGGAGTGGGCCGGGAGAGAGGCTGCCTGCTGAGGCCTTCTCTCACACTGTCCTCCCCCCACAGAGCTGCATCGACCTGGAGCGTGGAGTGCTGCGGCTGAAAGCCCCGTTCCCAGAGCTGCCCTTCCTGCCTTTGAACGAAGACCCTGGCCAGTGACCACTGTCCCAGTCAGTCCCCAGTGGGAAATCCCTTGCCTTAGGGAAAGAGCTGTGTGAGGAATGAGGCATTACTAGAGCCAGGTAGCTGGGGACTAACTACTGTGTCTGTCCCTTTTATTACACTGACCCTCACTGTCCTATTTCCTCCATTTGGCCACATCCCTCTCTGCTTCTACAGCAACTGTCCTCTTCCCCCAGGACGAGTTTTCACTACAGATGGCTCGTGATCCCACGGTTCTGGTTGCCCTGTCCTTCCTCAAGAAGAGCAAAGCCAAATCAGGACTGCAGAAAGGGATATAGGCAAAATGGGGCCCCAGGCTGGGTCGTTGGTATGATAGGAACTGTTCTGAGTCAAAGACTGCAGCCAACTGCTGTCCTCCACCTGTCCTTCAACCCTACTCCAAACAGCACTCGACTGCCCTCACTTCCACGTCTCTCACCTCACCTTCACTATCTCCCACAATGAGACTGCCACACTTCCCCATCCTGGATTTCTGATCCTTCTGGTGCCTACCTTTCGGATTCTGCACACATTTGCTCACAGGTGAATGGGGGAAGAAGTGGTAAACAGACATTCCAATGCAATACAGAAGGTGAGTTGGTAAAAGAGTATTTAGCTCACAAGGCTGGGACTCTTTTATTAGCTACATTTTCTGGGGTTGCAAATGTCTGCAAAGCCGACTGCTGTTTGATTACTGTGTGCAAAACCTTAGTTATACTTCTAATATTTACTCCAGATATTGACCATTTTCCACTTGCTTTTTGTATTCACCAGGGTCTGTGTGGAAGACCCCTTTAGAGAACCACGCCTAGAAGGTAGACAGGTTGGTAGACTTGTTAGTATTCAGGCAGAACCTTGCCAGTCAGTATTCTTTTTATTTCTAGAGGTATCTACCTCATTAGGTCTTCTTATCCCTCATTCCTGGTCCCCTGAACTTAAGCTTGTCCTGTCCTGGAATCGGTGGCCTCCTATCCCTCTGCCAAGCTCTGAGCCAAAGTAAAAGCGCAAGGAGGCTCTTTTGACTTCACTGTGAAGAAAGGGATCTGAACCTCAAGAAGCCAGACCCTTGAGTGTCTTCCTAGTTGGTATGAGTCACTCAAGTCATGGATTAGGGATAGAGGAAGATAGCAGTGTAGCTAACCTCAACTCTGGGCCAGGAACTGGGAATCTTGGGCTGGAAACAAAATCTTGAACTTGGGGTACATTAGAGGAGGACCAGGAGGCTGCTGTGACACCTTCCCTTTCTTTCCTTCCTTACCTTTCTCAGCTAACTCCCCTGCCCTGAAAAGGAAAGGACAGGAGCTCACCTATTACAGGTATACTACTACCCTGGTCTCAAAATCTTAAAGGATTCCCTCTCCCTCACTGCCTTGCTCCATGACTTCTGCTTTCCTGGATCTCGCCTTCTTTCTTTTCCTGTGTGCCTCTTGCTGCTTCTGTAACCACAATACCCCAGGTCCAATGGCAGAACCTCAGCTCAGCTGCTTCTCCACTTGAATAAATGCTTGTTTCTCCATGCTGATGTCCTTCTTTGGTCTTATATCCTGCCTACCCGGAGCTGAATGATAACTCTCCCTCTATTCCCTTACAGACAGGAAATATGAATGTGAATCCTTCCCTTGGTTGCCCCATCTGACTAGGGTTAGTATAATTTACAGCAATGACTTTCAAACCCTTTTGACCATAACTCACAGTAGGAAATACATTTTACACTGTACTTACTACACACGTACACAGTTACACATACACACACACAATTATAACAAAACAATACGTACCTACATTGTGAACAAGGCACTCTGGTATTTCCTATTCTATTTTATTTTATTCTATTGCATTTACTTAAAAAATGCTGGCCACAACCACTAAAGGATTGCAACATATAATTTGAAAAACACTGATTTAGAGCAGACAGAATCAAGAACAGAAGGGACATAAATGATTCAAGACAGAATTCTGATTGTGGTCTGGATCATAAACTTGCATCAGATTTTTAAATGACTATTGTATCATAGACAGGAGCCCTGGCAGTGCAGTGGTTAAGTGCTTGGCTGCTAACTGAAAGGTCAGCAGTTGGAACCCATCAGCTGCTCTGCAGGAGAAAGATGTGGCAGTCTGCTTCCATAAAGATTTACAGCCTTGGAAACTCTTTGGGAGAGTTCTACCCTGTCCTATAGGGTCGCTATGAGTCGGAATCGACTCGATGGCAATGGGTTTGGTTTGGTATTACAGACAATAAGGTGGTTTTTTGGGAGAGTGGCTGGTTGGGGAAATGGGAGCAAGGCCTATGTAGCTCCACAGTGTTTGATGAATATGGCAAAACGAGAAAGCACTGACCCAGTTTCTTTTGATAAACTGAGGAAAATCATCTCAAGGCTGCTAGGAAAAGAAGAACCAGACTGTAAAATGTCCTGAACAATCCCTCAAAAAACAAAACAAAAGTGGCTAAAGAATATTTGCCATTCTTGTGATCATTATGAACGCCAGTGACATGGAGTTGTGCCATGAAAGACGGAGCTTGGGATGAGGTGCAGCTCTTCCTTCTACTGTTCCTCTGGCCCTGAAGTCTGGTTTCCTTACGGGTGTTGGGCCCATGCAAAAGATTTGATCTCCCTCCTCACAAGCAAGTCTCTGTTCTTTACACAATGAGTGTGGGGATCTAGGGGTAGAGGGTGGTCCTGATTTGGAACAAGGCAGGGTCCTATGACCCTGCTGTATGATTGGTGCAATGCACGAGAAACTGGGCAGAGGGCGAACTCGTCTCCTTTCACCAAAAAGACTGTGAGGTCTATAGTCACAGTCACCCTAGGGTTGCCACTATCCTTCCATGCCCAGAGTCAAATCCCACTCCTCTGTAATATATATTCCCTATCCTGCCAGTACCATGGATACCCTGAGGGGGAGGGGGCTCAGAAGAATCCTTCATCAGCTAAGGATCAGGCAAGCCCAGCTAGGTGGGATCCTGGAGGCTGGAGGGAGCACACTGCTGTGGCTGGTCGGGATGGTACAGGGTTTGGTGAAGCAGGGCGCAGGCGGCAGGGAGGTCGTCGGGATCTAAGGGCAAAAAAAGGGGCTGGTAAGAGGCTGCAGGTTTCCTGGGCACCTGGGCCACTGGACTTCTCCAGCCCCTACAGCTTCCCTGGTACTCACCCATGCCCAGCTCCTGCAGCAGACCCCGGTACTCTGGCTCAGTCTCCAGCAGTTTCAGCAGATTGGTGGACTCCATCCGCTCCAACTGCACCTCCCAGTACACATAGATCTTCTGGTTGAACGTGACGTACACGAGGCAGGGGCTATTACGGCCCTCTTTGCAGGCATATAGGCCTGGGAGGTGTGGGTGGTAGACAAGAAGTTTCAGTCCCAATGACAGGATGGCAGAGAACAAGATACAGGCATTAGAGTCAGCAGTTTTTACCCCCACACAATGTCAGGCAAAAAATAAAAGCCCTCTTTCTATTTCTTCCCTGCTGGGAACTCAGTAAAACAGGTGAAACAGTCTGCTATATCTGCTTATCCAGATATGAAAAAAACCCACAGCAACAACAACCAGGCACAGCAGCATCCAAACTGGTGATTTTATTGCTTTTTCCATCTAGTAACATCCCTGGGGAGTCCCTGCTAGCCAAAAGTTCTACGCAGAGGTACCTCAGAAGAAAGGCCTGGTGATCTACTTTTGAAAAACCAACCACTCAAAATCTTACGGCACATGGCTCTAGTCTGACGTGCACGGGGTCGCTGTGAGTCACAGTTGAGTCAACAGCAACTGATTTTTTAATATATCTGGAATAAATGACGGGCAGTCTTGCTAGTCCAAGGGGTAGATTAGCAAAAGGTGATCAGAAACTAAGGCTTCTCTTAGGTGTCAATCCCTTCTTCAAAGGCATATTAACCTTTCAGGTCAGTAGAGGATGTGCTCCACAGTACTGTTCAATGTCCTATCATTTTAGTACTTGAAGATATCCCCTAGTCACCCACGAGCGTTAATGCTGCTTCCAAAACCAAAAAAACCAAACCCATTGCTGTCAAGTCGATTTTGACTGATAGCGACCCTATAGGACAGAGTAGAACTGCCCATAGGGTTTCCAAGGAGTGGCTGCCGGCTGAGCCACCAGGGCTCCTGCTGCTTCCCAAGGTCCCCAGTTTGGAACTAATAAGAATGTTCTGGGAAAATTTCCTGTAAAGAGTTCTGAAATGTTCAGACTGGAAAGAACTTTCTGATGTCTTCAACACATCCCAGAGATGAGAACTTATGCCAGTCTTAAAAATATTTAGAGATGGAGATCACATTGTCTTTTACTTCTGATTTTAAACTCTAAAGATGGCAATTTTGTACCCACTCATCACCCTCTAATGGAAGATGCTCTGGGAAAATTTCCTTTACAGAGTTCTGAAATGTTCAGACTGGAAAGAACTTTCTGATGTCTGCAACACATCCCAGAGATGAGAACTTATGCCAGTCTTAAAAATATTTAGAGATGGAGATTTCATTGTCTTTTACTTCTTATTTTAAACTCTAAAGATGGCAATTTCGTACCCACCCATCACCCTCTAATGGAAGAACCAAGAGCTAAGGAACTAATGTGTTTATGAAGACTTGAGCTAGGGGTCATTTTGAGAGTGGAAATGGAAGACAAACAAGTGTGGTTGAGAGAAGCCACGGGGCGGGGTTCCCACCTGCACAGAAGGCTCGGATATTTTCATCCACTTGGAAGCGGACCACGGTGCGGTTATGATCAATAATATACGTCTGACCATCCCAGGCACATGCAACTACCTCCTCATGTCCATTGCCCTGAAAAAGGCCAGAGATAGGGATGCCAAGTGATAAGGAGCTGTTTTACAAAGGGATTCAATGATGGGGCCGGATGAAACACAAAGGGCCGCAGACTGGGCTCTAAGAGGCAAACAGTGAGCTGGGAAACAAAACAACCATTCACTGAATGTCTCCTATGTGCCAGGCACCAGGTGGGGCTGCCAAATGAGCCACCTTACATAATGGTCACAACAACCCTACAAAGCAGGCAACACTATTCCCAACTTTATACTCAGGAAACTGCAGCTTATAGAAACAGTCACCTCCCCAAGGTCATTCAGCTCGGAAGTAGCAGAATCAGGACTCAAACCCATGTCTGTTTCACCTGACTTCAAAGCTGAAGACTCTTCTCCTAAGCCATCAAGTAGGCACAAAGGCACTATAAACTATAACCCCTCTTGTGCCAATTCCAGGACCAAAGTCCTGTTAAAGAAAGACTCACATACGGAAAAGAAAAAACCTATAAAATATACATCTGAAATTGGTGCTAATAACTCGCTTATAGTAATCTGTTTCTCTTTGGGGCTATTACTTCCACTGAAAGGTACTGAAATGATACATTGTCCATCTGTATAATGTTATTGGGTGCCATCGAGTCACTTCCAACTCACAGTGACCCCATGTGACAGAGTAGAACTGCCACATATAGTTTTCTTAGCTGTAATCTTTACAGAAGCAGATCGATCACTAGGTCATTCTCCCACTGAGCCACTGGGCAGGTTCAAACTGCCAACCTTTTGGTTAGCGGCTGAGCACTGAACCATTGTGCCACCAGGGCTCCTTATCAGTGTAGTATAGTATTAAGCAATGTGAAGTAAGGGGAAACAAACTCACTCCAGACTGATTTGTTGTCATTCTTAGGTGCCATCAAGTCAATTCCAACTCGTAGCAACCCTATGTACAACAGAATGGAACACTGCCTGGTCTTGTACCATCCTCACAATCATTGTTATGTTTGAGCCCACTGTTGCAGCCACTGTGTCAGTCCACCTCATTGAGGGTCTTCCCCTGTTTTGATGACCCTCTACTTTACCAAGCATGGTATCCTTCTCCAGACACTTGTCCCTCCTGATAACATGTCCAAAGTATGTGAGACGAAGTCTTGCCATCCTTGCTTCTAAGCAGCATTCTGGCTGTACTTCTTCCAAAACAGATTTGTTCGTTCTTCTGGCAGTCCATGGTGTATTCAGCATTCTTCACCAACACCATAATTCAAAGGCGTCAATTCCCCTTCAGTCTTCCTTATTCATTGTCCAACTTTCACATGCATATGAGGCAACTGAAAACACTATGGCTTGGGTAAGGCGCACCTTAGTCCTCAAAGTGACATCTTTGCTTTTTAACACTTTAAAGAGGTCTTTTGCAGCAAATTTGCCAAATGCGATGTCGTTTTTTTTTTTTTTTTT
>NW_004444017.1:2734969-2775890 GCF_000243295.1 Trichechus manatus latirostris
TATGATATGCCTTGGTGATTTTCTTTTGGGGTCTATCCTATATGGGGTTCGTT
This sequence comes from Trichechus manatus latirostris, assembly GCF_000243295.1. Classification (NCBI taxonomy): domain Eukaryota; kingdom Metazoa; phylum Chordata; class Mammalia; order Sirenia; family Trichechidae; genus Trichechus; species Trichechus manatus. The sequence goes on from NW_004444017.1 coordinate 2,735,023, forward strand.
GAGCTTCTTGGATGGTCAGCTTTTCATCTTTCATGATATTGAGGAAGTTTTCTGTCAGCAATTCTTCAATGATCCTCTCTGTGTTTTCCGTTTTCTCCCCCTGCTCTGGAACTCCGATCACTTGCAGATTTTTGCTCTTGATTGTATCCCACATAATTCTCAGGGTTTCTTCATTTTTCTTCGTTCTTTTTTCTGATTTTTCCTCAGAGTTGCGTCCAAGTGCTTGTCTTCAATTTCACTGATCCTGTCTTCCATCATTTCAAACCTGCTCCTCAGCCCTTCTATGACACTGTCGATTTCTGAAATCTTGTTGTTTATGTTGGATTTCTAATTGTTGTTTTTGTATGATTTCTAGCTGTGAATTTATTTTAGCATTTTGTTCCTGTATTATTTTCTTGAATTCTTTGAATTTTTTGTCTGTATTTTTCCTGAATTTGTCTGCCTTTTCCATGAATTTGTCTATTTTCTCCTCATTTTTGCCTGCTTTTTGCTTCAACTCTTGGATAATTCTGAATATTAGAGATTTGAATTCCCTATCAGTTAGGTCTAGTGCCTTTTCTTCTACTGAAAGGTCATCTGGTGTTTTGTTTTAGATGCCTACTGGAGCCATCCTGTCCTGTTTTTGTAAATGTTTTGAGATTTTCTGCTGTCTTTGGGGCATTCAGTGGTGATTTTCCTCATTTATTGATTGTAGATTTGTTTGTTTCGTCCTGCTTTTTTGTTTTATTTGGTTATGTCTGAGCAGGTGGGTTGTGTGTTCTTTGTTGTTTGCTCGTCTGTGGGCAAGATACTTTTCACGTCCTTCTCCAATGGGCAGGGTCAGTCAGTCAGGTATGGTACAGCAGGGCAGGTCCAGCTGAAGGCGAGTTGCTGGAATGGGTTCTTTGTGGCACGTACCAAGGCTGACAGTGTGGACCGGGAGTCAGTGCAGGGCAGGTTCCAGTAGGCCGTGCCTGTGCTGCTTGGGAGTGTGACGTTCAGCGCATGGTGCAGGCAGGCAGGAAGGAGGGGGTAGATTGTGATGTGTAGAGCTAAGATTGGTATGGGAAAGATGAGAGAGAGGAGAGAGGAACAGGAGCCAAAAACATACACATAAACAAAAAAGAGTGCTAATGGAGCTTGCTATTGGAGTGGAGAGATGAAAGACTGAGAAATGAGGAAAAACAAAAATAAGAAAAAAAGAAAAAGGGTAAAGGAAAAAAATGAATAAATCAAGAAACTAGAAATGAAGAAAGACAAAAAGGCAGTAAGAGAGAGAAGAAAACAAAACAAAGTAACAAAAAAAAAAACAAAAAAACAAACCAAAAACAAACAAGAAAAAAGAAATGCTCCCAGGGATGTCCCTGTGCGTCAGTGAAGTGTAAGGGAGTAGCTCCCAAGCTGCGTGGTACTGCCCGGCTAGAAGGGGCTCCCAAGCCGAGAAAAGAGAAAGAAAACAAACAAACAAATCAAAACAGAACAAATTAGAGCAAACAAACAAACAAACAAAAAAGCCCCAGGGATCCTACCAGCGTGGCGGCACGGGGCCAGGAAGTAGTTTCACAGTAAAGTAGTGTTTTGCAGCCTTTCAGGAAGAAGCAAAGATGGAGCATGGAGCCAGGTATTTGAGAGAAAGCAGGGGGAGGTGGTGAGAGGTAAGGAAGAAATCTAAAGAAGCAGAAAAAAGCAACACCAGCAGCCAACAAAAGGCACTCAGGGAGCCGGCCAGTGCAGGCTGGTGGAATCCAAGCGACACTGGAGTGCTTCTCAGCCAAGAGACTGTGGCTGCAGGAAGCAGAGCAGGCTAAGTGGGGGTGAAGAAGGGTGGGGGCTGGGAAAGCCTATATTGCTGGTTACCGGTTGTTCTGTCTCCTGCTGGAAGCTCCGTGAAGCTGCTTTCTCATACCCCTTGTTCGCTGATCTCCAACAGGAGTCCAAGATGGCGGATCCGTGCTGCAGTAGCTAATAGGGGACCTCTGCATGTATGTCTCCTCGCTGTCTGTCCTTGGTCAGCTTCTTATTCCATTTGTGCTTGGCTGAGTTCTTTATCTTTTCATTTGATGCGTAAGGTTTCAGAATTGATGTGTGACTGTTTGACTTAGTTTTTCTGATCTTTGCTGCAGAGGGATGGCGCGGTGCTTCTGACTATAATGCTGCGTTGCCCCAAAGTCCTGTCGTTTGATTTCTTGATGCTGCTTTCATGGGCGTTGATTGTGGATCCAAGTAAAATGAAATCCTCAACAACTTCAATATTCTCTCCGTTTATCATAATATTGCTTATTGGACCAGTTGCGAGAATTTCCGTTTTCTTTATGTTGAGGTATAATCCATTCTGAAGGCTGTAGTCTTGGGTCTTTATCATTAAATGCATCAAGTCCTCTTCACTTTTAGCAAGCAACGATGTGTCATCTGCATATCACAGGTTGTTAATGAGTCTTCCTCCAATCCTGATGCCATGCTCTTCATACAGTTCAGCTCCTCTGATTATTTGCTCAGCATACAGATTGAATAAGTATGGTGAAAGGACACAACCCTCATGCATACCTTTCCTGATTTTAAACCACGCACTATCCCCTTTTTCGGTTGGAACAACTGCCTCTTGGTCTATGTATAGGTTCCTCACAAGCATAATTTTTCTGGAATTCTAATTCTTCGCAATATTATCCATAATTTATTATGATCCACACAGTAGAATGCCTTTGCATAGTCAGTAACACATAGGTAACATCTTTCTGGTATTCTCTCTTTTCAGTCAAGATATACCTGACATCAGCCATGATAACCCTCGTTCCATGTCCTCTTCTGAGTCCAGCTTAAATTTCTGCAGTTGTACTACTGTAATGTTTTTGAATTATTTTCAGCATAATTTTACTTACATGTGATATTAATGCTATTGTTCGATAATTTCCACATTCCACTGGATCACCTTGCTTTGGAATAGGTATATATGGATCTCTTCCAGTCGGCTGGCCAGGTAACTGTCTTCCAAATTTCTTGGCACAGATGAGTGAGCGCATCCAGCATTGCATCTGTTGAAACATCTCAATTGGTATTCCATCTATTCCTGGAACCTTGTTTTTTGCCAAAGCATTCTTCCTTCAATGCATCGGTTCTTCATCATATGCTACCTCCTGAAATGGCTGAATGTCGACCAATTCTCTTTGGTACAGTGACTCTGTGTATTTCTTCCATCTTCTTTTGATGCTTCCTGCATCATTCAATTTTTTGCCCATAGAATCCTTCAATATTGCAACTCGAGGACTGAATTGTTTCTTCAGTTCTTTCAGCTTGAGAAATGCCAGGCGTGTTCTTCTCTTGTGGTTTTCTAACTCCAGGTCTTGCACATTTCATTATAATACTTTATCTTCTCAAGTCACCCTTTGAAATCTTCTGCTCAGCTCTTTTACATCATTATTTCTTCCTTTCACATTAGCTACTCTACATTCAAGGGCAAGTTTCAAAATCTCTTCTGACATCCATTGTGGTCTTTTCTTTTTTCCTGTCTTTTTAATGACTGTCATGGATTGAATTGTGTCCCCCAAAAATATATGTCAACTTGGCTGGGTCATGATTCCCAGTATTGTATGATTGTGTAATCTGATGTGACCTCCTTATGTGTTGTAAACTCTATCACTACGATAAGGTTATATGGGATCTCCTTATGTGTTGTAAAGTCTATCACTGTGATGAGGTTATACTGATGAGGTTTACAAGATTAGATAGTGCCTTAACGCAATCTCTTTTGAGATATAAAAGAGAGAAGCAAGCAGAGACACATGGGAACCTCATACCACCAAGAAAGCAGTGCTGGGAGCAGAGAGCGTCCTTTGGACCTGAGGTTCCTGCTCAGAGAAGCTCCCAGACCAAGGAAAGACTGATGCATTACAAGGACCTTTCTCCAGAGCTGACAGAGACAGAAAGACTTCTCCTGGAGCTGATGCCCTGAATTTGGACTTGTAGCTTACTGGACTGTGAGAGAATAAACTTCTCTTTGTTAAAGCCATCCACTTGTGGTATTTCTGTTAGAGCAGCACTAGATGACTAAGACAATGACCTTTTGCTTTCTTCATGTATGATGTCCTTGATGTCATCCCACAACTTGTCTGGTCTTCGGTCATTAGTGTTCAATGAGTCAAATCTACTGATTTAGACTTGTCTAAAGAGACTTAAGGAGCCCTGGTGGCATAATGGTTAAGTGCTTGGATGCTAACTGAAAGGTCAGCAGTTTAAACTCATCAGCCGCTATGTGGGAGAAAGATGTGGTAGTCTGCTTCCATAAAGATCACAGCCTTGGAAACCCTATGGGGCAGCTCTACTCTGTCCTGTAGGGTCGCTATGAGTCAGAATTGACTCTACAGCAATGGGTTTGGGTTAAAGAGACTTATCATATTTGGTAAAGTAGAAGGTCAGTGAAAATGAGGGAAACCCTCAATGAGATGGATTAACAAAATAGCCACAACAATGGGCTCAAACATACCAAAGATCATGAAAATGGCATAGGAATGGGCAATATTTTGTTCTGTTATGCATAACGTTGCCATGAGTTAGAGGCAACTCAACAGTAATTAACAACAATAAAGAGACTTAAGATAAAAGTTGAGAATTAACTGTGATGTGAAACTGGCCTCATTTAAATCTAATCTCTCCATGAGGAGAAGGCAAAAATGCTCCCCTCCACCAGGTTTTCCACTCACCGTGACATCTAATTTCTCTAGGGCGAAAAGCTGGTGATCCACCTGCACCGACCACAACAGCTTGTCTGCTTCCTCCATAAGCTTCAGCGTCCCTGTAGGGGAGGAGGCAGGCAGGGGGTGTGTGGGACCAAACCCCTGACCATATCTCACAGGCATGTAACCTCCCACCCCAGTACTGTCCCACAGAGCTGACCTGGGGAACTCACCATCCAGGGTGCAGAGGGCAAAGAGGCCAGAGCCACCACTCTCAGGGCTGTGTCCTGTGAACGGGAGAGAAGGACCAGAAGAAGAAACCGTGAAGGAGCAGAGCAAGATCAGAGCATAGAGGTGGAATGGTGACCAGCAGCAGGGAGGGAAGGATAGGACTAGACATGAAGGGAAGGCCCTGTATGTCCTCTACCCCAGAACTAACTTCTGACCCTCAGTGCCGTCTCTTGCTCCCACCCCACCTTCACCTTGTTTGATGCTGCCAATGAGGTGAGTGGAGACATTCTTGTTGTGGATGCGGCCAGACGTCTGGTGCAGCACTACATCTCGGGTAGCAGGGGGCTCCCTGTGGACAGGAGGGGATGGGCTAAGTGGGAGACCAAGGGAGCTTAGTTCTCTAGGACCTCAGTGGCTCCCTATCCCTGTAAGGGCTTCTGAGATATAAATTAGCTTGGAAACCTATTGCTAATCCCATCTGACCCACATAGCAAATGGAAAAAGACTGACGGAGCTGTCAGGTTGGGATCTTTGACTTTCTTCCAGGTGCCATAAGGTTAAAGCCCAGGATTCCCTGGGTCCTTAATGGGACAGAAGTACTTGGGCTGAGAACTAGATGAAGAAGCTCTGTTTACTGCAAGCCCATCTCACTACCATGTGCCATCCCAGAGCTTCCATGTACCCCACACGATCACAGCCTGTACCCTCTTACCTGTTGCCCTCTGTAGCCCCTTCAGAGGCAGGGGGGGACCCAGTGTCCTTGTTCCAGGTACACAGTAGAATTGCATAAGCACAGCCTGGCTGAGATACCATCAGTTCAGGAACACCCAGGGGCCCTGGAGTCACTGAGAGACTGTCCAGCTGCACCAGGCAAAAGGGGCGTAAGGCAGGATAGAGAGCAGGAAGTGGGGCCCTGTAGATGGGGAGGAGCACTGGAAATAGTACTCCAGGCTTCAAGGGCAGCAGCAGGAGGAAGAATTCTGGAATTCATAGGGTTCCTGTCTGGTGCCCTCCTCTCCACACAGCCATCTGTGCATGCCCCAAATGAGGTCCATGTCCTGATACAGTCCATATCCCACCCACCACACACTCCTAATTCTTAGCCCAGTGTTCCTTCCTCTTTGCCTATTACTAGAATTTGTCCTAAGACCCTGAATGAAAAGTATCCTTTCTGGATCTTTCTCAACAAGGTAATTTTCCCTTTTTCCCCACTGTGCCCTGTCCCATGCCTGCTCTCCCACAAGCCTCCTCTGGAAGTCCTTCCTCCCCATGCCCTGGGTTCCTCAGTCCCCAAGCTCAGCCTCTCACCTGACCCTCCAGCATCCATTTCTTGAGGAATACCAGCTGCCCCGTCAGATGTTCAGTGCCCTCACTCAGATCTTCCCAACGGAAAGCCCGCACAACACGGTCTGTGTAACCTATCACCAGCTCGCAACACCCATCTCCATCTGTGGGTGGAGAAAACAAGATTGTTTGGGAGCAAATCTGTATCCATCAGTTTGAATCTTATAAGCACCCTCCACTACTCTGCTAACATCACCATCATTGGCACTTTCTGTCCAGTGTAGCTTCATGCCCAGTCTGTTGTGCTATCTACCTCACACAATTTGAGTCTGGTACCTGCTTCCCTGCCCTTCCTTGTACTTACAACACTCTACCCTGTTTCTGCAGGTCTTATCACTTCTTCCCTAGTACTCCTCTCAGATACACAACTCAAGTATCCTGAATCATTCCATATACCTACCACCCACCACCTCTGAGACAGCAGCTGGCCTAAATATCAGTTTCATATCTGTATGGCTTGCTCCCTTTACCTCCTTCCATTTTCGATCAAATGTCACCTTCTCAGTGAGGACTCCCCCGACAACTCCTTTTAAAATTGCTACCCCTACCTCTACCTCAACACTCTCTAGCCCCTTCTGTTTTACTTTTCTCTATAGCACTTACTGCCTTCTCATATACTATTTAATATTTTTACAAAACTTATTTTCTTTTCTGTCTCTTCCTAACAAGCTCCAAGAGGATAGCAATTTGATCTGTTTTATTCACTATTGTAATCCCAGTGCTTAGAACAATGCCTGGCTCACCATAGGAGTTTAGTACAACTCCACATTAAATACGAAACAAAGGCATAAATGAATACTGACCTTCCCCCCTCAATCCCTTGAGATCTGCTCTTTTACCCATTGACTCCTATGGCCCCAACTGCCTACAAAGGCAGTCATGCCCACCGATGTCGTTGATCAGCATGACCTTGGTGTTGGCCGGAATGTGCTGCTTGAAGACTGGACGCTGCTCCTCTCCCATTAGTGTCTCGTGGTGCCCAGAAGCATCCAGGGCCTTGGCAGGTGTCAGGTCAAACAAGTGAAACCAGCCTTCAGCACTCACTGCCACCACCAGGTTCTGAGCGATAGAGACGTATAGGAGAGATAGAATGGCAGAAAGTTTGGGTTCAAGCCTTATAGTTAAGTCACAGAGGTTAGAGCTGAAGTCTTTAACTCTCGATTGATTTCCCCCTTGAGACGGGGATCAAGACAAGGCCTTGGAGTGCTACCAAAGTTCCAAGTTTCCCTAGAGTTCTTTTTTTGAAAGGTGACCACAAATGTAAACAATTTGTTTAAGAGTTTTGTTGTGAAGGGAGGGTGACAGACTGGGAGGTAACTGATGGAGCTGGAGGTGGGGAGTGGGGTACCGCATTTTTACGCACATAATGTGCGCCTTCTATGTTTTTTAAATTTATTTTGTTGTTGTTGAGAATATACACAGCAAAACATACACCAATTCAACCGTTTCTACATGTACAATTTAGTGACACTGACTACATTCTTTGAGATGTGCAACCGTTCTCACCCTCCTTTTCCGAGCTGTTCCTCCCCCATTAACATAAACTCACTGCCCCATCTAAGGTTCCTATCTAATCTTTCAAGTTGCTGTTGTCAATTTGATCCCACATAGATAGTTTTTAAACAAGCATAGTGCTCAAGGCAGACATTTTTTTTACTAATTAAGCTAAACTATTGCTCGGTTTTAAGATGACTTCAGGGGATATTTTTGGTTTAAGGTTTAAAGATGATCTCAGGGCAATAGTTTCAGGGGCTCATCTAGCCTCCATTGCCCCAGAAAGTCTAGAGTCCATTAGAATTTGAAATCCTGTTCTGCATTTTTCCTCTTTTGATCAGGATTCTTCTATGGAACCTTTGGTCAAAATGTTCAGTAATGGTAGCCAGGCACCTTTCAGTTCTTCTGGTCTCATGGCAAAGGAGGCAGTTGTTCATGAAGGCAATCAGCCATACATTCCATATCCGGTTCCCTAGAGTTCTTACCTTTCCTTTATTACATACATCTCCAACACCAACGCAAGTCAGCTGCAAGAGAAGCAGGAGAGGCTCAGGGAGGTACCCTGAGGAAGACCAGTACTCCCTGATCTCTGTGAGGCAAGAAGGAAGGGGTTGCCTAATCATCACCATCCCCTGAAAACTTGTGCCATTTGATCTACATTGATAGTCTGCAGTAATCAAGCCAGTGTGTTATGGTTCCATTTAACTAGACCTGAGGTAGTTAAGACAATTTGCCTTAAAACAAAACAAAACAAAAACCCTACATCTAATACAGCCAGATTATGGTACTTCTAGACTTATTCAAACTATTGCCCCCATTTTCTACTATACTTTGTAAGGTCAGGTAACCTTAGGTAGTTTCCATAAAGTACCAAGGTAGTCACTCCACAACAGAAAACAAAAAACCACCCAGCCTTGTGGAGGAGGGGGACCAGATTGGAGAGCATTCACTGTCTGGGGGTGTGCCTCCCTGAATTAATTTATCTTGGAAGCAGTGGCTGGGCCGAACAGTTGGTGAGTTAGGACACACTGGTATGCTTCTGTGCGGGACTTTCCCTCACAGCCCCTGGGCAGAGGGATCTCTTCCCCCCTCAAAACCCAGTGAGTTGAATACTGACCATTCCCTGGCAGGAACAGGTGAGCCATGGCCGGCTGTCATCGTTCTTATACACGGACAGCTTCCCACTGGTGTCTCCCACCACTAGTTCATTTAACTTCAAATGGAGAGAGAAGAAAGTGTTAGGATGGGATTCTGCTGAACGACCCCAAGCTCCTCTCTACTCGGCCTATCCTAGGGATATCACAAGACCTCAATTTTTATCTCCATCAACTTTATTAAAACTCAGTTGAGACCAACATAGTCACAGTTTTCCAGAGCTTCTTTATTTCCAGTTAGGGCTGTGTATGTGAGTTGGGAGCAGGAGAGGAGGAATGGGGGCACTACAGAGTCCATGATCCATCCAAGAACAGCTCAGTGCCCCACAGACTTGACTTCCGGCTCTTCTACTTTGTTCGTTACAAACGTGACATGCTGCATAGCAGCTCAAAGACTTCTGGAGACTCTAACTTCAGACCTCATTAGTTAATCAGGGGCCAAATAAAAAGACAATGTCAGCTCTTGGGGTCCCCCCTTCACTAGCAAAACCTTTTGATTTTCATGTGTCTGAGTGAATATATGGGGGTGGGGGCGCAGGCAGGAACTGAGCAAGAAGGGGTGGGGCAGCACCCATGCTCTGGGCCTCTGGTGCCCTCAAGTGGTGGATAAGCTCTGAGGAGTGGAGGCTCCCTGCATGGAGTCTCTTCTCCACTGCCTGCATTTGGGTACTCCACTTCCCTGTGAGTCCCAAACGGCTGGCCACCCTTCCCAGGGGCTAACGATGATAACAAAATAAAAAAACCCAAACCCGTCGCTGTCGAGTTGATTCTGACTCATAGTGATCCTGTAGGACAGAGTAGAACTGCCCCATAGGGTTTCCAAGGAGCGGCTGGTGGATTTGAACTGCTGACCTTTTGGTTAGCGGCCGAATGCTTAACCACTGTACCACCAGGGCACAGAGTTGATAACAAAGAAGCTTCAAATCCTATTTCCACAAACAGCTTCATAATGTTCCCTTGGGGGTATATTCAACACTCCCTTCCTGTCCCTAAAATACGGTGAACTAAGATTCTCGAGAGATTTCATTCTAAAGGCAACAAAGAGCTAACAGATCAACAGTAAAGAAAAGTTAGAAATGAATTGGGATTTATTAATCATGGTTTACTTTATATGAACCTTGGATTTGTTTTTAAATAGTTATGGAAGTTTCTGGTGGGACAATTAATTCACAGAAGCATAAAACTGGGTCACTTATATCAAACTCTCTATACCTGATGCTTCAATTACAGCTGCCTGGTCTTCCACAGACACACAGGAGACAGGCTGCATAGCATAGGGGTTCAGGGTGCAACCGTCTAGATTTGAATCATGTTATTTTATCTATACTTTTTCATCTATAAAACAAGGATAATAAAAGTATCTACCTTATATATATGGAGAGAGAAAATCAAAAGGGAAGAACATGTTCAACATTTCTCAAGCCGAAAGAAGTGAAGAAAAAATTCAAGCCTCGAGTTGCAACAGTGAAGGATTCTATGGGGAAAATATTAAACGACACAGGAAGCATCAAAAGACGATGGATGGAATACAGAGAGTCATTATACCAAAAAAAACCAGTCGATGTTCAATCATTTCAGGAGGTAGCATGTGATCAGGAACCGATGGTACTGAAGGAAGAAGTCCAAGCTGCACTGAAGGCACTGGTGAAAAACAAGGCTCCAGGAATTGACGGAATATCAATTGAGATGTTTCAACAAACTAATGCAGTGCTGGAAATGCTCACTCATCTACGCCAAGAAATTTGGAAGACAGCTACCTGGCCATCTGACTGGAAGAGATCCATATTTATGCCCATTCCCAAGAAAGGTGATCCAACTGAATGCAAAAATTATCAAACAATATCATTAATATCACACACAAGTAAAATTTTCCTGAAGATCATTCAAAAGTGGCTGCAGCAGTACATCGACAGAAAACTGCTAGAAATTCAGGCCGGATTCAGGAGAGGACGTGGAACCAGGGATATCGTTGCTGATATTAGATGGATCATGGCTGAAAGCAGAGAATACCAGAAAGATGTTTACCTGTGTTTCATTGACTATGTAAAGGATTTGACTGTGTGGATCATAACAAATTACGGATAACATTGAGAAGAATGGGAATTCCAGAACACTTAATTGTGCTCATGAGGAACCTGTATATAGATCAAGAAGCAGTTGTGGTTTAAAGTCAGGAAAGGTGTGCATCAGGATTGTATCCTTTCACCATACCTATTCAATCTGTATGCTGAGCAATAATCCGAGAAGCTGGGCTATACGAAGAAGAACAGGGCATCAGGTTTGGAGGAAGACTCATTAACAACCTGCAATATGCAGATGACACAACCTTGCTTGCTGAAAGTGAAGAGGACTTGAAGCACTTACTGATGAAGACCAAAGACCACAGCCTTCAGTATGGATTACACCTCGACATAAAGAAAGCAAAAATCCTCACAACTGGACCAATAAATAATATGATAAGCGGAGAAAATACTGAAGTTGTCAAGGATTTCATTTTACTTGGATCAACAATCAACGCCCACGGAAGCAGCAGTCGAGAAATCAAAAGACACATTACATTGGGCAAATCTGCTGCAAAAGACCTCTTTAAAGTGCTCAAAACCAAAGATGTCACCTTGAAGACTAAGGTGCGCCTGACCCAAGCCATGGTATTTACAATCGCATCATATGCATGCGAAAGCTGGACAATGAATAAGGAAGACTGAAGAAGAACTGACACCTTTGAATTGTGGTGTTAGGGAAGAATACTGAATATACCATGGACTGCCAAAAGAATGAACAAATCTGTCTTGGAACAAGTACATCCAGAATGCTCCTTAGAAGCAAGGATGGCGAGACTACGCCTTACATACTTTGGGCATGTTGTCAGGAGGAATCAGTCCCTAGAGAAGGACATCATGCTTGGTAGGGTACAGGGTAAGCAAAAAAGAAGAAGACCCTCAATGAGATGGATTGATATGGTGGCTGCAACAATGGGCTCAAGTATAACAATGACTGTGGGCATGGCACAGGACCGGGCAGTGTTTCATTCTGTAGTACATAGGGTCGTTATGAGTCAGAACCGATTCAACGGCACCTAACAACAACAACCTTATAAGGTTGTTGTGAGAATTGTGTTAATAGAGGAAATTATTTAGAACAGTGATTGGCATATAAACCAGTTGTTGTCGATTCCCACTCATGGTGACCCCAGGTATGTCAGAGCAGAACTGTGCCCCACAGGGTTTTCAATGGGTGATTTTTTTGGAAGTAGACTGGTAGGCTTTTCTTCTGAGGTGCCCCTGGGTGAACTAGAACCTCCAAACTTGCAGTTAGCAGCAGAGCGTGCCTGCATCACAGGGACTACAACTGACACATATAGTAAGTGCTAATAAAAAACAAAACAAAATAACAAATCCGTTGCCGTGGAGTCGATTCTGACTCATAGCGACTCTATAGGACAGAGTAGAACTGCCCCATAGGATTTCCAAGGAGCGACTGGTGAATTCATACTGCCAACCTTTTGGTTAGTAGCCACAGCTTGCCATAGCTCTTAACCACTGCACCCCCAGGGCACCACTGTAAGTACTAATATGAGGTGGTTTTTCAGCCTCTAGTTAAATGCCTCCAAGACTAGGGGACTTAGCATCTTTCATATCATCCCTTATTTTTTATTCATTCATTCAACAAATGCCATAGCACATAGTAGGACCTCATCAATGTTTACTTAATGAACAAATAGCAAAAGACTTTTTTTTAAGCAAAGAAAAATCAGAACAACAGGCAAAAAATGTCCAGCCAGCCCTGCAGTTTTCAGGTAAAGCTGAACAATCAGTTGGAGATGCAAAGATAAATGCACAGACTCCCTTCTGAGAAGGAACTCACAGTTTAACAGGGCACAGATATAGGAATAAAATCATAAAGCAGTGTGGTAAGTACAGTGAGCAAGGAGATGCAACCCAGCCAGGCAGGGAGTGAGGCCACAGAAGACATCCTAGAAGAGGACACGTCCAGGGCAGCCCATCTGCTTTCCAGCAGCTCTAATTCTTTCCAGCCGTTCTGCTTCTTTGTGGTCCATCCTGCCTCTGGCCTCTGGAGGTCACTCAGTGACACTAAAGAACCCCAGCTGGAGAGTACACCATAAGCTCAGAAAGGCTAAAGGAGAAAGGAGGTGAGATCTTCCTGTGATCTGCTTCAGCCTTCTAAAGGCTTTCTCTCGAGGATGCAGCCAGGCTTCAGAGGGCAGTCCGAGAGCATGTGGATTCTATTCCTGGCTTCTCCCTCTGACTTAGCCAGAAAGAAATCTGTTCCAAAGAACTTTAGGTGAAGGGTTTATTAGGCTGAAATCAGTCTTTTTCCCACCCCCAAATCTCTAAGTATTGGCCTTGGAACCACTAACAAAATTTCTATCCACACTCATGGAAGCTGAGGGTACCATATCTGAACACTGACCAACTCTCTCAGCTACATGTCCTTCTTATATTTACTAATTACATGCAAAAACCTTCAAATTGCTTTGAAACACATAATTGCATTTACTTTTCATAACAATATTCATTTACTCAATAAACATTTACTGAGTGCCAGGCACTGTTCTAGGGGTTGGCGATATAGCAGTGAAAAACAGATAAAAATTTCTGTCCTTATGGAGCTAAGGAGCCCTGGTGGTGCAGTGGTTAAATGTAAGGCTGCTAACCAAAAGGTTGGCAGTTTGAATCCACCAGCTGCTCCTTGGAAACCCTATGGGACAGTTCTGTCCTACAGGGTCGCTATGGGTCAGAATCAACTTGACGGCAACAGATTTATGGAGCTTACAATAATGGTGAAAAAATACATCATTACTGCAGAACTGGGCGTGTAACAGAGCCATTCACTTAGAGAAGTACAATTTCAAAAAAAGCTGGTACTATGAAGTTATGAAAAAACACGTACTATGTATTTTTCCCTTTTAACTAAAGAAGGCAATCGGATACAATGGAAAATATTGCACATCTAAAGTCACTTTGTTAATTTACTACTTAAAAAGTAAAATGCCTTCCTTGATTTTCTCATAAAATTGTACTGCTTGGACTATAAAGAGATGTGAAAGCCCATAAAACATGATGAAAATTTATGAGAATAACTTTTTCCTCCCTAGAGAAGGCAGAGCCAAAACAGGCCTCATAAGATACCTTTTCCATCACAGAACCAGGGAGGGAAAATAAGGATACTTTAGTCCTTGTCTTCTGGGGAAAAAGAGAACACAGAACAGTTGGGGAGGTGGGGATGAGAAGCAGGGAAGCAGACTTAACAACAACAAAATAAGTAAAATTTTTTATAAAGGGGGAGGAGGAGTTACCTAGCATGTACCTTGGAGGTATCTTCAGGAGGTTATGTTTTTAGGCGGCACAATGGTTAAGAGCGACGGCAGCTCCTTGGAAACTCTATGGGGCAGTTCTACTCTGTCCTATAGGGTCACTATGAGTCGGAACTGACTCAACAGCAACAGATTTGGTTTTTGGTTTTATAGACAGATGAAGGATAAGATTTAAGAGTATGTGTATGTGTGTGCATATCTGATACCTCTGTCCACTGGGAGGCCCTAGAAGCAGTGACACACTAGTAACAACCAGCATATCTGGTACTGTCTTAGTCATCTAGTGCCGCTATAACAGAAATACCATAAGTGGGTGGTTTTAACAAAGAGAAGTTTATTTCTTCACAGTAAAGTAGGCTAAAAATCCAAATTCAGGGCGTCAGCTCCAGGGAAAGGCTTTCTCTCTCTGTCGGCCTTCTCATCAATGTTCCCCTGAACTAGGAGCTTCTCCGTGCAGGGACCCCAGGTCCAAAGGACACGCTCTGCTCCTGGCACTGCTTTCTTGGTGGTATGAGGCCCCCCGTCTCTCTGCTCACTTCTCTCTTTTATATCTGAAGAGATTGCCTCAGGACACAATCCAATCTTGTAGACTGAGTCCTGCCTTACTAACACAACTACCACCCATCTTCCCTCAATAACATCATAGAGGCAGGATTTACAACATATAGGAAAATCATACAATACCAGGAATCATGGCCCAGCCAAAATGATCCACACATTTTTTTGGGGGACATAATTCAATCCATGACAGGTATCAAGATCTTGGTTTATTATTCCATTTCCACTAAAAGGAACCAGGGATCTTTGGAGAAAAGATTGCTCTCAGCCAGGGCCAGACTAAGGCATATGAGGCCCTAAACAATGATAATCTGTGGTGACCCCTCCTCTGCTCACTCATGCATTCGAACAGGATATGTGTGTTGTATATATATACGTATATATGTGTGTGTGTCTTAGCTATCCATGATGTAATTTCTTTTTAAATGCAACTATAATATTAGTGATTGAATGCAAAAGTGTCATATGCCATTTTAGTGGAATGAGATGAACTGCATCATAAAATTTTTAGTGGATCCGGGGTACTAAGATTTTTACTTAGGACACAACTCTATACGTAAATGCTATACAGCAGTTAAAAAGTAACTTGATTGAATTCATTGCAATGGTCAATTTATTCGAGTTCCCTCACTTTTGTGCGTCATCTGGAGTTCCCATTGGTTGTTTACCAGGATGTGCACAAGAGCATACCCTTGTGTTTGTATCATGGCAAAGAGCATTGCTGGCCCTCCTGGCTGGAGTTGCTGAATCAGCAGATGTGGATGTACAAGATGTTCTCTCAAAATGGATCAGAGACCTGTTATCTATTAATGTAATCCATCCTTGCCCAGTAACTGTTCATGCTGGATCCAGGTGCATATTAGGTGAATGCAGCAAGAGTTAGACTAGACAGCCCACCCCTACCTCTTGTTAATGAGAAAGAAATAGTATATTCCCAAGAGATGCACAAGATAAAGAGTTTCAATTACATGGAGGAGACCGTAGGAGACAGATGTTAACAAACACAGGAGGAGAACGTAGGAGACAGATGTCAGTGAAGGTGTTGAAGTGATAGGGGTCTCACAGCTTAAACAACCTTGCGAGTAGGTGCCCTTGCGTCCCTGTGGGAACTTTATTTCCGGCCAGCACATTCTCACGCGCTGGAGCTGGTATCCATTTCATTTAGTGTCCTGCCAGTTCCCTTCCACTGCGGCGCTCACTTTTCCTTGTGTCCTGTCTGCCTGGCATCTATGGGTCTTTGCTTTAGACAACTGGTGCCCTGTTTTGTTGATGCCCTAAGCACGTGCTTACCTTGCTTATTGGGTAATTCGTCCCTGTTCTCAAGGGTGAGGCACAGAAAGAACAATAAATATGAGCCTGGACCATCGTGTTGTGTCAGAAAGCAAAGAAATGCCAAAGAATAACAGGGATATATCATAAGGACACGGGGTACACTTAAAAATGTTGAATTGGCAAAAACATCTTTTTATCACAATAAAAACAACCAAAAAAAAAAAAAAAAGAGAGAGAAAGACATACAGGAACCAGTTTGAAGGAACTCCCACTAATCAAATATGGGACAATATGAGCACAAACTAAATGATCATAATGTTTTATAAGCCATTGAATGAAATAAAAATGATGACTCAAACAAATAATCCATGAGTCCATAATAACAGAAGTTTAAATAATAAATAAATAGGGGAAGAGAAAAACGAAAAAAATAAGGGAAGCAGAGTAAGGAGATAGGGTAGAGGGTAGGAGTGGAGGGGAGTAACATGTTTTGCATTAAAAATATGAACTTGTCAGAGATAATGATTCAAAAGAGAAAGTCTGGGAAAAAAGGGCTTCAAACTCCATCAAGGGCCCTGTTTGATGCTCCACCCCCAGTACTCTTTACATATTGTAATCAATGCATCTCATTACAGTCTGTTATTTTTGTGACTATTACCCAGCTAGATTATAAGATTCCTGAGGGCAGGGGCAGTCTTGTTCATCTTTGAATTCCCAGAACGTAGCAGAGTCCTCGGAGCATGATAAAAAACTTATTGCTGTCTTGTCGATCTCCACTCATATGACCCTATAGGACAGGGTAGAACCACCCCATAGGGTTTCCAAGGCTGTAAATCTTTAGGGAAACATACTATCACATCTTTTTCCCACAGAGCGGCTGGTAGGTTGGAACCACCGACCTTCCAGTTATCAGCCGAGCGCTTAACCACTGTGCCCCGGCGTTCCTTGGACCATAATAGACAGTTAAATCAATATTTGCAGAAAAATAGAACCAAATAATAACACAGCTAACACTGAGCGTTAGCTGTATGCCAGCCGTTGTTCTACATGCTTTACCCATATTAACTAATTTAAACAACGAAAAAAGGAACGACTGCAAGAGGAGGAAAAGGTAAATGGAGATTGTTCTTGTAATTCAACCAATGTGTGGCGCTTTAAAGTTGCCAAACACCTGCGTCAACTAGGGAGCAGGCACTGCAGAAACCCAACATTATTAAGACGGGAGTGACAGGGTCAACTGATGCCCCTGCCGGAGAAGCTTAGAGTCGACCAGGTGGGAGGCGAGGCAGAGAAGTACACTGATCTACCGCAGCGCTATGTGCCAACTGTAATAGCAGCAGAGATGGGTTTTAAGCCTATGTGAAGCACCGAAGGAGGAGGAGGGTCAAGAGAGCAGAGTGGTATTATTACTTCCAATTTACGGTTGAAAAATGTTTGAGGCTCGGAAAGGCAAAGTGGTATTTGAGTGGTGATGTCACTGCGGGCTTAACTGTAGAAGCAACCATCCACGAAACTTGGCCACCGGAGTTTACTAAGTTCTTACTCTGAACAAATTACTGAATTAGGCAGAGGATCAACTACCGATTCCCCTAAAACAATACTCTCATGGTACCAGGCCAAGTAATTCGGTGACGATATCCAGGCACTTAAACTATCAATAAAGTTTTTCTTCTTTAGCACAGCATGCTAGACCCAACGCGCATGCTCGCTGATCACGTGACACCCCACCCCACCCCCGGCAGCCGCTTCCACTTCCCTTTCCTCGCCCCTCCCCGGCGCAGATCCAAGCCGCGTCTCTTGCAATGCGCATGCACTTACTGTATCGTTATCGATGTCTCCGAGGCAGATTGCGTGAGGGAAGAGGCTCCCGCTGAACTCCAAGGCCACGCGTTGCACATAGCTAACCGACCTCATCGCACTTCCAAGAGCCGAGGGACTGGGGAGCCCCGCTAAATGTCCCCCTAACCCACTCCTGACAGGCGCCGGAGCGGAAGGCCACCTAAGTCGGAAGGTTACGTCACCGACTTAGCCTCCAATTCCTGCCTTCTTCGTTTAATCGTGAGGAGGCGGGTCTTCCGAGCTCTCTGGGCCTGGAGGCGGGCTTACCGCAGCTGCTGGTGTGAGTGATAGGGGAATGGGCCTCTTCTTTTTTCCAGAGGGCTAGCGCTCTTGGGTAGACCAACCGTGATGTGACTGATCTTTTCCCTTGGCAGCAGGACTCTCTAAGGGCTAGTGCTAATAACTTGCACCTCTTCCTTGGTGGCCCTGTCAATAAAGACTCCCAGCCATTAGACCGTCTCTGAAGAATCATATTAATAATCGTAATGAACTGACAATTATATGGTTTCCAACAATATTTTTTGAAACTTTGTAGCTACTCATTAAAATAAAAAAACCAAACCCATTGCTGTGGAGTCTGACTCATGGGGACCCCATGTGTTACAGAATAGAACAGTTCCATAGGGTTTTCTTGGCTGTAATGTTTATTTGGAAACAAGGCCTAGTAATCTGCTTTGGAAAGATCACAGACTTGAAAACCCTATGGAGTAGTACTACTCTTCACACGTGGGGTTGTCATGAGTCAGAATCAACTCCAAGGCGAGGAACAATAACAATCTTTTTTTTAAAAAAATTGTGCTTTAAGTGAAAGTTCACAATTCAAGTTAGTTTCTCATACAAAAATTTATGCACACATTGTTATGTGACCCTGGTTGCTCTCCCTATATTGTGACAGCACACTCCTTTCCATGCGGGATTTCCCATGTCCATTCAACATCTCCTGACCGTCTATGCCTTGTCATCTCGCCTCCGGACAGGAGCTGCCCATTTAGTTTCATGTATCAACTTGAGCTAAGAAGCACACTCCTCGGGAGTATCATTTTATGTCCCATAGTCCAATCTAATCTTTGTCTAAAGAGTTGGCCTCAGGAATAGTTTTAGTTTTGGGCTAACAGAGTCGGGGGGCCATGTCTTCTGGGGTCCCTCCAGTCTCAAACCATTAAATCTGGTCTTTTTACTAGAATTTGAGTTCTGCACCCCACTTTTATCCTGCTCTGTCAGGGACTTTCTGTTGTGTTCCCTATCAGGGTGGTCATTGGTGGTAGACGGGCACCATGTAGTCCTGGTCTCAGGCTGATGGAGTCTCTGGTTTATGTGGCCCTTTCTGTCTCTTGGGCTAATATTTTCCTTTTGTCTTTGGTGTTCTTCATGCTCCTTTACTCCAGGTGCGTTGGGCCCACTTGATGCATCTTAGATGGCCGCTCACTAGCTTTTAAGACCCCAGACACCACTCACCACAGTGGATGCAGAACATTTTCTTAATAAACTTTGTTACGCCAGTTGACCTAGATGTCCCCTAAAAGCATGGTCCCCAGACCACCGCGCCTGCTACTGTGTCCCTCGAAGTGTTTAGTTGTATTCAGGAGACTTCTTAGCTTTTGGTTTAGTCCAGAACAACAATCTTTAAAAAAGAGGATCACCAAAGATTCTATAGAGGAACCTTGATCAAAAAGGGGAAAATGCAGAGGAAAATTTCAAATTCTCATCGACTCCAGACTTCCTAGAGCCGTGAAGGTTGGCTGAACCCCTGAAACTATTGCCCCAAGATCATCTTTAAAACTTAAATCAAAAATATTCCCTGAAGTCTTCTTAAAGCTAAACAATAGTTTAGCTCAGTTAGTAAAAAAGGTCTGCCTTGAGCATTATGCTCTTTTAAGAACTATCTGTACAGGATCAAAATGACAACAGCAACTCAAAAGATAAGAACCTTACAGGGCAGGGAGTTAATGGGGGAGGAACAACTCGGAAAAGGAGGATGAGAATGGTTGCACAATTCAAAGAATGGAATCAGTGTCACTAATTGGTACATGGAGAAACTGTTGAGTTGGTGTATGTTTTGCTGTGTATGTTCTCAACAACAACAACAAAAAAAGATTTACACATATGAGACCACACTGACAACAGTAGATCTAAAGTATAGATGAGAAGACTAGGGGAGCAGCGAGTCTAAGTTAAAGATGGTGAAACAATTTGAGTAGAAATAGCACGATTGTTGACGTAAAGTGAAGAATGTAACCAGTGTCACTCAGCTGTTCCTGTGGGAATTATAGAATGAGTGCATGTTTTGCTATGTACATTTTCACCAAAAATAAAATATTTTTAAAAAAGTGGATCACCAGGCCTTTCTTTTGCAGTGCCACAGGGTGGGTTTGAATAGCCAACCTTTAGGTTATAGTCCAGAGCAAATTGCACCACCTGGGGACCAAGCTACCCATTAAAACAAAAAATCCATTGCTGTCAACTAGATTTCGACTCATAGTGACCCTACAGAACAGAGTAGAACTGCCCCATAGGGTTTCCAAGGCTGTAATCTTATGGAAGCAGACTGCCACGTCTTTCTCCTGTGGAGGGGCTGTTGGGTTCAAAACACTGACCTTTTGGTTAGCAGCTAAGAGCTTAACCACTGCGCCACCAGGGCTCCTTAGCTATGCATTATGGGTCCTGAAAAGAGTGTAGCGAATTGCAGCCAGCATTTAAAATAATTAAATAGAATACAGTAGAAAATACCAAGTGACTTAATAAGGTAAATATTGTTTTTTATATAACCTTTGTTTCAGTTGTGTAGATTTGTATGTGTATACTGGCTTATTTAAAAAAAAATTTTTTTACAGTGTATATGTGTGCCTCATGGTCTATAGTTTGAAAACCACTTGCTGCAGAGCACATTTCACATACATTATTTCATGTAATTCACACAGCAACTCTGTGAGGTTATATTATTACTCCTTTTTTTTTGGATGAGGAGAACAGGTTCGGCAAGATTATTAAGTACATGGCAGAAAGTGGTGGAGGTGGGATTCAAACCAGGATTGTTTGATCCAAAACTCCACATCCTTTCTATGACTTACTGTTGTAGTTTCTAGGAAGGTTCTCAGGCTGGAAGTGAGGGTTGCCAGGGTTCTGGAACTGTAGCTCCCCAGCAGGCCCCTTGTGCCTCTCTCCCTCAGGAGTGGCCTTTCTCTGTACGTGTGTTGTTAGGTGCCGTCAAGTTGGTTCTGACTCATAGCAACTCTATATACAACAGAAAGAAAACACTGGCCGGTCCTGTGCCATCCTCACAATTGTTGCTACGTTTGAGCCCATTTTTGCAGCCACTGTATCAATCCATCTTGTTGAGGGTCTTCCTCTTTTTTCACTGACCTTCTACTTCTTCAGGTACTGTTCCCTCCTGATAAGTGTAGATGGGACCATCCCCACCATGGCTGGCCTCTTAGGGATACTTTCTATCTTTAATCCAGTTCTTCTCTTTGGGGTGCATCATCAGTCATAGCATCAAAAATACTATTTATGAAATCCTGCAGGAGCTCCATGAGGGCAGTGGTGGTTCAGTGGTAGAATTCTCACCTTCCATGTAGGAGACCTGGGTTTGAGTCCTGGCCAATGCACGTCATGCACAACTGCCACCCGTCTGTTGGTGGAGGCTTGCGTGTTGCTGTGATGCTGAACAGGTTCAGCAGATCTTCCAGACAAAGATGGACTAGGTGGAAACTCCTGGTGATCTGCTTCTGAAAATCAGCTAATGAAAACCCTATGGATCGCAATGATCTGATCCGCAACCCATCATGGGGATGGCACAAGACTAGGCAGCATTTTGTTCCATTGTGCATGAGGTGGCTGTGAGCCCAGGGCCTACTCAACAGCAGCTAATAATGACAATAGGAGCTCAGTACATTTTTAGATTTAGGTCTGTAAGTCCAGGCTGATTTACAGTTGGTCTTTCAGGAGTCAACATTATAAAAATAAGGATATCTGCTTCACCTGGGGATGTTGGATTTAGGGCTGGTTCTGCTTTCTATGTCTGAACATCACGGGAGAAGGCTAGGGGGCAGGACCTTTTTGCCTGGTAGGGTGAAGGTGGGGGTACCAAATTTTGACCTAGAGGTCCAAAGGGATTTGACAGCCAGATGAGAACAAGGATCAGCAGCTCAGAACAGCAAACAGGAGGTGCTCTAGATAAATACTAGAGACTGCAGATACTGGCTGAAGCTGAACTATTAGAAGTTCCTGTTCTGATGGTGTACTGTTGTGTTGGCCAAATCCAGTCAAAGGCCCTGGGTCACACTGTACCTGGTGCTTTAAATACCTTACCTCATTTACAGAGGGGTTGCATGTGACCTCACCCTGCTCTATCAAATCTCTATCTCACTCTCATCCAACCTCAAACCCTAAGTTTTATATTAGGTTTTGAGGGGTGAGGAAAAAAAAAAAAAATTTAAAAATATTTACGTCTAAATGTAAAGTTAAATACTTTTGAATTATGTGTTTTGTTTCCTTGTATTATTTCGCTAGTATTTTTTCTTCAGCGCTTTGAATGAAACTCTACAATAGATAAATAGCTCAGGGCAAAACAGATGAGGATCACCCTGCTTCCCTCACCAAGTGCCCTGGCCTGACCCAGTTCTCTGAAATCATACCCTGACCCAGCACTCCACAATGCCTTAGTTTTATCTTCTTCATCACTTGGGCTTCTTGTTCTTGACCTTTCTGTGCCGGGGGGTAGCTGTTTTTGTTTGTAGTGTGTTTGCCATGAAAGTCATGTCATTATGATCACAATGTGAATACCATGCCTATGGCTTTGTCTAGAGAGCCTAGTAACATTAGAAAGGGGGGTAAGAGAAGTCTCTAAGAAATATGGCATGGATCAAGTCTTACCATCCTCTGCCTCCACCCTGTCCCCTTGCATCAATTACTTTAACTATGTTGAGTAAGCATTCACAGTTAAATGGAACCCAGGACTAGGCATTACAGAGCTATGTGGAAAGATCCCTCGTTCGACAAGGAGAACCCATTGTTGACCCCTTTCCAGTGGCATGGCTGGTGAGTCTCCACTGGCACCATCTAGACCCTGTCTTAAGTCAAGCACTGTCTTTCAGTGTGGTTTTTGGTCTACTCCCCAGAACTGTCTAACCAGGCCATCTTCCTTGTTAGGTGACGTGGATACAGTTGTGTGGGTGACATATTCTTTACCAACCAGCCAAACAGTAGTTTCAGAAGAAACCTGCCATAGGGAGGAAATGGAGTTAAGTGGGAAGCATTTCTGAGGATATTCTTTGTCCACTTCACCCTCTCAGAGTAGACATAGTGGCCCTATATCTAAGTTCGGGCTGTGTAGGGTTCCCGCATAAGAACTGGACCTTCAAAGCCTTCCAACACATGGAGCTCACAGCCACTCACCACCCTGTGGGCAGGGCCAGGGCTTCCTAATGGGCTCTGTTTGAGAGACTTACATCCCCATTTCCCTTCCCAGTTTCACAGTGCACCTTAGCATATTAAAGGTTCTGAAAAGTCATAAAGCACAGAACCTGTTTCTCTAACGATCACAAAACATTTTCCCACTGCTCTGCTCCGAGAAATTGGGCAGAAGAAAAATGTGAGCAGCTCTGCTCTCAGTGAAATGCTATTATTAGGTTTCACTTTGAGTCCCACCGCCTTCCTTACAAGTTTGGTCAGATCAGAAAGGACTGCCAACTTTAGCAAGCTTTGATTCTAGAACTGACAGGGTTGTTGTCTGTTCAAGACTCAAAATGGTCATTAACTGAAGGATGATGAGTAGTTCTTCATTGTCATTGAAGCCCAAACACGAGGAAATAGGCTTAAAATACAAAAGGATGATGAAAGTGTTTTGGGAACTAGATAGAAGTGGTGGTTGCACAACATTGTGAACAGACTAAATGCCACTGAAGTGTTCACTTTAAAATGCTTTTGTTATGTGAATGTCACCTCAGTTAAAAAAAATAAAATTAAAAAATAGAAAAGAAACTTTTTATGTCTGAAGCACTTCTAACAGTGAAACAGGAGACCGAAGCTTCTAAGGAACATGCGCATGTCTTGGGGTGGGTGTGGGGGATAAGGTATGCTGGGCCTCTCTTCTAGCCAAAGGCCGCTAGAAGCTCATGAAGGCATTGCTTTTTCATCATCATCCCTGTGTCCTCAGAGCCATTTTGTAAACCTTTTTTTTTAAAAATTGTGCTTTTACTGAAAGTTTACAGTTCGTTTCTCATACAAAAATTTATACACACATGGTTGTGACCCTAGTTGCTCTCCCTGTACTGTGACAGCACACTCCTTTCCACCCGGGATTTCCTGTGTCCATTCAACCAGCTCCTGACCCTGCCTTCTCATCTCACCTCTGAACAGGAGTTGCCCAGTTAGTCTCATGTATCTACTTGAGCTAAGCAGCACACTCTTCACCAGTATCATTTTATGTCCCATAGTCCAGTCTAATCTTTGAAAAGTTGGCCTTAGGAATGGTTTTAGTTTTGGGCTAACAGAGCAGGGGGGCCATGTCTTCCAGGGTTCCTCCAGTCTCAAACCATTGTCTGGCCCTTTTACTGTAACTTGAGTTCTGCACCCCACTTTTCTCCTGCTTCGTCAGGGACTCTCTGTTGTGTTCCCTGTCAGGGCGATCACTGGTGGTAGCCGGCCACCATCTAATTCTTCTGACCCTTTCATTCTTTCTTTGCCTCCCTAATTGGTATACTGTTATTGGATGCTAAATAAATGTCTTTTTTATGCTTCTTAGATTTTATAATTGGGGATAGTTGGTGCATCTGTTACTCTGAGGTTGCCAAACAACTGGGAACTACAGCCATAATATCAGTAATAGTGACTTCTGGAAAGACAAGTTTTCTTCTTTGAATGTCTTGTTAACTCTTACATTGGCTTCAACCCGTACCGCCGCCCTTAGCCTGTCATTTCAACATAAGGTTAGGAGGTTCTGAGGTGTTCTGCATTTGGAAAGGGAAAATTAACCATTGAGATGGAAAGAAGGCATGAATAAGGTTCCCGCTGATAGTCCATTTTCCCAGCAATACACTTTTCAAAAAGGTACTACTTACTACTAGTCCTGCCTAAAATGATTTCTCTAACAAATTATTTCTCCAATTGAAATGAGACACAGCTCCCCCCCAGCTTTTATTCTCAGGGTGTTGAACTGGTGTACAGACTGGAGAGAGTCAAGTGCATTGAAGTTGATAAGGCAGGCTGGGTTGGGCTTTGCAGGGTTTTGTGGGCCACAAGAATTCTGATCTTCCGCCTAAGTGGGATAGGAAGACATTGTAAGGGTCTTAAGCAGTTGGATGCAGGGCAGTGAAATGCAGGTAGGGGAAGAGGGAATGCAAGACAGGAGCCTTTTCCTGAACAGGCTGGAGGTTGGCGGTGTTTTGGGGGAGGGTGCAGGGAGATGGTAGTGCTAGAATGGAGAGATTAGAAATACATAAGGGACAAAAGTTACAGAACTTGATGTTTGGACCAGCACCAGGACAAGAGAAACCCAATTCTGATTTTTTCAGAGAGAACACTTGCAAATGTGCAGTAAAAGCTAACAGTACTAGTTGCTAATAGTTTTCCTTATACAAGTATATTCTCTCCACTCAGGAAGATTTAAGTGGTGGTGAGGAAGGTGTAACTCACAGGGAAATGAATTTAAGCACTGACCCAGAGCAGAATTACATGACAGGATTATTTTTTAACCTGTAAGACTTTATTAGCTGTAACAAAACATCCTCACAATTTTAGTGTTAAAATAAATCAAGGTTTGCTCATCTCCACTGTTTTATAGAAATGCAGTTAAGTTTTAAATTCCCGGAATTCTACAGAAGCTTTCAGAGATGGAACTTTAGGAATGCTTCTTGTCCATCTCCCTATTTCACAAATGAGAGGCTCAAGACTTGCCCAAGGCCCCATGAACCTCACAGCAGTTAGTTTAGTTCAGACTTCACCTTTCAGGCAGATCTTCTTTCCCTTTTATTTCTGACTTTGGTTTCCTCATCTATAAAATGAGGTAATACCTTCTTTTGTACACTGATGGTGATGATTAAAGTTAATCCACATGAGGCTCTTGGTACAGTGCTAGGCTTATGTGTTGTTAGGTGGCGTCAGTTGGTTCCCACTGACAGGGACCCTGTGTACATCAGAAGGAAACACTGCCTGGTCCTGTGCCATCTTCACAATCGTTGTCATCCTTGAGCCTACTGTTGCAGCCACTGTGTCAATCCATCTTATGTAGTAAGTGCTTAACAAGGATTTGCTATTATTGTTGGCTACAGGGCAAGAATCTAATCCTGAAATACCAAAAGGACCCAGCTACAAACCTCAAGCACAGAACCGTAAGGTGAACTCAGCAAGAGAGTAAGCAGTGCCCCTGGAGACCAGGACTCCCAAACTTTTGTCCTAGCTCCAGTACCAGCCATGACGTGTGAATGGTGAAACTTTTTTCACATAGAAATTAATCTTCCATGGAAAAGTATGGAGAAATTTCTCCTGGAAGGAACGACACAGGCACGTGGGCAGGCTAACTACATCTATCACTGTGCAGAAAGGACTGAACAGCCTACACGGTAGGAGAGAGGAGGGATAAGGGCATAGATACAGCTCTGGCCTATAGCCAAGCTCATCTGGAGGCAGCTCAGCATGACTGACTTGCACCCTTTGCCTTCTCCCAGGGCCCCATAAAGCTATAGGAGTCAAGGATCAAAGCATAGTTAGGAAAAAGCACATGCACTCCTTTCAAAAAGAGCCTGTTAAGGCTGAGAAGGCAGCTGCAAGTGCTGTTCCCTGGCTGTGACCACTGTCTTTCACTCTTCTCTTACTGTGTAAACGGGAGTGGTGTTACCAACACCAGGGATTTTACCTTATTAAGCAAGCAAGCAACCACAAAGATGCTCTCTTGGATCAGAGTTAGGCAGAAACAGACAAAGGTAACATGCATGGTCCCAGCCTTCTAGATGCTTATGCTGTCTTCTTCCTAAGTGTTGGGGAAGAAAACCAGAGCTACTAAAACACGTCAGGCGGCTGTGGGCAGGGAGTGCTGGGAACCTATGGCAAGGCCCAGAAGCCCAGGTCCCAGGCTGCAGTGGTGCTGTTGTACTGTTACTGGCCCAACTATTGCTTTGACAATCATAGGCTGCATTTTAAACTGGACTGGTGACTAGGTGGGTCACTGCCTGAATTTTGCCCCCTATCCATAGTGCACCCACCCCCCCAAACCTCAGAGACTAAACAGAAGGGTTGCTTGACACCCAGGTTTTATGGTTTCCACTTTATTGCTCAAGCACAGAACCTGAGAAGAGCCTGGACCTTCAGCAACGTACAGAAAAGAGGCTGAGGCAGGGTAAGAACACAACATAGCCCAAAAGGGAAACAGACAGGAGGGGAAACAATGGAAGGGGTTTCAGGGGGTGGTCACCATGACACCAGAAGACATCATCAGCCACACCATCTGGGGTGAGGAAGGGAACAAAGAGAAGTAATGGGCACAGCAGTGGTTTTTCCCATACCCCTAGCACCCACATGGAGGCCACGTGTTTGGAAATGGATCAGGAGAGGGAAAGGATGAGGAAAACAGCTGCCCGGAGATCTCCCTCTCCACCCTGGTTTCACATCAGACCCCATCCCTACCTACCACTCACCCTCTTCTACCATTTGAAATTGGACCTAGCAAACAGAGGAAGCAAAATAAATTAACATTCTGATGAGTATATGGATGGACACGTGTTTACATGTAATGAGGGAAGGGGGAAAGGAAGGGGGGGGTGATACCACCTAAAAATTATCCCCATCTCAATCTCCCCCCCAGCCTACTCCTTTTCCCCTTCCCCCCAAAGCCACCATCTAACCAGATAGAAAAATAAAGGTCTAATTCACTCAAAATTCTTCAGTTTTTACAAAACTATCAGGGTGGAACAGGGTAGGGGACAGAGGAGGCAGGCAGCCGCAGGAGTAGGACTGGGGAGACGCTATGCCTCTGTCTCCACCTGAGCCTGGCTCCCTGCCACATTGTTCTTCTGCTCGTCCTTCATCTCTACGTCAGAACTGCGGTCTCCTGC
This sequence comes from Trichechus manatus latirostris, assembly GCF_000243295.1. Classification (NCBI taxonomy): domain Eukaryota; kingdom Metazoa; phylum Chordata; class Mammalia; order Sirenia; family Trichechidae; genus Trichechus; species Trichechus manatus. Next base: position 2,762,942 of record NW_004444017.1, read on the forward strand.
AGCTACTTCTGCCTTGGCCTGGAGGAAGAAAGAGGGAGGGGAAGAGGTCGAATTCCGTTTCTCATTTGGCCCAGTCCTTCTGATGGGAAAAGGTGACTTTTACTCTCTGTGCCAACTCGTGCCTACCTGTGCTCCCCTGATCTGGTGACACCCCTATATTCACCCAGCGCACTGCTACCACGTGTGGTCTGTACCCACAACACTTGTGAAGTAAAAAACAAACCAGCCGCTACCACATGTGGCTACTAAGCACTTCAAAGAAAAAACAAGTCTGTTATATTGATTACGCGTTGAAATAACATTCCGGATCCTTTAGATCAACTAAAAAAACAATAAAATCAATCTTTTTTTTTTTTAAACTTAACGTGTGCTAAAAACTTTATACATGTGGTTCACAATATATTTCTATTGGATAGTGTTGGTTTAGAGCATTGAAAGACTAGAAATAGGGGAGTGATTAAATGACATGATATATCCATACAATTCAATACTGTACAAGCATAAGAAGGTAAAAGCTCTCATATAGTGATGTAAAATGAGCTTCCAGATATTATTATGTGAAAAAAGTATGGAAAATAATAGGTATACCATAACATATGTTGCCTCTTCTGTGAAAGAAAAGGAATAAACAGTATAAAATGTGCCTGCTTGTGTATATACGCAATATACTTGTAGGATACAAGTCCTGGTGATATCAGTTGCCTCTAGGTGAGAGAGGGACTTTTTAATACATATTCTTTTGAGCAGTTTGAATTCAATGATGTAAATGTATTACCTATTAAAAAAAACCCACATACACAGGCATGTCCACCTGCTTCTTTGACAGGCTCCAGGAACAGGAGAGAATGTTAAGTGGGGGGAAGTGTACCAGAACAACAAACTCCTGACCACCAGGGCCTATGGGTGGGTTTCCAGTCCTGATCCTAAAAGATGCACTGGCACCACTTCCAGGGACTATTACTGAGGGAACACACATGCTATTTGTTCCAGGGAAGAGGGCAACTTCGGGTTTCCAAGAATGATACACACAATATGCCCCCTTACTATGCCCATCCCCTGACCTGACCATTCCCCACCCCAACCCGCACCTTGCTGTCCTCCTCAGCCAGCCTCTCAAACATGTTGGCATAGAGCTTCTTCTCCCGCGCGAGCTGCTTGCGGATCCGCTGCTGACAGATAGCCAGCTGGGCCTTGGCAGCCTTGTTGCTGGGGTAGAGCTGCAGGACCTTCTGGAAGTCAGCCCGTGCCAACTCAAAGTCATTCACTGCCAGGTGGGCCTCTCCCCGGCGGAAGAGGCCCTTCTCATTGTTGCTGTCCAGTTCCAGGGCCTAAGGATGCAGACAGGAAGCAAGAGTGAGACTTCAGATCCTACGGCCCATCTGGCCGAGACTGGGTTCCAAATGTATCCCCCTCAGCAGGATGGGGCAAAAAGGAATGGCCAGCTCCACCCCAGGCAGAGTTAAGTCTTGAGGCATTAAATGAAAAGGACCAAGGGAGGGGTCTAGGAGAGAACCTTACTTTCTGAGGGAAGACAGCAGGTCTCTAGATGAAACATTTCTAGTCTCTTTAGATAAAGCAGGTAGGTGAGAGAGAGGCTAAGAACCAGGATGGGAGAAAACTTTGAAGGAGTTCTCCTAGTAGATGCCAACTGCCTCAGCACCACTAAAGCCAAGGTTCTTGCTTCTCTCATCCCCTGCCTCTGAGCCGTTATTTCAGTGTTTCCTCTGATCTATCTTCCCATTACTGAGGGCAAGTTTCAGACATGCAAGCAGTTCACTTAACCCTGCCCTCAAAAGGGGCTTCACCTTGTTGCAGTTTTCAATGACAGCTGAGAAGGACTGCAGTTTCAGGTAACACATGGCCAGATTGAGGTGGGAGGCCAGTCGAAGAGCCCGTGCCTTTTGTGCTTCCTCACCGGAGAAACTCGACTCATATTCCAACCAGGACACAATCTTCTTGTACTGCAGCAAAGCTTGCTTGTACTTGCCCTCCTAGAAGGAAAGCGAGGCTGCGTTACCCTGCAGACATCAGTCACCCATGGGCAAGAGAGACCACCACCCCCCTGCCCCCGCAAGACCAGCTAGATCAGATATACTAAGCGAACACTGCAGGTGTCAGCCTGTCTGCTCTTTGGCAGAAAATGACCTCAGCCCTTGGGGGAAGGGTGGGCTCAGAGAGAAGTCCTCCCTGGGAGTGTCCCCAGGGGCTGGCTTTGGCTCACCTTGAAATACCCAGTGCCCCGCTCCTTCACTATGGTGCTCTGTTCCAGCTTCTCCTCCGGATTCATCTCCCAAGACTCCTTGGCCTGCCACACCCCAGGGGAGAAACAAAGTTAGCTACCCCAGAGTCACCTACAGGCTAGGATCTGACTTCAGGACAGGGAACACCCTGAGCAATCTCACCTTCTCAAAACTCTTGAGGTGAATTTCATATGTCAGTTCGGCATGTGGTGGGATTTGGAACTTTTCCTTCCCAACACTGCCAAAAGCATAGCTGTGCAGGGGAGAAAAAACTTCAGGTCATCTAGGCAGCCCTTACTTGCTCCAAGCTAAAAAGCCTTCCTATCCATTTCCCGGAAAGTACCCCCCATCCCTTGAGACTTGATTCAAGTGTTTCCCATTTGGCAACATCTTGCCTGACCTCTTCAGACAATTAGGTGGCCCTACAGAATCTTAGGAGCCCTGGTGGCACAGTGGTTAAGAGAGATGGCTGCTAACCAAAAGGTTAGCAGTTCAAATCTACCAGCTGCTCCTTGGAAACCCTATGGGGCAGTTCTACTCTATACCATAGGGTCACTATGAGTTGGAATTAATTTGATGGCAACAGGTAACGGCAGCATGTTACATATCCTTCTAATAACTCACCCTACACAGTGGTACGATCACTTATTTAAATGTCACCGCACCGACTAATGAGTCGCTAGAAGGCAGAAAGAATATTCTATTAGACTGTGAACCCTTAGGAAGTATTAGGCCTGTGCCTAGAACATAATAGGTGTGTTTCAATTAATGTTTATTACTAATAGAATGAATTAACGAGAGATGAAAATCTTGATGTTGGTAAAAGAGGAAATCTGTAGTAGCTAAGATGGAAAAGATTAGACTTTGATCCAAGGAGATTTAGACAATTGCGGCCATGCTTCTAAATAGAAAGAAGAGATCATAGCGGCATATGTTTGATGCCCTGAGTCACAGTGAACTCCCAAGTGCTTACTGTCTCACTGGGCTATGGAGGGCAGTGAGCACACACACACACACAAAAAGCAGGAACGTAAATGTCCAGTTACACAACTCACTGTGCACATTCAGATCTCTGCCCTTGGCTTGCCTGCCCTACAGAGTGCCCACCCCTCACCTGGGTTTCAGGTACACAATGGAATGTTCTCCTTTCTCCATGCGCTGAATGGTCTTCTCCAGCCCACAAGGAAGATCCAGATTCTCCCCCTCACCGATCTCAAACTGGAGCTCCCGCTGGTCAAACATCCGGTCCTTGTAGTACCCTTCCAGTGCAACTGGCATAAAAAGAGAGGCAATGTGCCAGGGGTGTGAGAGGGCAGGTGAATGCACAAGGACTCTATTAGCCCCCTGACATCACCCTGTCACTTCCTGCCCCAAGATGCCCCTGCTGCCTTCTCACACCTGGAGGGATATGAAGTGAAAACGGGCCAATCCCTCATTTTATGCACAAGGCCCTGAGAAAGGAATGCCTTGCTCAAAGTTCCCCAGGCCCTAAGTATCAGAATCAAAACCCCAGATTCCAGATTCTTCTATCTACAACCCCAAACTGTACTGGCTCACCCTCCACAATAGCTCCATCATTGGGCCTGGCATAGCCTTCACCCCGAGTCCGTATTCTGCGGATGATGCCTCCATCTTCATCTTCTGTCAGGTCCTCTCCCTTGAACTCAAACAGCTCTATCTGTGTAAAAAGACGTTAAGGTGATAAAACTCCTTCCCGCCCTAACTCACTGACAGAGAGATACACCCACTCCCTCACCCAGAAGACTCCCTAGTAACTGCCAGGCTACATCTGACCACAAGGGCAGTTATACTAGGGATCAGAGTGGCACTTTTGCTAAGTTCATGGGAGCTGCCCTAGTCTCAACTTTGTTAAAGGTGGGCAAGCCACATGGACTTCAGTTAACCTCAGGGGATCAATCTATTTTCTAGCTGCTCCACTTAACAAAGCCAAGTTCTCACCAACCCCAGTTCAGGTCCTTGAAAAGCCCAACCTGCTGGGCATTAAAAATGACCTCACATTTCTCAGCAGTCTTCTGAACATTCTCCAAGTATCCCCTGACTGGCTCAACCATTGTCAGACTGAACAGTATATGAAGTCCCACCTCCTCAGGGAAGTCTTTTCTCACCACCATGACTCATAGGAGAGGTATCTCTCCCCTTCTCTAACCTCTAGACTGCTAACCGTCTGTCCGGTAATTTGTATCTGAATATAGATTCTGACCTCCTGGCTCCTTTCAGTTAAAATCACAACCCATCTCCTCTAGGACCTGCTCTAGATATAAACATGCCTCAACCCCTTACCCTGCTTTGAGTCTGGAAAGGGCTCGTGGCCACCTCTCCAACCCTGAAGCCTCCACCATTGGTCACTTTCTGGCAGCAGCAGGCTGTGTGCATAACAGAGCCAGCTGCCCTCTCCATTTCTCTTCCTCCCATAAGGCCAGGCTCTCAGCTTTGGCTACATTGTCTCCAAGAGGCAGGAAGGGCTGGAGAGCAGCCAGGCACTGGGCTGAGATAAGCCCTGGCTCTTCCATTTCCTCTCCGTGGCAGACACTTACCTCAAACACAAGCGTGGCGTTGGAGGGGATCTTTGGAGGACTGCCCGCCAAACCATAGGCATATTCTGGTTTGCAGGTGATGTGGCACACTTCTCCCACCCTCATGGTTGCTACCGCAATGTCCCAAGCCTTGATGACCTCTCCTGCAGGTACAAAACGCAAACAAGTCCTCCTTAACAGGGGTCTGACTCTGGGCTCAAATAGCACTCCCACAGAGACTTACTGCACCACGCTCAAGGGAAACTGGGAACCCTTTAGAAACGGGACCTGGAGGATAAAAAGCCTGGTCCCAATAAGTGCTGTCAGATCTCTTTAAAAAAAAAAAAAAATCACTTGATCCTGGAACAAAGGAGTTTAAGAAACAAGACAGTCCACTCCTGAAGATGGAGTGAAGTGTTGAGAAGTGAGGTGGGGAGCAGCAGATAGAAATTAATATAGTTGCAGCTCAGCGGAGAGAAAAAGAGGGGGAGGATAGTCTGGGATAAACCACTCTTCCTTGAGGTTGTGAATATGGCTTCTGCTTGTTACAGCTTATACTCACCTCGAAGCCTCTCCTAACAACCCACCTACCATGCCTACCTTTTCCTAGGTCAAAGGAGAATTTGTCCTTGCGGTCCAGACTGGAGTCAAACTTGGTGCCATCTAACAGCCAGCCAGTGTAGTGGACAAAGACCCGGTCCCCAATCATAGGCCTCTCTGTGCCTGTGCCCTCTCGCTTGATGACCTGGGAGGAAGGGGAAAAGGTGAGTACGGGGGGGGGGGGGTGTTGGGCAGAAAGGGGCACCTAAACTGCCTGCAGCCTCTGAAAGGAGCATATAAGGGCTCATCTGCTTCCATCCTCCCTGCCTACCTGTAAGCAGAGTCAAGAGACCAATCCTCAAATGATTCCGATACTAGGATCCAACTAACCTCCCCTCCTTGAGGGGCAGCATGACTTGGTTTGAAAACCTGGAGACCAAAGACTGTGTTGAAGCTTTTGTTGTGCGATCTTGAATAAATCACTTAAACTCTCTAAACCTTATTTGTAAAACAAGGATGATAATCCCTATCACCAACAGTTGTTGGAGGATTAAATCCATAAAGGGTTGAACAAAAAATGATGATTATTACCAAAGAAGGAGATGTATTTATGCTGCATGTCCTCACTCTTCCTAAATGTCAATAGTCATCAGGATTTGGTTTGAGGAGAGACTGAGAGGAATGTGAGTAATGGAGGGAATAGGAACAGTCCAAAAGGGGTCAAAGAGAAGAAATGCCAGGGCATACATAAACACCAAAACCAACCAAACTCATTGCCATTGCGTCAATTCCAACTCATAGTGACCCTACAGGACAGAGGAGAACTGCCCCGTAGGGTTTCCAAGGAGTGGCTGGTGGATTCAAACTGCTGACCTTTTGGTTAGCAGCTGAGCTCTTAACCACTGTACCACTAGGCTCCATAGATAACCACAGAGGCTCTCAAATCAGGCCCTAAACTCTGACTTACGACATGAGTATTCCTGACCTATAGTTAATTAGGAGTCCTGGTGGTGCAGTGGTTAAGAGCTCAGCTGCTAACCAAAAGGTCAGCAGTTTGAACCCACCAGCCACTCCTTGGAAACCCTACAAGGCAGTTCTACTCTGTCCTACAGGGTTGCTATGAGTTGGAATTCACATAACGGCAATGGGTTTGGTTTTTGGTTTCTTATAGCATTAAGTTCCTTATTTCAGGGCTAGTATATTTCCCAGGAACTTAAAGGCCTCTGTTTCTCTTTTTTAGCATTTACGATAGGTTACCCCATGGGCCATCTGTTAGGTGAATGGTTTCCCTCTGTGGGAAAGCCTCCATGGTAGAGTAGCCAGGGGACTAAAATTCATTGCTGAGTCGATTCTGACACGTAGCAACTCTATAGGACAAAGCAGAACTGCCCCATAGGGTTTCCAAGGCTGAAATCTTTCCGAAAGCAGACTACCATACCTTCCTCCCACAGAGCAGCTACCTGGTGGGTTGGAACCGCTGACTTTTTGGTTAGTAGCCAAGTGCTTTAACCACTGCACCACCAGGACTCCTGGATAGGGGACTAAACCCGTTGCCGTCCAGTCAATTCCGACTCATAGCAACCCTACAGGACAGGGTAGAGCTGCCCCACAGCGTTTCCAATGAGTGGCTGGTGGATTTGAACTGTTGACCTTTTGGTCAGCAGCCAAGGTCTTAACCGCTGCGCCACCAGGGCTCCGAGTAGGGGACTAGAGGATTGAAAAATAAAAGGAAGGGGTGGAGAATAAAAGCTGAAATGACCCCTCCTGGAATAATAAAATTTAGAAATCACCAGAAAGCTGAAATGAGAGGGGGAAGCCACATGTCCTCAGGAAAAGCAGCTGGAGAAGGAGCTTGAGATCACAAGTGTTTGGGGCAAAGCCAAACGCATTTCAAAATCCCACACGCTGGGGCAGGTGAGCTCCCTGAGGTGTCTAGCTTTGCCGAGTCTCACACACCGTGGATCCAAGCGGTGGGAAGCCAGGATAAGGAGAAACACTTGACGGGAAAGGGCACGAAATCTGGGCTAGAATTTCACCACCCTAGACGCTCCACAGAACCTGCTGTGAACCACTAGTGGTTGTTCTGACCCAGGTCAGGATGCCCTGCCCCAGAGTCCTGGACCCCTCCCCCTCACGCTATTTGTAGGCAGGCAGTTACTCAGCAGCATGCTCCAAAGCACCTCCTCCCCGCTCCATACCCACCCGGAAGCCCCAACTCCTGAAGGCGAGGGGGGAGGGGGGCCGAGGTGGCACCGGAACTACAGGTCCCGGCATGCACCACTCCACCGTTTTCTCCAGGCTGAGGGAGGAGGAACAGCATGGCTGAGCCGGTGGTGACCTAGCTGGGTCCCAGCCTCTGAAAGAGGGTATGAGAGCATGGAGGGCGCCAGAACCTTCCTCAGGGCCAAGCCTGGGCGCCAGGTCCCATAAAGGCCTCTGGGCCAGGAAATTCTTCTTCTTAACCACTTCACACTCTGGCTAATATTTGTCAGCTGTAGCCGGGCTGTCGCACCACCACCGCCGAAAGCGGCCCAGGGACTGACTTCCCAGTGCGGCTGGCAGGGAAAGAACTGGCAACGTCGCCTGAGCCGCGGGGTCTCGGCGCAGGCCCGGCCCCGGCCCGGGCCCTCAGTGCACGCCGCCCAGGGCCCCCTAGCTGCAGCTCGCGTGCACCGCTCCGGCCCCGCCCCTCCCCTATAAGCTGCACCGTGCACGCCGGAGTTGGCGCTGCAGTCTCGGCCCCCTTCCCGGGCCCAGGCGCTGCAGGGCTTGAGGGGGAGTGTCTGGGGGGTCTCAGCCCAAACAACAGGCTTCCAGGGGGGCCAGGAAAATGGCCATGTCGAGGTCTGCGCACCTAGACCACCCTCCTCCAGACCGTATGGCTGCCCTTCCCACCCCTGAGGAACGCAGCCGGGTCCAGGAAGGCGATGCAACCGGCCACCGGCTGCACGTTCCACACGGTGACTAGCCAGAAGCTGCAGAGGCGGCAGTTCCCGGCCCGTTCCGGGGCCTGGGGGCTGCCAGGCCCCACAGGGTCTGGAGGCTGCGGTTGGCGCCCAGGGCTCGGACACTTTCCAGCCGGTCCTTTGGTTCCTGACTGGCGCACGCCTCGTCTCCGCCCCTTACCTTAAGCACGCCTTCATCTTGCTTGGGGCTGATGTCCACGCCCTCCAAGGGCAGCGGCGCCGACTGCGCCCCACTCTCCGCGGCTTTCATCTCCTCCGCGGTCATCGCCGCTCGGTGCGCCGTTTACTTCGGGAGCTGAGCGCTGGGCACGAGCCAAGCCTTCTCGGCTGCCGGGACTGCCTGCACGGGTGTGCGGGTGGGAAGGCGCTGGCGCTGCGGCCGCGAAGCTGCGAACCGGTCTAAGGCGCGAGCACCTCTGCCTCCCAGCACGCTTAGCAGCCCGCGGGAGAGTCGGGCGCGGGAGCGGGAGTAGGTGGGTAATGAGTAGCTAAGGGGAGCGATTGGTCCCACCCCAGCTGGAGGGAGGGGCTGGGAGGAGCTGGAGCAGGAGCGAGGGACGGAGTGGGTGGGGATGGAGAACTTTCTAGAGACGGCGGTGGCTAAGCTTGTTCGGGTTCTTAGTGCTGAGGGCGCTTTATTAATTTTTTTTTTTTCTGATTCATTCCTCTGTTGACTGCATATTCCCCCCCAGCCACACACACACCTGGGACCCTCGGACTCAGGGGAACACCCCCCCAACCCAGCGCCGTTTCTGGGTCTACCGCGCTAGTTTCCCGGTCGAACTGGATTGTTCCAGATCCTTCTCGATCCCCCTACATCACTCCTAATGCCGCGCATGCCTGCCACACCAGATCTACTCTATACATTGCAACCCACAGCCTGGTTTGTTTAGAGCCGGTAGCCGGATGTGAGTTGCAGTGCGTCAGTCTCCCTGGGACAGAAGACGCGCATTTTTATAAAAGCCAACCGTGACACAGACGGCGTGACTTCTCCATCTTTTCTCTGCTTTATACTTGACAAACTGGGGAGAAGGAAGGGAAAGGAATGGGGTGGGGGCTAGTGAGTGAATAGCGGTGCATAGAATTGGGGAAAGCAACCTTGATTTCCCCAGAGCCAGGAAGACCCGGTTACGGCCAGAAGGGCTGTCTTCACCTCTTTAAAATGCGACAAGCTACTTGTTTGCAAGAGATGACCCGCTGAGCTAAGGACTCTTAAATGGGGGATGCATTAAAGGGACCTTCCTCGGCAGTAAATAAAACTGTCGTTTCGGTTAATACTTAAAAGCAAAAATGGTTCTAACTCTGTAAACAGTCGTTCTGTTTTACTGAAGGTCCATGAGGAGGTGTATTTTCTTCTTAGTGTCTGATTCTCAAGGGGTTATCTACCGCCTCTGGAGTGCAGAGCACCTGTATGGCAGAGTAGAGCATTTTGAGACAGTCCTGATTTTATTCACTTATCCCCGGTTTAGCATAGTATCTGGTGAGTAAAAAAACCAAACCCGTTGCTGTCCAGCCGATTCTGACTCATAGCGACCCTGGAGGACAGAGTAGAACTGCGCCATAGAATAGAAGTGCCCCAAGGGTTTCCAAGTAGCTGGCTGGTGCATTTGAACTACTGACCTTTTGATAAGCAGCAGAGCTCTTTAACCATTGTGCCACCAGGGCCCTGTCTGATGAGTAGTGAGTATCAGTAAATACTATTGGCTGCATGAATCTTTATTCTAGTAATAATAAAATCTTTAAACTCTCACTGTGCCTAGCACTGTGTCACTGTACAAAGAATATCCCGTTTAGGTAGGTAACTAAGAAAGCTGTTATAGCCGAAAGAGTCCATGGGCGGCTCAAATCACTGTTAACCAAAAGACTGGAGGTTCCAATCCACTCAGAGGCTTTCCTTCCAAAAGAAAGCACGATGGAATGGAGCCAACTCTGAGATACATGGGATGGCCATGAGTCCAAATCGACTTCCATGGTAACTGGTTATTACAGATGAAATTTCAATACAGTAAGGATTTGATAGTTCATTGTAGATAGTCCCTTCTGATAGAACTAGAAGGAAATGCAGAAATAAAAAACTTCCCTCCAGTAATTTACAGTCTTTAGCCACAACTAAGAAGTACTCTCAGAGGACTGGGGGGTTGACTCAGTAGGGGTTCAATCTATTTTTTCTCTGTGCTTGTCTAGCAGAGTACAGTGACAGCAGTGCCAAGGCCCTCCAAAACTCCTGGAGATGGGAATGGTGGGTACTAGCTTACCGAATGGCGTACACCTGCTGGTTCTCAGTGTGTAGTACCCATTAACCTGTTGCCCTTGAGTCGAGTTCGGCTTGAATTTGACTCGTAGCAACTGCATATGACAGACTAGAACTGCCCCATAGGGTTTCCAAGGAGTGGCTGGTGGACTCGAACTGCTGACCTTTTGGTTAGCAGACGAACGCTTAACCACTGTGCCACCAGGGCTCCCAGTGTGTATGTAGTAGTTTCTTTTAATCCTGGGGCCATTGGATTGGATATTATCTGGTTGAACACATTGGGATAGAAAGGAAGATTTCACCTTCAGAGTAATGTTTTTGTTTAGAGTGATGTCTTTTTCTTCATTGGAAGCCGACTGCGTTGGTTTGTCTCCTTCAATTCCGTTCAGTACATAATACTGAGTCCTTACAACGTGTTCACCATTGCACAAACATATAACTTAATGGCATGGTAAAAAGAACATGTGTTTTAGAGTAAGGAAGGAATTGGGTGGCCTACTTACTAGCTATTTGATTTGGGCACAGGTTAATTTTCAAGTCAGTTTCATGTCTGTATAATGGAGAGAGTATTTAAAAAAGAGGGAATGTATATCAGGTATCCAGCCCACCTTCAATGGGTGGTTAATAAATAATGGTCATTATTCTAATGTGTTAAATGCTATAGTGGAGATGGGGATAAAGTGCTAAGAAAACAAAGGCCTATAAGTGAGAGGGGAAGGGTGGGGTGGAAGGGAAAGGGGACAGGCATGAGGGAAAGGTTTCTGGTGAGAAAGCTGTCCCCATTGAGTGAATGAGTAAAGAAGGGTCCAGGATATGGGAGGGGGTGAGGAAAGGCATTGGGTTCTTGAATCCCAGAGCAGGACCTTACTGTTTCAAGATTTGTGGGGGGAGGGGAGGTTTTTTGCATTATATTTTTCTGATTGTAAAACTTAGACATACTCATTGTAGAAAATGCACAGGTGTCCCAGTCTTCGTTTCTTCTCCTCATCCCTTGCCTAGCTCATTTAAATTAGCATTTGCCCTAAACCCTTGGACAAGATGTTTAACAATATAGTTCTTTTCATGGTATTACTTGGTCGTTAAAAATCCTTCTGAAATTTTTCCCTTTTTTAGGGGAAGAGAGCACTTTTTTTTAAATCATCCACCTTACTCTGCAGGGAACTCATTGGAAATGTTGGGATTAGAAGCTTTGTTTTTGCCAAAATGAGCCTTTCTGAGCTCACCTAACTCTAGGCCCATACATTAGGCTTGAAGATGCCCTTGCTTTTTAAAGTTGATATTTCGACCTTCTTAGGCTGCAAAGAACTTTAAACATTTTTATGTAATATTTGAACCATTCGAAAGAATGTGAGATGAATATATGTGTGTGTATATGTATGTATACACACCCCAATAAAATGAAACTTGGGAATCTATCACCCAACCTAAGAATTAAAACATCACCAATATGTGTTGAAAGATGTAATGCCAAAAAATGTCAAGGCCTCTTACGTAGTTTCTTGGTACTTTTGGTGAATGTTGATTGAGAAAACACAAACTATATTGAGCAAAAGCTACTACACGTCTGATACAACATGTATTTATTTACTTATGTGATTACAACTCCATTTTCATACATTTGAAATATAGTAGAACTCTATGTGGGAGGCTGTATAGTGTAAAGGTTAAGTCCATGGGCTCTGGTTTGGATTTACCCAGGTTCAAATTCCAGCAACAGGCTCTGGATTGGGTTTACCTGGGTTCAAATCTCAGCTTCATTATTGAACTCACCACGAGACCGTGGGCAAGTTTTCTTCATTCTTGAAATGAGAATCACGATAGTACCTATCTCATAGGCTTTTTTTTTTCTTTTTTTTGAGGATTAAATGAGTTACATGTGAAGTACTTAAAGCAATGCCTGGCATATAGTAAGTAGATAAATAGTAATCAGTATGTATGCCATGTTTTATCTATTCAGGCTGGTATTTGGAATTGAAGACCTGGAGGACCACCCTCAACTTGCTCCATTAATTCCAGAGGAATGCTTCTCTCCTGATGTTAAACCATACCTGTGCTTTTTGCTACAGCCTGATACACATTCTTTAATGCTTGATTATGACCGTGACTATTTAATATAATTCACAGTCTCTTTCTGTGCTGATAATGTTATTCTGACAAGACTGGGAGCCCCTTAAAGGTGAAGACTTGGTCTTAACACTTCCTTTGGACTCACCATTATCTGAACTTCTGGGGTGGGGGGAGGGGAGCAGGATATTTGGTGGGTTTCTTGCCTCCCAGAAAGTGTTTCTCTTCTTTTTTTAAAATATAATGTCCAGGTGTCGGGCAAGATGGCGGTCTAGGCAGAAGCACCACGCCGTCCCTCCACAACAAAGATCCGAAAAACTAAGCCAAACAGAGAATCAACAATCCTGAAACCCT
>NW_004444017.1:2785317-2793572 GCF_000243295.1 Trichechus manatus latirostris
AAAAAAAAAAAAAAAAATATAATGTCCTGATTTATATAAATACAGTGAAACCTGCTATGGCTGCTTATGTACAACCAAAAATCTCATGGGATTTGGTGTCTTGGTTTGGAGGTTTAGGGTCATGGTTTCTTGTGATATCCCTGTTGGCCTAGTAACGTGTTTAGTGCTTCTATTCTACCTCCTTATTCGTTGCCTGGTTCGTGCCTAGGGTCTTAAAAGCTTGCAAGTGGCCATCCAAGGCACGATAATTGGTCTTTATTCACCTGGAGCAACAGAGGAAGGAGGAGCGTCAGGAATAGGAGGAGAATAGGGAATGTGTGGCTAATTGCCTCTATGAACAATTGCCTCCTTTGCCATGAGACCAGAAGAAGTGTAGAACTATCCTGATCAAAAGGGGGGAAACGTAGAACAGAATTTCAAATTCTCTTGGACTGCACACTTTCTGGAGCCACGGAGGCTGGATGAACCCCTGAAACTATTGCCCTGAGATAATCTTTAAACCTAAAACCAAGAGTATGCCCTGAAGTCTTCTTAAAACCAAACAATAATTTAACTTAACTGTAAAAAATGTCTACCTTGAGCATTATGTTCTTTTAAGAAGTATTTATATGGGATCAAAGTGACAACAGCAATTTGAAAGATGAGATAGGAATCTTAGATGGGGCAAAGAGTTTGTTAATGGGGGAGGAACAACTCAGAAAAAGAGTGAGAATGGTTGCATAATCTGAAGAATGTAATCAGTGTCACTGAATTGTACATGTAGAAATGGTTGAATTGGTGTATGTTTTGCTGTATGTATTCTCAACAACTACTAAAAAATAAAGAAAAAATATATAGTGTACTGACTGAAGTAAATATTGTGAAACTTGGTGAGAGCCGGAACTCAATGGCACTGCGTTGTTTTTTCAGGTCTTGCAAGTTTTCCAGCTTTGTCAGGGTACAGTCTTATCACTTTTCTATTGCTCTCTATTAGTGGAAAATATTTAAGTTTTCCTTCTCTGACAAGTTTCTGCCATACCCAGGTTCCGGGTTTTGCAGGTTTTACTGTATATATTTTTCGTTTTGCTCTTAGGGGAGATAATAAGTAGCCTATCTTCATCCTCCTGTATTTATGGTGTGCTGAAATTTGGCTTTGGCCTCGTTCTTCAGAGGGTCAAGTAACCAAATGTTTACTTCAGCATTATTTCTGGCTTCTCCAAATTGTATATGATCAAGGATCATGTGTTTGTGTAGGTTATCATCATATCTAATGAACATAACTAGGACAAGGATTGTCATTTGGGAAAAATAAAATCTTGCTCTCCGTTGTCCTCAGTTGAAAATAAGTGTCATTTAATATCACAAATACGCACTCTAGTGACCATAGGAGCAACCCAGCATCTATCATTACTGAAAAATTAAGACATTATTGTTCCTTCAGTATATCAATCTTCTATAATTGGTCTATTAACATTTTAAAACATTTAACTTGTAAAAAAAAATTTATATGAAGCTTCAGATTTATTCTTGTATCCCAAAGGTTCATTTTATGTTGGTAATATTCAACTTTCTTCTGGTCAAGTATTGACTTTAATATTTATCCCTTCAGCCTTTAGCAAAAATGTGTATTCAGAATATCTCTGGGTTTAACCCTTCACATGGGCTCCACAGATGGATTCTTAGTTAAGTAGTACTTCTTTCCACAACTATCCCCCTCAGCGGAATTATTCTGGTATTTCCTTAGGTTTACTTCACTGGGTTTAATTTCCTCATGAGGAGAAAGGTTGCTGGGAGCCCTGACCAGGGGTGGGGATACTCACATAGATCCTTGGAGAGACAGCCTCAAACACCTTTGGGGAGGAGGCTTATCTTTTTTCTGTTTTTTAAGGGACTCTTGGTTTGTCAGGAGGTCCCTGGGTGGTACAGTTTGCGCTCGACTACTAACCTATGGCAACTGATAACAACTAACAGTTGGCAGTTCGAACCCACGTAGCGGCACCACAGAAGAAAGGCCTGGTGATCAGCTTCCATACAGATTACAACCAAGAAAATCTTACGGAGCACAGTTCTACTCTGTAACAAATGGGCTTGCCATGAGTCAGAATCTACTCAAAGGCAATGAGTTTGTTTTGTTTTTTTTTCCCTTCCTCTGCCTTTTTTTTTTAGTTTGTGCATATGACAGTGCCTCATGTCTTGGTCCTCTAGCGCTGCTCTAACAAAAATACCACAAGTGGGTGGCTTTTAACAAAGAGAAATTTATTCTCTCACAGTCTAGTAGGCTACAAGTCCAAATTCAGGGCATCAACTCCAGGGGAAGGCTTTCTCTCTCTGTCGGCCCTGGAGGAAGGCCCTTGTGATGCATCAGTCTTCCCTTGGCCTGGGAGTATCTCAGTGCAGGAACCTCAGGTCCAAAGGATGCGCTCTGCTCCCGGCATTGCTTTCTTGATGGTATGAGGTCCCCCATTCTCTGCTTGCTTCCCTTTCTTTTTATCTCTTACAAGAGATAAAAGGTGGTGCAGGCCACACCCCAGGGAAGCTCTCTTTACACTGGATCAGGGATGTGACCTTAGTAAGGGCGTTACAATGCTACCCTAATCCTCTTTAACATAAAATTACAATCACAAAATGGAGGACAACCACACAGTACTGGGAATCATGGTCCAGCCAAATTGATATATGCATTTTTTGGGGGACATAATTCAATCCATGACACCTCACATTACCAGGAGAGTGCAGTAGATTATTTTCCCTATCACACAAGCTTAATGTCAGAGCTATTTAGGAAGCCAGTCATTTTTTTCAATGGTTGCTGAGTGCCCACGCTGTGCCAGACCCTGTGCTGGGCACTGGGAGTGCAAAGCTGACTAAGATGAATGTCCCTGCTCTGGAGGAGCCCATGGTCTGAAAGGGTGAGACAATCGTGGAAATAGATAAAGTGCCATGCAGTAGGGTGAGGTGCTAAGTCAGAAGGTCTTCAGGAGACTACATGTCCCAAGGAAGGGTGAGGAGAGGAGAGGTATTAGGAAAGGCTTCACAGAGGAGGAGATAACCAAGAAGGGCAACCCAGTCAGGCAAACCATAGTGAACATGACACCACCTACGGGGCTCAGGCTTAAGCAAAGGGTGCTGGGTAGGGGGGTGGAGTTCCTGGGCAGTGCCAAAGGTGAACACACTGGGCTGCTAACCGGAAGGTTGGAGGTTCGAATCTACCCAGAGATAACCTCGTAAGAAAGGTCTGGTGATCTACTTCCAAAAAAATCAGCCTGTTGTTATGGAGCACAGTTCTACTCTGACACACCATGAGTTGGAGGTGCCTCAATGGCAGCTGGTTTTTTGGTGGGTATGGGTGTAGGAAAAGAGTAGCAGATCATGAAGGGTTGTCCTTGACTGCCATGCTAAGGTGTCTGGACTAGCACCATGAAGGAAATGGGAAACCACCGAAAGATTTTAATTAGCAGAATAACACGATTAGATCTGATCCTTAAAAAAGTTCACTCTTCTAGCTGTGTGGGGATGTAGGGAGGGCAGGACTGGAGGCTGATGGCCAGTTGAGATTTGACTGAAACAGGTAGAGTGAGAGATGATGGTGGTGTGAACTAAGATGGCAGCAGTGGGGATGGCAAGGAAGAGGTGGACACGGGGTTGAAATGACAGGTTTAGGTCTCTGGGAGTGGGAGTGGTGGGAGGAGGGAAGAGGTCTCCCAGTTTTCTGGATTCTGTGGCTGGGGTGAGTACTGGTGACATCTGATGAGATGGAAAACAGAGGGGAATAGGAAAAGGAGAAAGATTATGAGTCATTGACAAGCATGGGGCATCATGTCTACCTCTCCACTTTATTCCCGCTGTACCCCCCCAATCCAGGTCTTTACCACTTCTCACTGGTTCTGTGACAATGGCTTCCTGTTGAGTCTCACAATGTTCAGTCTCTCTTCCTGCTGGAGTATCTTGTGAATCCTTTCACTTAATATGTATTTATTGACAGCCTATTATGTGTATCATCCCACTGTTGGGCACTTTATCTGTTGCTACAAGTATCTCACCCTTTCAGACTATGGGCTCCTCCAGAGTGGGGACCTACATCTTGGTCAACTTTGCATTCCCAGGGCCCAGCACAGGGTTCCTTCCCCAACAGAGCTTATAGTCTAGTGGAGAGGGGGAATGGGGATGAGGGAAGAGACACACAATTAAACGGATGGTTGCAATACGATATGAAAAATGCTCTTGTGAGTGAAGAACAAGGTAGAATGAGAGCATCCCAAGAGAGGCATAACCTGGACTTAGAATCCTGAGGAAGGTTTCCTAGAGCAATGACATCTAGGCTCAGCTAGATGAATAGATGCTTGCCCAGCGAGGTGGAGGATGAGGTTGGAGATGGGAAGAAGAGTATGTGGCTTCATGGAGAAGTAAAGAAGGTGTTTTAAGCAAGACTGGAAGTGGCAGTGGGGTGTGGTACCCCCTGAGGTATGTGAAGATTAGGGGAGGCAAGAGAAAACAAGCAGCCTCCACTTGAGAGGATATAAGCCATGCTCTCTGGTTTCCATTAAGGAAAGGAAATACAAACAGCATTCAATGAAAGGTTGAGGACAGAGGGCAGTTTGCATTGTGTGGGGGCTTTTCAAGGGGCCTAATGTAGGGTCGCTGTGAGTCCGAATCGACTCGACAGCAACAGGTTTAATGGAAAGCGGAGCCCTGATGGCACAGTGGTTAAGAGCTCAGCTGCTAACCAAAAGTCTGGCAGTTCAAATCCACCAGCCACTCCTTGGAAACCCTGTGAGACAGTTCTACTCTGTTCTATAGGGTCACTATGAGTTGGAATCGACGCGATGGCAATGGATTTTAATGGAGAAGTTTGAGACGAATGGGGGCAGAGGGATAGGTCAGGGGGAGGAAGCAGAGACAAGTATGGCGACTCATTCATTATTCAGTAAGTATGTACTGAGTACCTACTCTAGGCCAGAAACATAGTGGTGAACAAGATTGACAAGTTTTCCAATCTCATGGAACCTTCATTTTAGCGGGAGGAGACATACAATTAACAAATAAATAACGTAATTTCAGATGGTGGTTTAAGTGCTATGAAGAATGGAAAACAGGAGGATGTGATAGAGAGTGCCTGGGGAGAATACTTTAGGCTGGAGGGAAGAGATGCCTGGAGGGGCTTGTATCTTGGGTGGTAGGCAGGATAACAGCAGTGTGGGGTCTGATGGGTTTAGCTCTCTACAGGTTATTCAGAGAATGTGTCCCAGGGGTCTTTCCTGTGAATGGATGGAAACACAGGCCCAGTGTGATTAAACTTCTGAAGGAGTGTTAGTCTTTGACAGATGAGGCTTGGGTCTCTGGAAGGAGTTGGAACTGGTCTGTCTGAGTTGGCCACTGGGCTCTGGGGAGAGGCTCCAAACTCTAGGCCAGGTGGGCCAAGCCTGGTTTTATTGGAACATAACCATGCTCACTTCAGTATTGTCATTGGTTGCTTTCCCATGTTAAACAGTTACAACAGAGACCATATGGTCTGCAAAGCCTAAAACATTTATTATCTGGCTCTTGGCAGGAAGTTTGCCACACCCTGCTCTAAGCTGTGGCGGACAGTTTCCTCCGGGCTGGCTCAGATCTGGTCTGTGTTTGCTGAGATGGTGAGGGATCCTCTGTCCTCTGAAGCTGGATCTCCAAAAGCAAAAGTTCATCTCATGTCCTGTAAATCAGTTTTAGTCATTAAGCTGTTAACATGTATATGGTAGTGTGCTATGTACTCGAATGAGTCTTCCAAGGGGGTGTAGTTCCTGGTGAAGACTGGCCTTCCATGAGTGGTTTGTGGGGGCTGTGGCTGTTGCTACTAGAGGCATCTTTCCAAATCACAGCCCTTGCTCAGTAACATTAAACAACTCTGTTGCCACCTAATATAATTCTGATACCTTAACCTGACCTTCAGAATCCCCTACTTGTGACGCTAGTGTACCATTCCAGCCTTACTTTCCACCTTTACCCACATATGCTTCAGCCAAACCTGAGTACTCTCCATTCCCCAAATACACTTTCTCCACCTTGGTGACTGAATAATTTTGGAATCACTTTTCACATTCAGCTTCCTGCTCTTGGTTATCTGGGTTCTCGTCTTGTATACTATATCAGGTTTTAAACTTTATGAGGGTAAGCACCATGTCTCACTCATATATACCTAGTAGGGCTGGCTTTTAGGAAGGAGTTAATGATCACTGAGTTAGATATCCCGGTGATGCTTAGCACTGTTTCTTGAATTTATTTGGCACTAAAAAATATTCATCTATTGATGCATTCAATCCGTCAAGGGTCCACCGCATAATTTTTGTATTCCCAGCATTTAACATAAGGAATGAAAAGTTATGAGTGAATGAATGATCTCAAATATTTCTACGAGGTGGGAAGAAAGTGATCATACTCACTAGCAGTGGTAGGGAGGCACTTGGGATTGCTGACTGTGCTTTTGCATGATAGGTTTGGGACTCTGTAGGTTGGCATTTCTTAATTCTAAGCTTGAAATTTCAGTAAATTGCTACCAGGTAAATAAAGGTACTTGGGCTGTGGCTTCTAGTCTAAGTAACGTGCTTCTTTTACCGGTACCAGTACTAGGTGAGGTCTAGTAAAGTCCGACTCATGGCAACTCCATGTGTGTCAGAGTAGAGCTGTGCTCCATAGAGTTGTCTATGGCTGATTTTTTGGAAGTAGATCACCAAACCTTTCCTCTGAGGTACCTCTGGGTGGACTCGAACCACTGACCTTTTGGTTAGCAACTGAGTACATTAACCATTTGCACCACTCAGGGATTGTACTTCTTTTAGGTGTGGTTAATTGAGTTAAAGGAAATATAAATTTTTTTAAAATGTTCGAAGCCGACTATGTGACAGCCATGATAATAAACACTCTATATGCATTATCTTATTTAATACTCATTATAAATCTGTGAAGCAGATTTTTTAAAAAAAACTTTCTATTACGAAAAATATGTTCTCATTTTTCCTGCATAGATAACTAGGAGTGAAATTGTTGGGTTACACGGTAATTCTATATTTAACATTTTGAGAAACTGTTTTTCAAAGTGGCTGTACCATTTTACATTCCCACCAGCAATGTATGAGAGTTCAGATTTCTCCGCATCCTTGCCAACTCTTGTTAGTGTCTGTCTTATTTAATATTGCCATTTTAATTGTTTTAGTGGCTGAGAATTGGTATCTAATTGTGGTTTTGTTTTGTATTTCACTAATGACTAATAGGAAACCCTGATGGTGTAGTGGTTAAGAGCTATGGCTGCTAACCTCAAGGTTGGCAGTTTGAATCCACCAGATGCTCCTTGAAAACCCTATGGGGCAGTTCTCCTGTGTTCTTTAGGGTTACTGTGAGTTAGAATCTACTGAACAGCAACAGGTTGGTTTTTTTTTTAGAATGACTAATAATGTTGAGAATCTTGCATGTGCTTATTGGCCATTGTTATGGATCGAATTGAAGCAGGACTAAATCTACAAGATTAGGTTGTATCTTGAGTCAATCTCTTTTGAGATATAAAAGAGAGAATCAAGCAGAGGTGAGAGGAACCTCATACCTTCAAGAATGAAGAACCAGGAGGGGAGCGTGTCCTTTGGACCTGGGGTCCCTGCGCTGAGACGCTCCTAGACCAGGGGAAGATTGATGACAAGGGTCTTCCCCAAGAGCTGACAGAGAGAGAAAGCCTTCCCCTGGGGTTGGTGCCCTGAATTAGACTTCTAGACTGTGAGAGAATAAACTTCGGTTTGTTAGAGCCATCCACTTGTGATATTTCTGTTATAACAGCACTAAATGACTAAGACAGCCATTCATATCACTTCTATGGAGAAATGTTTACTCCTGTACTTTGCCCATTTTTCAATTTGGTAATCTGTCTTTTTATTATTGAGTTATAGGACTTCTTCTGGATATAAGTCTCTTATCAGATATATGCTTTGCAAATATTTTCTCTCAGTCTGTGGGTTGTCTTCACTTTCTTGATGTTGTCTTTTTTTAAAAAAATTATTGTGTTAAAATATACGTAACAAAATATTTGCCATTTCAATTCTAATCTCAGATAAAATAGACTTTAAAACAAAGTCTACCACCATAAAAGACAAAGAAGGACACTATATAATGATTAAGGGGACGATCCATCATGAAGACATAACCGTAATAAACATCGACACACCCAATGACAGGGCTCCAAAATACATAAAACAAACTCTAACAACACTGAAAAGAGAAATGGACAGTTCCACAATAATAGTAGGAGACTTCAACAC
>NW_004444017.1:2798143-2810402 GCF_000243295.1 Trichechus manatus latirostris
TGTGGGGTTGTTAACCAATGTCATAAAACAACATGTGTACTACTGTTTCATGAGAAACTATTTGTTCTGTAAGGCTTCACCTGAAGTACAATAAAAAAAAGAAATTAACTATCACACACAAAAAAATTTGCCATTTCAATTAATGTATTTTGAAATGCAAAAGTTTTAAAATTTTGGTTAAGTTCAATTTGCCAATTTTTTCATATATTACTTGTGCTTTTGGTGTTGTAAATAAGAAATCATTGCCTAATCCAAGAACACAAAGATTTAATTCTATGTTTTCTAAGAGCTTTATAGTTTTAGCTCTTACACATAGAGCTGGGATTCATTTTGAGTTAATTTTTGTGCATTACGCGGTCCAAATTAATTTTTTTTCACGTAGATATCCAATTGTCCCAGCACCATTTGTTGAAAAAATGTTTCTTTCCCGTTGAATTTTCATGGCACCTTTTCTCTTCATCTCCAATGCCACTAACTAGTTTCTTGCCTTTCCTCTTTCCTTGCATTTTGTATACTAGGAATCCTGGAACTCTTTAAATACACTTTAAGATATCAATTTTAATGGCTGCATGATATTTCCATCATTTGGAGATATAATTTTACTAGCTCTACTTATACTTTCCTTTGCCTGTCATGTTGCCTCGTGCCTTAGTGTGTTTTGCATTTTCGGTTCTCTTTCTTTAAGATCTTCTTTCTCATTCCACTCCATTCCCTCTAGTCCTTTTCATTCTGAAAAACTCTGCTCGCTAGCCTCTCGTCTCTGAAATCTTCCCTAACTTTTCCAGAGTTAATTATGCCTCTGCTCTATGTTTTCCAAACATTGTACATGCCTGTAATTGTGCATTTTTGTTCTGTACTATAATTATTTGTCATATATCCTTTACCCTCAGTCTATTATAAGTTCTTTGAGGTCAGCATTTACATTTGATCTATCTTGAGTACTATAGAAAGTGCTCAAAAAATGTTTGTTGAACTCACTTGACTAGACTTTTTCTACAAACTTGCTTGCTTTTAATAGACTATTTTCTAATTTGTTGAAGAGTTTAAACACATTTTTAAAAATAATATTGTTATGGTTTGAATTGTCTTCCTCCAAAATATATACTGATGCTCTGGCCCCTATACCTGTGGATGTAATCCTGTTTGGAAATAAGTGTTTTCTTTTTTTATATTAATGACCACATACCAGAGTAGTGTAAGTCCTAAATCCAATCACTTCTGAGTTATAAAAAGAGCAAAATAGGCACAAAGATACACACGGGAGAAGACAGATGACTTGCGAGGACCCATCTACAAGCAAAGGAACTCCAAGGATTGTGGCCAGACACCAGAAACTAGGAGAGAAGCCCAGAGAAAGAGTCAACATGGCCTGATTTGAAATTTTAGCCTCCAGAACTGTGAGAAAATAAATTTCTGTTCTTTAAAGACATTCACTTGTGTTATTTCTTTCATGGCACCACTAGGTAATGAGAACAAACATACTTAAAAAAATAACTTTCTTTTTGAATGGCCAAAGTAAGATATGTTTATTGTAGACCATGTATGTAAAAACGGCGTGGAGGCAGTGTCTGACCTCCTCTAATTTCACAAGGAGAAAGGAGAATCAAGATCAACAGCCCAAGGCTGATTCCTCTGAGGAGGAGGTCAGACTTGCCTCCTCTCTCCGCCATCTTTACCAATTGTGACACCAACTGTCACTCCCACAGCACTCTCTACTTCTCTGCTGAGTTCGATAATTCCCACAGCACTCTCTACTTCTCTGCTGAGTTCGATAATTCACTGCAATGGCCACACAGAACTCACAGACAGTAGTCATGTTTATGGGGTTTATTAGGGCAGTAACAGGTTACAATTCAGGTTCAGGAATTCTCAAGATATAGTACTTCCATCAGGATAGCCTCTTACCAGAAGTGCTCGCAGGCATGCCTCTCCCTGGCCCTCTGCCTCTGCCCAAAGGCATTTAGCTTTCTTTGCTGTTCTCTTTCTGTTTGCTTGAGTGGTGTAATGTTTTGATTTTGTCCCTTTCTTCTTTTTTGATGTGTGCATCTATTGCTATAAAGTGACTTCTGAGCACTGCCTTTGCTGTGTCCCAAAGGTTTTGGTATGATGTGTTTTTATTCTAGTTTTATTCTAGGAATTTTTTTATTCCATCTTCGATTTCTTCTATTACCCAGTGGTTTTTAAACAGGGTGTTATTCAGTTTCCATGTGATTGATTTTTTTTCCCTCACTCTTCCTATTGTTAATTTCTACCTTGATGGTGTTGTGGTCAGAGAAGATCCTTAGTATTATCTCAGTGTTTTGGATTTTGCTGAGGGTTGCTCTGTGGCCTAAGACGTGGCCTATTCTGGAGCATGTTCCATGTGCGTTGGAAAAGAATGTGCACTTTGCAGCTGTTGGGTGGAGTGTTCTGTATATGTCTATGAGTTCAAGTTGGCTGATTGTGGCCTTTAGTTCTTCTGCATCTTTGTTGAGTTTCTTTCATATGTTCTGTCCTTTAGTGAGAGTGGCATGTTGAAGTCTCCTACTATTATTGTGGAGCTGTCAATTTCTCTTTTCAGTGCTGTTAGAGTTTATGTATTTTGGAGCCCTGTCATTGGGTGCATAGATGTTTATTATAGTTATGTCTTCATGATGGATCAGCCCTTTAATCATTATGTGGTGCCCTTCTTTGTCTTTTATGGTGGATTTTGTTTTAAAGTCTGTTTTATCTGAGATTAGTGTTACTACTCCTGCTCTTTTTTGGTAGCTGTTTGCTTGATATATTTTTTTCCATCCTTTGATTTTTAGTAAATTTACATCTTCGTTTCTAAGGTGCGTCTCTTGTAGACAGCATATTGATGGATCCTGTTTTTTTTTTAGTCCATTCTGTCACTCTCTGTCTCTTTATGGGTGCATTTCGGCCATTTACATTCAGTGTAATTACTGATAGGTGTGAGTTTATTGCTGTTGTTTTGCAGTGCTTTTTTTTTTGTGTGGTGCTGATGTTTTCTTTGTTCCTCTTAGTCTACTGTGCTGAATTCCTTTTGTTTGTGGATTTTTTTTTCATTTCTTTTGTTTTTGTAGATTTTGTTTTTACTGAGACTTTATGTTTTTCTTCTTTATCTTGATGAGTAGGTTTGTTAACTTTCTTTGTGGTTACATTGAAATTTACCCTTATCTTCCTAGGTTTGAACCAGTCTATTATTACTTGATATCACCTTACCTTCCTCTCCATTAGAAGGTTCTATACCTACACCATTTGTTCCCTCTTTTATTGTTCTAACGTTGTTGTCATTTACAGATTAACCTCTCTGGTTCTCTGTTGTAATTCTTTTGGTTTTGGATAGTCCTTGAGAGTTCATTTCCTAGGTTGGTATCTGGCTGGTACGATCTTGTGTCCTAGATTCAGGTTGTGGTCTAATGTTGTTTGTTCTCAGACTGAAGGACTCCCTTTAAAAATTCTTGTAAGTTTGGTTTTTACATATTCCCTTAACTTCTGTTTATCTGGCAATGTCCTAATTTCACTATCATTTTGAGTGAGAGATTTTCAAGATATGTTATTTTTGGTTGGCAATTTTTTCTTTCAAGGTTTTATATACGTCATCTGATTGCCTTCTTGCCTGCATAGTTTCTGCTGAATAATCAGAGGCTAGTCTTACTGTTTCTCCTCTGCGTGTGACTTTTTGTTTTTCTCAAGCTGCTGTCAGGATTCTTTCTTTCTCTTTGGTTTTAACAAGTGTGATTATGATATGCCTTAATGATTTTCTTTTGGGGTCTACCCTATATGGGGTTCGTCGAGCTTCTCGGATGGTCAGCTTTTCATCTTTCATGATATTGAGGAAGTTTTCTGTCAGCAATTCTTCAGTGATCCTCTCTGTGTTTTCTATGTTCTCCCCGTTCTGGAACTCCGACCACTTGCAGATTTTTGCTTTTGATTGTATCCCACATCATTCTAGGGTTTCTTCATTTTTCTTTTTTCTGATTTTTCCTCAAACAAAGTGGTATCCAAGTATTTGTCTTCGGTTTTGCTGATCCTGTCTTCCATTGTTTTAAACCTGCTCCTCAGCCCTTCTATGAAACTCCATTTCTGAAATGTTGTTGTTTATCTTTTTGATTTCTAACTGTTGTTTTTGTATGATTTCTAGTTGTGACTTTATTTTGTTCTTATATTATTTTCCTGAATTCTTCCATTTTGTCTGTATTTTCCATGAATTTGTCTGCCTTTTCCATGAGTTTGTCTATTGTTTCCTCATTTTTGTCTGCTTTTTGCTTCAACTCTTGGATAGCTCTGAATATTAGAGATTTGAATTCCCTATCAGTTAGATCTAGTACCTTTTCTTCTACTGGAAAGTCATCTGGTGTTTTATTTTGGACGCCTACTGGAATCATCCTGTCCTGTTTCTGTTTTTTTTTTAAATATGTTTTGATATTGTCTGCTTTTTGGGGGACATTCAGTAGTTCTTTTGTTCATTTATTGATTGTAGATTTGTTTGTTTTGTCCTACTTTTTTTTGTTTTATTTGGTATGTCTGAGCAGGTGGGCTGTGCATTCTTTGTTGTTTGCTTGTCTGTGGGCACAATATTTTTCATCCCCTTGTCCAAAGGGCAGGAACAGTCGCTCAGCTATGGTGCAGCGGGGCAGGTCCAGGTGAAGGGGAGAGGCTGGGATGGTGTCTTAGTTATCTAGTGCTGCTATAACAGAAATACCACAAGTGGATGGTTTTAATGAAGAGAAGATTATTTCCTCACAGTCAAAGTAGGCTAAAAGTCCAAATTCAGGGGGTCAGCTCCAGGGGAAGGCTTTTTATCTCTGTCGGCCTTCTTCTCTTTGGTGCTCCCCCAGACTAGGAGCTTCTCTGCACAGAGACCCCAGTCCAAAGGATGCATTCTGCTCCCAGCACTGCTTTCTTAATGGTATGAGGTCCCCCATTCTCTGCTTGGTTCCGTTTCCTTTTATCTCTTCCAAGAGATAAAAGGTGATGCAGGCCACACCCCAGGGAAACTCCCTTTACATTATATCAGGGATGTGACCTGAGTAAGGGTGGTGTCACAATTCCGCTCTAATCCTCTTTAACATAAAATTACAATCACAAAATGGAGGACAACCACACAATTCTGGGAATCATGGCCTAGCCAAATTGTTACACACATTTTTGGGGGGACACAGTTTTCCATCCATGGCAGATGGGTTGTTTTTTGCACTTACTTACTGGGGCCGACAGGGTGGGCCAGGGGTCAGTGCAGGGCAGGTTCCAGTAGGCCATGCTTGTGCTGCTCTTGGGTATAATGTTCAGTGCACGGTGCAGGTAGGCAGGAGAGAGGGGGGAGGTTGTGATGTGTGGAGCTAAGATGGGTATGGGAAAGAAGAGAGAGAGGAGAGAGAAACAGGAGACGAAAAAAAAAAAAAATGTGCTGAGGGAGGCTGCTGTTGGAGTGGAGAGATGAGAAACTGAGGAATAAAGAAAAACAAAAAGGAAAAAAATAAATAAATAAAATAAAAATAAATAAAAATTAAAGACAAAAAATGCCTCCAGGGATCCCACTGGCAACTGAGGAAGTGGCTCCCAGGCCTCAGGGTACAGCCCTTCTAGAAGGGGCAGCAGTGGCACACAGTGCCAGGTATTCAGGAGACAGGAAAAGAAGGAAAGTAGACAGAGATGAGAAACTGAGAAATGAAGAAAAACAAAAAGGAAAAAAGTAAAAGAGAAAAGAAAAAATAATTAAATAAATTTAAAATAGAAAGGCCCCCAGCGATCCTGCCGGTGCAGATGCACTGACCGTGGCAGTGGCTCCCAAGCTGTGCAGTACAGCCCAGCTAGAAGGGGCAGAGATGGCACACAGTGCCAGGTATTCATTCAGGAGACAGGAAAAGAAGGTAAGTAGAAAGTGATGAGAATCTGAGAAATGAAGAAAAAAAGGAAAAAACAAACAAACAAAAAGACCCCAGGGATCCCACCAGCGTGGTGGCACAGACGAGGGAAGCAGCTTCCCAGCTGAGTGGCGCTTCACAGCCTGTCAAGAAGAAGCAAAGATGGGACATGGAACCAGGTATTTGAGAGAAAGGAGGGGGAGGAGGTGAAAGGCAGGGAAGAAACCAAAAGAAGCCGAAAAAGGCAACACCAGCAACAAAGAAATGGCACCGAGGGAGCTGGCTTGTGTGGGCAGGGCGAATCCATGTGACAAGGAGCTGGCGCCTCCTGGGCATGGCCTCTCGGCCCGCTGGGAAGCAGTGGAGGCTGAGCAGGGGGAAGAAGGGTGGGGGGTGGGAAAGTGTATCGCTGGTTACAGGGTACTCTATCTCCTGCTGGTAGCTCTGTGAAGCTGCTCTCCTGTGCTCCTTGTCCACTAGTCTCCAACAGGAGTCTGAGATGGTGAATCTGTGCTGCGTTACCTGATAAGAAGACCTCTGCTCGTATCTCTCCTCGCTGTCCTCTGTCAGTTTCTTATTCCATTCAGTGCTTGGTTGAGTTCTTTATCTTTTCATTTGATATTTAGGTTTCCAAGATTGACATTTGTTTCTGTTTTACTTAGTTTTTCGGGTCTTTGCTGTGGAGGGACGGCATGATGTTTCTCCTATAGTGCTATATTGGCTCCCACAAAACTATTTTTGATGACTGAAGAGTATTCCATCATATGTGTGAACTGTAATGTAAGCATTTACATATTGTTGAATGTCAAGTATTTTGAATTTTTCTTATAAAGAAAGAAAGCCATGATGAACATTATGTATATAAATCCTTGGGCCCATTTTTAATTGAACATAACAAGTTTTTTTAAAAAATGGTAGTTTATTCACTCATCTATTTCCTCCACAGGTAGCTATTGAGTAACTAGTAGGTGGCAGGGGAGTGCTCCATTCCACCTTAGGTTCTTTAGACTAGGGGCTGGTGGGTTAGTTCCAGACTGAGCATTCCAGGCTTGGTTGCTAAGATATGATTATTTTTCAACAATTGGGCAGTGTTCCCAGGATACACTTCCTCTGTCCAATACGAATCAGAACCTCTTCCTCATAGTGCTGTTGTCTATCTGATGTGAATGAGAGAAGGACAGAAAAACGGGCTGGAGCAGAGGTAGCACTAGAGAGGAGGTAAGTCCAAACATGAGAAATGAATGAGGGCGGCAACCATGCATGTGCAGGGAAGAGATGGATTCAAGACACATTTCACAAGTAGAACCTCTGTTCTAGGAGGGCTGTAGGTGGTGTGGAAGAGAAGGAGTCAAAGGTGACTGAAAATTCAAGCATTGCCTAGAGATAGGGGCTAAGTTTGGATGGGAGGAAGAAAATAAGTTTAATGTGGGATGTAAAGAGTTTGAAGTACTTCAACAAATGAAGTCAATTTAGAAATAAGGCTTGCAACTCTAAAGACATGTGGAGATATAGATTGGGTTATTTTACAATTTTTTTTTTATTATTGTGCTTTAGATAAAGGTTTACAGAACAAACTAGCTTCTCATTAAACAGTTGGTACACATATTATTTTGTGATATTGTTACCAACCCCACAACATGTCAACACTCTCCCTTCTCCATTTTGGGTTCCCAATCGCCAGGTTTCCTGTCCCCTCCTGTCTTCTTGTCCTTGTCCCTGGGTTAGTGTGCCCCTTTAGTCTCGTTTTGTTTTATGGCCTGTCTAATCTTTGGCTGAAGGGTGAACCTCTGGAGTGACTCATTACTGAGCAAAAAGGGTGTCTGGGGGCCATACTCTTGGGGTTTCTCCAGTCTCTTTCATGCTAGTAAATCTCATCTTTTTTTGTTCTACAGTTTTCTCCAGCTCTTTCTGGGGCCCTATACTGTAATACTCATCAAAGCAGTCAGTGGTAGTAGCCAGGTACCATCTAGTTGTGTTGGACTCAGTCTGGTAGAGGCTGTGGTAGTTGTGGTCCATTAGTCCTTTGGACTAATCTTTTCCTTATGTTGTGGATTGAATTGTGTCCCCCAAAAATATGTGTCAAATTGGTTAGGCCATGATTCCCAGTATTGTGTGGTTGTCCTCCATTTTTTGATTTTCCTATGTGTAATAAATCATAGTCTCTGCCTGTGGTAAAGAGGATTAGGGTGGGACGTAACACCCTTGCTCAGGTCACATCCCTGATCCAATGTAAAGGGATTTCTCTGGGGTGTGGCCTGTACCACCTTTTATCTTACAAGAGATAAAAGGAAAGGGAAGCCAGCAGAGAGTGGGGACCTCATACCACCAAGAAAGAAGCACTGGGAGAAGAGCGTGTCCTTTGGACCTGGGTTTCCTGTGTGGAGAAGCTCCTAGTCCAGGGGAAGATTGATAGCAAGGACCTTCCTCCAGATCTGACACAGAGGGAAAGCCTTCCCCTGGAGCTGATGCCCTGAATTTGGACTTCTAGCTTATTAGACTGTGAGAAAATAGATTTCACTTTGTTAAAGCCATCCACTTGTGGTATTTCTGTTATAGCAGCACTAGATGACTAAGACACCTGTGTCTTTGGTTTTATTCATTCTCCCTGGCTCCCCACAGGGTGAGACCAGTGGAGTATCTTAGATGGCTGCTCACAAGCTTTTAAGACTCCAGACACTACTCACCAAAGTAGAAGGTAGAACATTTTCTTTATAAATTATGTTATGCCAATTGAGCTGTTCCCCGAGACCATTTTTAAACATTCATTCTGAACTCTACCTTTTCTAAGAAAGTTTAAAGTGCACTAATTCTCTATTTTCCTTCTGAACGAGGTAAGGATCTTAAATGCCTTAATTTCTCCGCAACCTCACCCTTCTCATCTTTTGTGTTGTATTGTTTACTATTTTAGTTCCATTATGGTTTTAATCCCCTCAAATTAGTTGTTATTGTTATGTTGTCACAGCTAAAACTTATTTAATTTTCCAGCTTCTGGTTAGGATCTTAGTAGGAAATAAATTACATAAATTAGGTTAATTCAAGGAGATTTTGCTTGAGACATATCCTTGTTCATTCTGGTTTGCCATTTTTACTCACTTAATGATGTATTTTGATAAATGTTAATACATAAATAAAATAAAGTGACTCTTTATAAAGGTATGGGTTGGGTGTAGGAAAACCACAAGCAACGGTATAATATGATGGAGCTAGTAACAAGAATTTTACCACTCCTAGGCCTGAAGACCATCACAGGTTTTTTCAGTTTGTCATACTGTGGTGGCTTCCATGTTGCTGTGATATTGGAAGGTTTGCCACTGGTATTTCAAATACCAGCAGGGTCACCCTTGGTGGACAGGTTTTAGCGGAGCTTCCAGACTAAGATAGACTAGGAAGAAGGACTTGGCAGTCTACTTCTGAAAACAATGGCCAGTGAAAACCTTATGAATAACAGCGGAACATTATCTGATATAGTGCCAGAAGATGAGCCCTTCAGGTTGGAAGACACTCAAAATATGACGGGGGAAGAGCTGCCTCATCAAGGTAGAGTCAACCTTAATGATGTGGATGGAGTCAAGCTTTCAGGACCTTCATTTGCTGATGTGCCCTGACTCAAAATGAGAAGAAACAGCTGCAAATGTCCATTAATAATTGGAATGTGGAATATATGGACTATGAATCTAGAAAAATTGGAAGCCGTCAACAGTGAAATGGAATGCTGAAGATATTTTTTAACGAGATGGAGAAACAAATCACCAACTTCATATGGAAAGGGAAGAGGCCCCAAATAAGTAAAGCATTTCTCAAGTAGAAGAACAAAGTGGGAGGCCTCACACTACCTGACTTTAGAACCTATTATACTGCCATGGTAGTCAAAACAGCCTGGTACTGGTACAACAACAGATACATAGACCAACGGACCAGAACTGGGAATCCAGACATAAATTCATCCAACTATGAGCAGCTGATATTTGACGAAGGCCCAAAGCCATTACTTGCGGAAAAGACAGTCTCTTTAACAGGTAGTGCTGGCATAACTGGATATCCATCTGCAAAAAAATGAAACAAGACCCATACCTCACACCATGTACAAAAACTGACTCAAAATGTATCAGAGACCTAAATATAAAATCTAAAACGGTAAAGATCATGATAGAAAATATAAGGACAGAGCTAGGAGCCCTAATACATGGCATAAGCAGAATATAAAACATAACTAACAATGCACAAACACAAGAAGAGAAACTAGATAACTGGGAGCTCCTAAAAATCAAACACATAATGTTTATCAAAAGACTTCACCAGAAGAGTAAAAATGCAACCTACAGACTGGGAAAAAATTTTTGGCTGTGACATATCCAATCAAGGTTTAATCTCCAAAATCTACAACATACTGCAACACTTCAACAATGAAAAGACAAATAACTCAATTAAAAAATGGGCAAAGGATTTGAACAGACACTTCACCAAAGAAGACATTCAAGCGGCTAACAGGTACATGAGGAAATGCTCACAATCATTAGCCATTAGAGGAATGCAATTCAATACTACAGTGAGATACCATCTGACCCCAACAAGGCTAGCACTAATCCAAAAAAACACAAAATAATAAATGTTGGAGAGATTGTGGAGAGACTGGAACACTTATGCACTGCTGGTGGGAAAGTAAGATGGTACAACCACTTTGGAAATTGATTTGGTGCTTCCTTAAGAAGCTGGAAATAGAAGAACTATACAATCCAGCAATCCCACTCCTTGGAATATATCCTAGAGAAAAAAGAGCCATCACACAAATAGATATATGTATACCCATGTTCATTGCAGCACTGGTCACAATAGCAAAAAGATGGAAACAACCTGGGTGCCCATCAACAGACAAATGGATAAACAAATTATGGTACATGCACACCATGGAATACTTAAACAATAAAGAACAACGCAACAATAAAGAACCATGATGAATCCTGAAACGTCTCACAACGTGGATGAATCTGGATGGCATTATGCTGAGTGAAATTAGTCAGTCGCAAAAGGACAAATATTGTATGAGACCACTATTATAAGAATTCAAGAAAAGGTTTAAACATAGAAGAAAACATTCTTTGATGGTTACGAGGGTGGGGCGGGAGGGAGAGGGGAATTCACTAACTAGATAGTAGGCAAGAATCATCTTAGGTCAAGGGAAGGACAACACACAATACAAAGGAAGTCAGCACAACTAGACTAAACAAAAACTAAGAAGCTTCCTGAACACAACCAAACACTTTGAGGGACAGAGTAGCAGTGGCTGGGGTCTGAGGACCGTGGTTTCAGGTGACATCTAGGTCAATTGGCATAACAAAGTTTATTAAGAAAATGTTCTGCATCCCACTTTGGTGAGTGGTGTCTAGGGTCTTAAAAGCTACCAAGCAGCTATCTAAGATGCATCAAGTGGTCTCAACCCTCTTGGAGCAAAGGAGAATAAAGAACACCAAAGACACATTGAAAATATTAGCCCAAGAGACAAAAGGCCCACATGAACCAGAGAGTCCATCAGCCTGAGACCAGAAGAACTAGATAGTGCCTGGTTACTACCAATGACCACCCTGACAGGGAACACAACAGAGAGCCCCTGACAGAGCAGGAGAAAAGTGTGGAGCAGAACTCAAATTCATGTAAAAAGACCAGACTTAATGGTCTGACTGAAACTAGAGGAACCCTCGAAGCCGTGCCTCTGGACACTCTGTTAACCCAGAACTAAAACCATTCTTGAAGCCCACTCTTCAGACAAAGATTAGACTGGACTATAAAACATAAAATAATACTCGTGAAGAGTGTGCTTCTTAGTTCAGGCAGATACAGGAAACCAAATAGGCGACTCCTGTCCGGAGGCAGGATAAGAAGTCAAGAAGGGACAGGAGCTGGTTGGATGGAACTGGGAAACCCGGGGTGGAAAGGGGGAGTGTGCTGCCTCATTATACGGATTGCAGCTAGTGTCACATAACAATATGTGTATAAATTTTTGTATGAGAAATTATCTTGAGCTGTAATCTTTCACCTAAAAACAATTTTTAAAAAAAGAACATTTCAAGATCTATCCTGAAGTACAACGCTGTCAGTGATAGGAAAATATTCATACACCTTCAAGAAAGACCAGTTAATAAGACTATCGTTGAAATTTACGCACCAACCTCTAAGGCCAAAGATGAAGAAATTGAAGATTTATGCCAACTTCTGCAGTCTGAAATTGATTAAACATGCAATCAATCATGCAATAATTACTGGTAATTGCAACGCAGAAGTTGGAAACAAAGAAGAAACGATGGCCTTGGTGACAGAAACAATGCCAGAGATTGCATGGATGGAATTTTGCAAGACCAATGATTTCTTCATTGCAAGTACATTTTTTTCTTTTTTGGGGGGAGGGAGGTTTAAAA
>NW_004444017.1:2811218-2812837 GCF_000243295.1 Trichechus manatus latirostris
TATAAACTGTGTTATGCCAGTTGAGCTAGATGTTCCCTGAGACCATGGTCCCCACAGCCCTCTGCCCAGCAATTCAGTCCCTCAGGGAGTTTGGAAGTGTCTATGGAGCTTCCATGACCTTTCCTAGTACAAGTTGTGCTGGTTTTCCCAGTATTGTGTACTGTCTCACCCTTCACCAAGGATACCACTTATCTATTGCCTATGTAGTATTTCCCCTCACCCTGCCCATCCCTGGTAACCAGCAACGATTGTTACTTTTTGTGTGTAAACTTTTTCATGGGTTTTTACAATAGAGGTCTCATACAATATTTGCCCTTTTGAGATTGACTTATTTCGCTCAGCATAATGTCCTCCAGTTTCATCCATGTTATGAGATGCTTCACAGATTCATTGTTGTTCTTTATCGTTGCATAGTACTCCGTTGTGTGCGTGTACCATAGTTTGTTTATCCATTTATCTGTTGATGGGCATCTAGGTTGTTTCCATCTTTTTGCTATTGTGAACAATGCTACCATGAACATAGGTGTGCATATGTCTATTCAAGTGACGGCTCTTATTTCTCTAGGATATATTCCTAGGAGTGGGATTGCTGGATCCTATGGTATTTCTATTTCTAGCTTTCTAAGGAAGCGCCGTATCATTTTCCAAAATGGTCGTATCATTTTGCATTTCCACCAGCAGTGCATAAGGGTTCCGATCTCCCCGCAGCCTCTCCAACAGTTGTTATTTCCACTGTTTTTGATTCGTGCCAGTAATGCTGGGGTGAGATGGTATCTCACTGTGGTTTTAATCTGCATTTCTCTAATGGCTAGTGATCGTGAGCATTTCCTCATATTTCTTTCTTTTTAAAGTTTTCATTTTTAAAAAAAATTATTGAGCTTTAAGTGAAAATTTACAATTCAAGTTAGTCTCTCATACAAAAATTTATATATACATTGTTATGTGACCCTAGTTGCTCTCCCCATACTGTGACAGCACACTCCTCCCTTCCATCCTGGATTTCCCATGGCCATTCAACAAGCTCCTGACCCTCTCTGCCTTCTCATCTCCCCTCCGGACAGTAGCTACCCATTTAGTCTTATCTATCTACTTGAGCTAAGGAGCACACTCTTCACGAGAATCATTTTCTGTCCCATAGTCCAGTCTAATCTTTGTCTGAAGAGTTGGGCTTGGGAATGGTTTTAGTTTTGGGCTGACAGTTCGGGGGCCATGTCTTCTGGGGTCCCTCCAATCTCAATCAAACCATTAATGCTGGTCTTTTTACTAGAATTTGAGTTCTGCACCCCACTTTTCTCCTTCTCTGTCAGGGACTTTATTGTGTTCCCTGTCAGGGCAGTCATTGGTGGTAGCCAGGCACCATCTAGTTCTTCTGGTCACCAGCTGATGAACTCTCTGGTTTATGTGGCCCTTTCTGTCTCTTGGGCTAATACTTTCCTTATGTCTTTGGTGTTCTTCATTCTCCTTTAATCCAGGTGGGTTGGGACCACTTGATGCATTTAGATGGCTGCTTGGTAGCTTTTAAGACTCTAGACACCACTCACCAAAGTGGGATGCAGAACATTTTCTTAATAAACTTTGTTATGCCAATTGACCTAGATGTCCCCTGAAAGCATGGTCCC
>NW_004444017.1:2817532-2842094 GCF_000243295.1 Trichechus manatus latirostris
ATTTAGTTGTTCTACCTCTGTTTGTGTTAGTTTAGGTAGGTAGTGAGTTTCTAGAAATTTGTCCATTTCCTCTAGGTTTTCAAATTTGTCAGAGTACAATTTTTCATAGTATTGTGTTATGATTCTTTTAATTTCAGTTGGGTCTGTTATGATATCGCCCATCTCCTTTCTTATACGGGTTGTTTGCTTCCTCTCCTGTTTTTCTTTTGTCACTTTGGCCAATGGTTTATTGATTTTGTTGATCTTTTCAAAGAATGAGCTTTTGGTTCTGTTGACTCTTTCAATTGTTCTTCCATTCTCTATTTCATTTATTTCTGCTCTAATTCTTATTATTTCCTTTCTTCTGGCACCGAGGGCTTCTTTTATTGCTCTCTTTATACTTATTCCAGTTGTAGGGTTAATGTTTTGATTCTGGCCCTTTCTTCTTTTTGGATGTGTGCATTTATTGCTATAAACTGACTTCTGAGCACTGCTTTTGCTGTGTCCTGAAGGTCCTGGTAGGATGTGTTTTCATTCTCGTTTGATTCTATGAATTTCTTTATTCCATCTTTAGTTTTTGAGCAAGGTGTTGTTCAGTTTCCATGTGTTTGATTTTTTTTCTTGCTTTTTCTGTTATTGATTTCTACTTTTATGTCCTTAAGGTCAGAAAAAATGCTTTGTAATATTTTGATGCTTTGGATTCTGTTAAGGCTTGCTTTATGGCCTAACATGTGGTCTATTCTGGAAAATGTTCCATGTGCGTTGGAAAAGAAAGTATACTTGTCTGCTGTTGGGTGGAGTGTTCAGTATATGTCCATGAGATCAAGTGGATTGTGGCATTTAGATCTTCTGTGTCTTTATTGAGCTTCTTTCGGGATGTTCAGTCCTTTACCAAAAGTGGTGTGTTGAAGTCTCCTACTATTATTATGGAGCTGTCTCTTTCTCTTTTCAGTGCTATTAGAGTTTGTTTTGTGTATTTTGGAGCCCTGTGGTTGGGTGTGTAAATATTTATTATGGTTATGTCCTCCTGGTGTATTGACCCTTTAATCGTTAGATAGTGTCTTTCTTTATCCTTTGTGGTGGATTTTACTTTAAAGTCTATTTTGTCAGAGATTAATAGTGTTACTCCTGCCCTTTTTTGATTGTTGTTTGCTTGATATATTTTTTCCATCCTTTGAGTTTTAGTTTGTTTGTGTCTTTAAGTCTAAGGTGTGTCTCTTGCTGGCAGCATACAGACAGATCGTGTTTTCTTCATCCATTCTGCCACTCTCTGTCACTTTATTGCTGCATTTAGTCCATTTACAGTGTAATTATTGACAAGTATGAGTTTAGTGCTGTCATTTTGATGTCTTTTTTTGTTTGTTGTTCACAGTTTTTCTTTGTTCCGCTTAATTTTCTGTGCTGAGTCGTTTTTCTTTATGTATTTTCTTTTTATCATTTTCATTGTTGTTGATTTTGTGTTTGCTGAGTCTTTATATTTTTCTAGTTTTTTATTTTGACTTGTAGGATTGTTAGTTTTCTTTGTGGTTACCTTAATGTTTACCCTTATTTTTCTAACATTAAATCAGTCTTTTATTTCTTTATATTGCCTTGACTTCTCCATACAAAAAATCTATGTCTGCATATTTTAGTCCCCCTTTTTTGTTTTAATGTTGTCGTCTTTTACATATTGACATCTCTGTTTCCCTATTTTCAGTGTTTTATCTTTCATTTATTTTTGTGACTTCCCTATCTGGGTTGATATCAGGTTGCGCTGTCCTGTGTTCTAGTCTCAGGTTGTTATCTGATATTATTGATTTTCTAACTGGAGAACTCCCTTTAGTATTTCTTGTAATTTTGGTTTGGTTTTTGCAGTTTCCCTAAACTTTCGTTTATGTGGAAATGCCCTAATTTTGCCATCATATTTGAGAGACAGTTTTGCTGGATATATAATTCTTGGCTGGCAGTTTTTTTCCTTCAAGGCTTTATATATGTCATCCCATTGCCTTCTTGCCTGCATGGTTTCTGCTGAGTAGTCCGAGCTTATTCTTATGGACTCTTATTTGTAGATGACTTTTTGTTTATCCCTAGCAGCTCTTAAAATTCTCTGTTTATCTTTGGTTTTGGCAAGTTTGATTATGATATATCTTGGTGACTTTCTCTTGGATCTACCTTATGTGGGGGTCGATAAGCATCTTGGATAGATACCTTGTCATCTTTCATGGTATCAGGGAAGTTTTCTGCCAACAAATCTTCAAAAACTCTCTCTGTATTTTCTGTTATCCACCCCGTCCTGGTAATCCAGTCACTCGTAGGTTATTCCTCTTGATAGAGTCCCACATAATTCTTAGGGTTTCTTCACTTTTTTTAAATACTTTTATCTGATTTTTCCTCAAATAAGTTGGTGTCAAGTGCTTTATCTCCAATCTCAGTAATTCTGACTTTTATTGCCTCAATTCTGCTACTATGACTTTCTATTGAGTTGTCTAATTCTGAAATTTTATTGTTAATCTTCTGGATTTCTGATTGCTGTCTCTATATAGATTCTTGCAGCCTGTTAAATTTGTCATTATGCTCTTGAATAACCTTCTTAAGATCCTGTATTGTTTTCTCTGTGTGTTCCTTAGCTTGTTTTGCATTTTGCATGATCTCCTTCCTGATTTCTTGTAGAGTTCTGTATATTAATCTTTTGTATTCTACCTCTGGTGAACTCCAAGAAATTCTCTTCCTCTGGAATATTTCTTGATTCTTTATTTTGGGAGCTTGCTGAAGCCATCGTGGTCTGCCTCTTTATGTGATTTGATATTGACTGTTGTCTCCGAGCCATCAATAAGTTATTATATTTATTTATTTTGTGTTTTTTTACTGTGTCCTAGCTTCTTGTTTTGTTTTGATATACCCAAATAGGCTGCTTATGTGAGCTAGTTTGATTATGGGTGCTTTGAAGCTCTAACGTCCTGTCAGCAGGTGGTTAGAGCTGTTACTAGGTATGTGAGCCCAGAATTCTGTTTACTTTTCTCGTATGAACTCAGCTCAGGTATCCAGGTAGTCAGTCACCAAGTGTGTGGTGCAAGCTCTCACCTACAGTCCTAGACAGGCATGGGTGATTGGTGTAGGCACAGGTATCTGACTGCAGTAGGGGGTCATGCACTGAGCAAGGCCAGGGAGTTGACGGCTGCCCCTGAGTGTCTGGGAGGAAAGCGTGTCCTTCTTCCCTAGATTGTGTAGGTGGGCAGGTTTTGCAGCCAGACTATGGTCCGTCAATGCTGTTGGCTGTAAGGACACCACTTATTCTTTGACCCCTGTCACAGGTGGCTAGGTGGCATGGGTGGAGCCACCAGACCTCAGGCCCCTGATGTGGATAGGTGAGGACCCTGCTTAATGGGCAGAGCAGTGTCAAATGTGATGAACCTGCCACTTCACCATATAGCTGAAACAGTTAGACTTCAGGTACATACCCTGTTGTACTGTGGTAATGAGGGCCTATGCTGTTGAAATGGGCCCACGCAGGTCTATGCAGAGTTGAGAGGCATTCAAAGTCCATGGACCCCTTATGCCTGTGTCTAGGCAAAGGAGCTGTGCCTACCCTGAGTTCCTGGCTTAGGGGAGCTGGCAGATTATTTTTTACTTCTTTGTTAATTTATTCCCTCTCCAAGGCTGTGAGAATGGCTCAGGGTGCATGATGGGTGCTACTTCTGGCCCAGGGGACTCAGCCATCGCTGAAGCCAGCCCAGGACCCAGTGCAGGGTGGGGAGGGAGCTGGTGAATGGGAGACAGGTTTTTCCCAAAGGGAGTGTTTTTTGATCCACACGGTAGACAAGATGCAAGTACTTATCTTTTGCCAGCTGAGCACTGCTTTTCACTGGTTCTGAATGCCCGAGTAGACTCTCTACCACTGGGTCTCTCCTGATGTGGAGAACACCTCCTGAGCACCACTGCTTGCCTCACTGCACACACGAGCCGATCTGGCCTGAAGGGTGCCGGCTCCTGCTGGGTCAGCTCTGGCTATTCCTCGCTGCTTCCAAAATGTCTCTCCCTCCCCCTGCCTCTCAGTCCGATTCCTCAACTTTGCATTTGATGTTCAGGGCTTCTAGATTGTAATATATAATTGATTCACTTGTTTTTTCGGGTCTTTGTTGTAAGAGGGACCACAGGAAGCATCTGACTACTCTGCCATCTTGGCCCCACCTCCTCAAATACCTTTTTTCAACAACATAAACAGTGAATATACATGTGAACCTTGCCTGATGGAATAGATAGGAATCAGACTAACTACATCTGTGGAAAGAGACGATGGAAAAGCTAAATATCATCAGTCAGAACAAGGCCAGGGGCCAACTGTGAAACAGACCATCAGTTGCTCATATACAAGTTCAAGTTGAAGTATAAGAAAATTAGAGCAAGTCCGCGAGAGCTAAAGTACGACCTTGAGTGTATCCCACCTGAATTTAGAGACCATTTCAAAAAACAGATCTGATGAACTGAACACTAATGACCAAAGACCAGATGAGTTGTGGAATGACATCAAGGACATCATACATGAAGAAAGCAAGAGGTCATTAAAAAGACAGGAAGAAAGAAAAGACCAAAATGGATGTCAGAAGACACTCTGAAAGTTGCTGTTAAAAGTTGAATAGCTAAAGTGCAAGGAAGAAATGATGAAGTGAAAGAGCTGAACGGAAGATTTCAAAGGGCATCTCAAGAAGACACAGTAAAGTATTATAATGACATGTGCAAAGACTTGGAGTTAAGGAAACCAAAGGGGAAGAACACGCTTGGCATTTCTCAAGCTGAAAGAACTGAAGAAACAATTGAAGCCTC
The DNA here is from genome assembly GCF_000243295.1 of Trichechus manatus latirostris. Taxonomy (NCBI): domain Eukaryota; kingdom Metazoa; phylum Chordata; class Mammalia; order Sirenia; family Trichechidae; genus Trichechus; species Trichechus manatus. The sequence goes on from NW_004444017.1 coordinate 2,822,312, forward strand.
TAGTTGCAATATTGAAGGATTCTATGGGCAAAATATTAAACGTCACAGGAAGCATCGAAAGAAGATGGAAGGACAATACAGAGTCATCGTAACAAGAATTGGTCGATGTTCAATCATTTCAGGAGGTAGCATACGATCAAGAACTAATGGAACTGAAAGAAGAGGTCCAAGCTGCACTGAAGGCATTGGCGAAAAACAGGCTCCAGGAACTGACAGAACTCCAAATGAGATGTTTCAACAAGCGGATGCAGTGGTGGAAGTGCTCACTAGTCTATGCCATAAAATTTGGAAGACAGCTACCTGGCCATCCAACTGGAAGAGATCCCTATTTGTACCCATTCCAAAGAAAGGTGATCCAACAGAATGCGGAAATTATCGAACAATATCATTAATATCACACACAAGTAAAATCTTGCTGAAGATCATTCAAAATGGCTGCAGCGGTACCTTGGCAGGGAACTGCCAGAAATTCAAGCCGGATTCAGAAGAGGAGGTGGAATGAGAGATATCATTGCTGATGTCAGATGGGTCTTGGCTGAAAGCAGAGAATACCAGAAAGATGTTTACCTGTGTTTTATTGACTGCAGCTGCATTCCACTGTGTGGATCATAACAAATTTTGGATAATATTGCGAAGAATGAGAATTCCAGAACACTTAATTATGCTCATGAGGAACCTGTACATAGACCAAGAGACAGTCATTTGAACAGTACAAGGGGATACTGCATGGTTTAAAGTCAGGAAAAGTATGCTTCACGGCTGTATCCTTTCACCATACTTATTCAGTCTGTATGCTGAGCAGATAATCTGAGAAGCTGGACTTTATGAAGAATAACAGAGCATCAGGTTTGAAGGAAGACTTATTAACAACCCGCATTATGCAGATGACACAACCTTGCTTGTTGAAAGTGAAGAGGACTTGAAGCATGTCATGGATTGAATTGTGTCCCCCGAAAATATGTGTCAGTTTGGTTAGGCCATGATTCCCAGTATTGTGTGGTTGTCCTCCATTTTGTGGTTGTAATTGTATGTTAAAGAGGATTAGGGTGGAATTCTATCATCCTTACTGAGGTCTTATCCCTGATCCAATGTAAAGGGAGTTTTCCTGGGGTGTGGCCTGCACCACCTTTTATCTTACAAGACATAAAAGGAAAGGGAAGCAAGCAGAGAATGGGGGACCTCATACCCACCAAGAAAGCAGTGCCAGGAGCAGAGTGCGTAGTTTGGACCCCGGGTCCCTGCACTGAGAAGCTTCTGGTCTGGGGGATGATTGATGAGAAGGCCGACAGAGAGAGAAAGCCTTCCCCTGGAGCTGACAACCTGAATTTGGACTTTTAACCTATTTTACTGTGAGGAAATAAATTTCCCTTTGTTGAAACCACCCACTTGTGGTATTTCTATTATAACAGCACTAGATAACTAAGACAAAGCACTTACTGATGGAGATCAAAAACCATAGCCTTCAGTATGGATTATACTTTAACATAAAGAAGACAAAAATCCTCACAACTGGACCCATAAGCAACATCATGATAAATGGAGAAAATATTGAGATTGTCAAGGATTTCATTTTACTTGGATCCACAATCAATGCCCATGGTAGCAGCATTCACTAAATCAGTGCTAAAATATTTTGCCACATTTGTGCCTGTGTGTGTATACACATACATAGAAATTACGTATATATATATTTTTTTCCTGTATCGTTTCAAAGTAAGTTCAGACATTATGGTACTTTACCTTTAAATATTCCAGCATGTATCCCCTAAAAACAAAGATATTCTAATAACATTATTATGCTCAAGGACTTTAATAGTGATATAATAATATTATCATTATCATATAGTCCATTGTCAAATTTCCCCAAGTGTCCTAAAATTCTCCTTTATAGCTGTTATTTTTTCTTCCCCCTAATTCAGGATCCAATCAAAGATCACCTACTGCCTTCTCCTTTAATCTAGAACAGTCCACCTGCCATTTTTGTTTTTTAGGCTGTTGAACAATCTGGATTTGTCTGTTTTCTCATTATAGGTCCAGGTTAAACATTTTGGGCAAGAACACTACATGGTGATTTTGTATATTTCCTATTGCATCACATCAGGAGGCGCATAACAGTTCCACTATTGGTGATGCTAACTTTGGTCACTTGGTTAAGGTGATATCCATCAGATCTCTCCATTGTAAAAGTAGCTTTCTCCCTTTGTAATTAATAAGTAATATGTAGCGTGATACTTTAAGCCTATGTGAATATCTTGTTCCATAGGCGTTTCTTGCCTGTATCAATTATTTCATTGGTGTTTGTAATTCTATCATTCCTTCTACATTTATTCCTTAGCATTCTTTAAAGAAGAACCCCACCCCCACCCCATAACCATCACCCATTTGTAGTTCCAGTATGGATTCATAGATTCCTCTTTTATTATTATTCAGTGGGTTTTAATCTATCACCATATTATTCTTTTTGATGTTCAGATTGTCCCATATTTGGCCAGTGGGAGAGCCGTTAAGCCAGATCCTCTGTCCTTTTGATATATCCTCATTAGTTTTTGAGCACTTCCTTTTTTCTTTTTCTTTTTTTTTTTTTTTGGCACAAAAAGATAGACTCCCCTTGTACTTTTTCTATTATCAACCTGGAATTAACCATTTTTCCAAGGGGCCCTTCCTTTGTGAGGGCATTGGTATGAATGGTATGTAAAAACTAGGATTTGGGTAGTAGGTGTGGTTATTGCTACTGGGGTGTCGCTGCTTCTAGGCCCTTTCAGCTAACAGAAATACTTTCAGTCATGAATTCTTACTGATACTTCCAATTAAAATCTGAACATCGTAGAAATCTTGCCTACCTGCTCCCATTCCGTATTTTTATCTTCCTTATCCTGTGGCGGGAACCCTGTTTCCCAAAAGAGCATTAATATATTTGCCATAATATACACAACAGTTTTTAAGAATTACTACCCCAATACCACTACCAATGGAATCCCTGGATGGTGCAAACTGTTAACAAGCTCGCTGCTACAGGGGTGCATAGCGAGGGAAACACTTGAGGAGGGGCAGTCTCTAAATTACATCCCCCCTCCCCAATTCCAGTGCCCAGGGACAATCTCTAAGTTTTGCCCCCTACTCGATTTTGAAATGAATAGACGTAGATAGTGGTAACGTGTCAGCAGAAACGCCTTCGCCTCTCATCTGGCTGCCTCAGTCAGGTGCCTTTCCTATTTGTGGGGCATCAGAATGTCATTCTGCACCTTGTCTGGTGTCCCTTCGGATTTGCGCCTAGAGGCAAGTGCCCCTCTTTGCCCACTCTCCCACCCCCACCTTGCCTCTGTGCTACTTACATAAAGGTTGCTGGTTTGACTTGAGGGCAACTGGGTTTTTTGGTTTTACCACTACGAATAACAAACTCTAAAGGTCAAAGTTTTTTTTGCAGGTCTTTTTGTCCTTAGAATATATTCCGCTGAGGGTATACAGTCAGAGCACATTATTCAAAAGTTACTTGAATTAGTTTTTCTGTATAGTTACCTAATCAATTTTGTATGCACTTAGACGCCTTTATTTCTGTTGTATTCATTTTGGAGTTTGTCTTTTTTTTATCCATTTTGATTTAATTTATTTTTGAATATATAAAGCATTTATATGGTTGAAGAGTCAAAGCTTTACAAATGGTAAAGCCAGAGAAGTCTTAATCCCATTCTTATCCCTTCCTTTCTATTTCCATACACCCATAGCAACCATTTTCATTAGTTTCTAGTTTTATCCATTCTGTTTCTTTTTGCAAAAATAAGCAAAACTATACACATATATAAAAGCATATGCACACCTATATATGTACACTTACATACTTATTTATCTTTTTTATTATTCAAAAGGTAGCATTATTCCACATTAGTTCATAGAGATCTTCCTTATTTTTTTATAGCTGCGTAATACTCACTGGGTCACTGGGGAATGTACCATACTTTATTCATTTATGGGCATTTAGGTTACTTTGCCGTTACAAATAATACTATACTGAATAACTTTGCCCACATATTGTGTCATATTTATAAAGAAGAATCTCCAGGGTAAATGCCTAGAAATGGGAGTTTGCTAGGGAAAGAGCTAATGCGTATGCAATTCTGTTAGATGTTGCAATACTTTGTAGAGTTGTAGTACTTTGCACTCTCACTGGTAATACATGGCAGCGCTTGTTCCCCCAGTCATGCTGATAAAGTATGCTTTTTAAATTTTCCCAATCTGGTGGGGGAGAAATGGTAACTTCATGTAGTTTAAATTGCATTTTTTAAAATATAGAACTTGCTGAGATGTATTATCATTTTTTATATATTGTTGCTGGATTTAGTTTTGTATTTTTAAGAAAGATTTTTGCATCTACAGTAATGAGAAACACTGGCCTTCATTTTCCTTTCTTGTGCTATCGTTCCTAGGTTTTAGCATCAAGGTTATGCTAATCTCATAAAACAAGGTAAGGAATGTTCCCTTTCCTCTTTTTTTTTGCTTTTTCCAGAAGAGTTTGTGTATAATTGGCATTATATTTTCTTTAAATGTTTAGTAGAATTTATTGGTGAAGCTGTTCAGGCCTGGAGCTTTCTTTGTAGGAATGATGATAATTATAAAGTAAATTTCTTGAGTAGTATTAGGACTTTTTTATTTCTTCTGTCAATTTTAACAGATTGTACTTTTTTTTAGGGATTTGTCCAGTTTATCTAAAATCTTCTAATTTATTGACATAAATTTGTTCACAATATCCTCTTGTTATTATTTTAATGTCTGTAGAATATGTAGTGAATGCTGCTTCCTGACATTGCTTATTTGACTCTTTTTCTTGATCAGTTTCGCCAGGGTTTTGTCATATTATTAGTTTTTTCAACCATAAAATTTCAACTTCCTTGGTGCTCTCTATTATATTCCTGTTTTCTACTATTAAGGAACACTAGTGGCACACTGGTTAAGAGCTCAGCTGCTAACTGAAAGGTCAGTGGTTCAAACCCACCAGTGACTCTGCAGGATAAAGGACCTGGTGATCTGCTCCCATAAAGATTACAGTCTCGGAAACCCCTATGGGGCAGTACTACTCTTGTCCTATACGGTCGCCATGAGTTGGACGGCACACAACAACAGCATTCTACTAATTTTTGTTTTTATATTTGTAATTTTCTTCCTTCCATTTTCTTTGGGTTAAATTTGATTTTATTTTTTGGAACTTCCTGAGATAGATGTTTATTAGCTCATCGATTTTCAGTTTTTCTAATATGCATTGCACTTTTAAACTTACTATGAAAAATTTTTATACATACACAAAAAAAATGAGAGTAGTATAATGAATGAACTCCAATGTAACTATCATTCATTCACCTTCAACCTTGTTTCATCTATTTCTTGGGGGCAAGAAGGAGATCCAGATTATTTTAAAATTTCCACACACCATATCATTTCATCTAATATATTGCAACACACATATTTTCAGTACTTACCTAATATATCTAATATAATCTCTATCTAATCACATCTAATAAAATTAACGTTACGTTGTTAATTTCATGTAGTATCCAGACATATTCAGATTTCTCTTGGTTGTCCTAGAAATGTCTTTTTACAGTTGGTTTGTTTGAATTAGGATCCAAACAAGGTTCTACTTTGCATTTATTTACAGTCACCCTTACCTCCCCCTGCTTTTCCATGCCGTTTTTGGTGACAAAACAGTCATTTGTCCTGTAGTCTCCTCACCTGGATTTGGCTATTTGCTTCTTAGTGAAGTTATTTAACTTGTTCGTTTACCCCCTGTATTCCACAGAAGGTGGTAGTTAGATCCAGAGGCTTAATTATATTCTTCTTCTTTTGTCAAGAATATTTCGTTGGTGGTGGTGTGTACTTTCTATTGCATCACCTCAGGGAACATATAATGCCTGATGGTCTCACATGGATTCCTGTGTTGTCAGCTTGACTTAGTCATTCATTAAGGCCTTTTACTTAATGGTTTCAACACCGATTGATGAGCAATGCTGTATCCATAATTTCATTAAGTATTGGAAAGTGGTGATTTTCTTACTCTCTCATTCCTTTTGCATTTATTAGCTAGAATTCTATTATGAGCTCTTCTCTCAACTATTTGGTTACCCTGCAACTGTGTCCAGGAAAGGTAGGAAAAAGCCTGAATGCTTTCTTTTTATTTATCAATTCTCAGAGTGATGGTTTGGGACCCTAGCAACTTCTCACCAGTTCTGTGTCCTTCATTTCTCTCTTTCCTTGTCTTTTTTTTTAGTTATTTCATTTTCTTCTTGTATCAGCTTAGTAGTTTTACATTTTTAGTGAATACTCTAGACTCTAGGGAGTACAACATACATCATGCTGTTTCTTCACTATCTTTGACATCTTCTGCTGCTATTGAAGACACTGGCTGTCCATCTGATTATTATTACTTTGTAGTTAATTTGTATTTTAGTCTAGTGGCTTTAAATTTTTAAATTTTTATCCTTAATGTTCTGCAGGGTGTCTACTGTGTATCTAAGTGTAGGTTTATCTGTATTTATTCAGGGTGCACTTTCCTTCTGATTTTTGTGTCTTTCTTCAATTCTGGACAATTCTTAATTAGCTTTAGATATTGCTTTCCCTCCATTCTTCTGGGACTCCTGTCAGTCTATCCTCCTTATCAGTTAATTGTTCTCTTATTCAAAATTATTTTCTTTATTTCTCTGTGTTGCATACTGGGTCAACTACTCAGAACTATTTTCCAATTTACAAGTTCTCCTTTTTACAGGACACTGTGTCCTATCTTGATTATATCCTATTTGTTGAGATTTCAAAATTTAATGTTTTCATTTTTTTATTTCCAATATTTCTAATTGGTCCTTGATTGTATCTGTTAATTCTTATTTCATTCTGTCTTTTTGTTTTATAATATCTTGCTCTTTTAAATGAAAATTATTTCATTTTTTAGAATATTAAACATACTTAAAGGATGATGATGATGATTATTATTATTTTATTAAAGTCTTGGAGAGACTTTTATAAAATCATTCTCATCTAGAGTAATTTCATGTTCCAGTTTAAGGTTTTGTTGGCTCTTTCATAGCATTAAGTTTCTACATGTCTTTTAGGAATTTGGGTTTGCTTGTTAATTTTAGGAGCCCTGGTGGTGCAGTGATGAAGAGCTTGGCTGCTAGCCAAAAGGTCAGTAGTTCAAAAATCCACCAGCTGCTCCTTGGAAACCCTATGGAGAAATTCCACTCTATCCTATAGGGTCACTATGAGTCAAAATCGACTTGACAGCAACGGGTTTGGTTTAACAAGTTGTGTTCATTTTAAGTGGGATCTCTCTATTTCTCTCTCTCTCCTCATCTCTTTCCCTCTGTGCATACTTTTCCTTTCTAGTTGTTCTGTGGTTGCCTCACCTGCAAACCCTTTACTCCTGATCTAGCATCCAGAAACTGATCTTAAATTGGCAGTGAAGGGGCTCCTCTCCTACAGTGATGATGGGGATGCTATGGATCCAGGCAGAATGCCAGCAGTTCCTCATTGAGAATCACCATCATCAACACTATTAACATTTATTGAATTCTTACCATATCAGGCACTGTTCTATGTATATTATCTCATATGATGTTCACAACTCTGTGAGGTGATGGTACTACTACTACTATTTACAAATGAATAAAATAAGGCATGGAGAAGTTAAATAATGTCTTTAATGAAGACAAGCCAGAACATTTAGTAAATAATTAAGTCAATAAATTATCCTTGCTGGTAGTAGATAAACTGAGCCCAGAATAAATCAATTTTATGTTTTTTCCCTCCTATCATTATTAATCAAAACTATGGGTATATGGGAGCCCTGGTGGCACAGCGATTAAGAGCTTGGCTGCTAACCAAAAGGTCAGTAGGTTGAATCTGCCAGCTGCTCCTTGGAAACCCTATGGGGCAGCTCTACTCTGTCCTATAGGGTCACTATGAGTCGGGATCGACTGGACGGCAACGGGGTTTGGTCGAGTTTTTATGGGTATATGTGGCTGGAATATAAATTTGTAGTTTTATAGTAATCAATTTTTCATAGTCCTATGGACAAGCATTCCCTCCAGCCAACACTCTACTACCCCTAAAGAGTTTTTGTGAAGGCACTTTATGATCTAAAGGGAAAAGACGTGACCCAAAGGGCGTGCTGAGATCCTGAAAGTTGACACCTAATAGCACATATCTCATCTCTTGATTCCCATGGTAATTATTATTATATATAAAGAAATAGAAACTCCAGGAGTTAAGTGAATTGCCTAAGGATATATTTCTAGTTAGAGACAGAATCAGATGAGGAGCCAAATTTATGTCTTCTGGTTCTTAAACGTGATTCCTTTGTATGTTTTTATCCGCCATGAAACCCACCTCCTGGGAGATACTCACTTCCAGCATGAGAGAAACGGCCTCCCTCTCCACCTTCTTTCTTCCTTACAGAAATGTTTACAGTTATGGTAGTTTCCTCAGAGACCGCGGAAGGGGACTTGGAATGGGATGCCTCAGGAAGGAACATCGATAACTTTATGGACTTGCTCCAAGTTCCTGGTGAGGTGAGGGCATCTCACCCATCTCCCTGGCTTCATCAAGGTAGCTGGATGGGCACATACACAGAGTGGGACCATCTCCATCAAAGTAACTGGATGGGGACATACCCATTGTGCAGGACAGTGGGAAGAATTTACAGAGTCAGCAGAGCACTACTTGGCCCAGTCCATTCACAACACCAGGTCTAGTCCTCCTATCTCTAGTCTGCCTGACCCATACCTCCTCAACTTTCCCTCACCCCCACCGTGGTCCAGCTTTCATCCTCTTCCTAGATTCACTTCTCCTTGTTCTAAGAGGGATTGCCATTCTTTTTATTATCTCCACCCCCTCAACCCTCCTTCCTTCTTGAGTTCCTTCTCTCCTATAGTTGTCAGCAGAAAAAGTCTTACAAACCTTCAAGTTGCTGGAAACTAAAATCTTAAATCACAAGATGACAACTCCATTATGCCAGAAGGTGACAAATAACATCATCAACTACCTGAGGATAACGGTGAGGAGCCCATGCCTCTGTGATAAGGGCTGCAGGGAAAGACAGGATCCCAAGTCTGAGCCCAGGAGTTCCCTTTCGGTGGACGATGACATTTGGTCCTATTTAACAGTTGTTTCCAAGGACATTTGGAAACTAAGCAGGGCCTGGGATATGAGTACCTCAAGTTCCTGAACGGTTTGATAGATCCCATATCTTGTACTCTGAGTACATCTCAAAAACTAGGACCTAGGCAGAAGGGAAGATTCAGTAATGGAGTGAAGGGGTGAAATGGAAAGAGGTAAGATGGAAAAAGGGGAAGGGTTTGGGGCTATTGGCCTCAGAGTCTGAGGTGGTCCTCAGACTGTGTCCTAAACCTCCCCCTAGGATACCTTAGGCAGTCACCTATGTTATTGTGACTCAACTAATCATCTCAATCTATTTACAAACCTATTTGAGTCCACCCATCTGTCTACTCATACACCTTCAGACTGAACCTTCACGACACCTACCTGTCTCTCTAACCACATACCTTTCGCACTTACTTTCATGACAGTGGGTTAATCTGCTGCGTTATCTTCTTGGCTAACTACCTACCTATGAGGTGTCTTTCTTTCTTCTCTTGGCATACCCATCTTCTGACATAGACCCCTAGCTTACCAAGGACTTGCCAATGTTGCTTCTGCAATCTGCCCACTCTCCTGAGGGCTCTCCTCCTGCTGCAGGGGAAGCTATGTGCTCCGGAATCTCCAACCTCTCCAGCCCTCACCCCAACACACAAGCCAGAGACCTTGTGGACTAAGAGATTGTCTTTTCCTTGGCCTCTTTCCCTCTTATACACTCTAGGAAGCACTTGCCCTTCATAAATGGGAAGGTGTATGTTGGATGGGGTGGGAGGTTGAGGTAGGTGAATTCCTGCCCCCTAGGAAGAATCAGTTATTGACCAAAGCTGCGTTCTCAGAAGCCTGGGGACTTGTCTTGGGAATTCACCTTGGAACACAATTAGTCTTTCTCTTTTCAGAAGCCCGAGGGAGAACTGGAAGAGATGTGTACTGCAGTCCTGATAGCTCTGGGGTCCAACTGCCCAGGAATGGTCACAATCAAGCTGTGGGACAAATTTCATAAGCTCAGCCTGCCCCCACGGAGCCTCCTGATGGCAGTGGGGAAACTCAGCTTCGGCCAGGGTATGGAACCCTGTGGTGGGAGAGTTAGTTTGAGAAGAGGATGGGGCAGTGGGGGGAGGGGGATTATGTGGACTCTAGACTGTCCTCTTGACTATTCTCACTGGACAGCTCCACTTGGGTCAATCATAGGTGTGAGGGACACATCAGGATTCCTGTGGGGGGTGATGGGAAACTAGGAGGGAGCTCCTGGAGACCCAGGAATGGCACAGTAAGAAAAATATTAGGGTATGGGAGACTGTAGGGTTGGGGAGAAGATGTAGAAATAAAGATGGAGAGGGCAGAATAGAAAGGCCTTCATTTACTGTGACGAGGGGACAAAGGAGGAAGCGAGGGGTGCTTTGCTTGGGTGAACCTGCAGTTTTGAACTTGATTAGAAGCTTGGAAGGGTAACAGTGTAGTAGGATGAGGCAGAGACTCACCATACCATCCACCCCCTGGGCTACTGGTAACAGCAGTGGCTCCCTTGCCCACTCTACCCCTCTCTCTCAATCACAAAGTGTAAAGAAAAAAAAAATTAAGTCACAGGGCAAATAACAATACCTGTCCTTTGTTTACCGCTTGCAGCTGGGGTAAAATAGAGGCAGGGGAAGTCAGCTGGCCCTCTGGGCCTTAGGTTTAAAATGACAAAGTGTGTGGGGTGGGCTGCACAGCAAGCTTCAAGGCTGTAGCAACAGAAGCTGGATCTAATGAGGGCAAATGTTCTCACACCCCAAACAGCACAGCTCTTTTCTTCCTTAAGGGGCCTTGGAAAGGGTTATGTGTATGTAGGTTGTGGCAATACCTTGCATTTATATACTGTGCTAACATCCATGACTGAGTTTGATTTTCCCAGTAGCCCTGTGAGGTAAATAAATCAGAAACTGCAGTCCTATTTAGGAGTTGAGGAAGCTGAAGCCCAGATAAGTTAAATCAGTGGCTCCAGGTTGCCCAGCCTCTTTGGAGGCAGAGCTAAGATCAGAACCCAGGCCTCCTGTCCCCTAATCAATAGGGCTTTCTGCACTATGGCTGGAAGGCCCCTCTCCCTGGAATAAGGATGTCTTTTTTGCCATCTCCGTTCCAGGTATGGCCACCTACATTGGCTCCACATGGGAGTATATCCTGCGCCTTCTGAGGAAGGCTGAGATGGAGAATGACATGTTGGCGATATGTCAAGGTGAGGGTTGTGAAGGTCTAGGGGAGGCTCTGTTGGAACAGGGGAGGGGGGAGAGAAAGGTGGGAAAAGGCCAGACCCCTCTAAATGTGGATCCCAGAAGGCTGGGGAAGGGGCAGCAGGTGGCTGAGAGCAGGGCAGGGTGTGAGCAGATGCTTTGCTCTGTCTACCCTTTCTCTGCCTTGTTTGGGGCAAGAACTAAGTTTGGTAGGGATGCTGTGGGTGTTTACAACCTCAGCCACTTTCTCTGCCCCTGCTGGGTGGACCAGGTACAATCAGAAGGAAAGATGGTTGGGGAGGTGGTGGCTGGGCTAGTCTTTCCTAGCACAGGACTCCGGAGACCTTTTCAGGGTTGGGGATGGAAAGACTGTGTCCACATGTGTGTGTCTCCCTTTGGGGGAAGGGAAAAGTGATGGGCAGCACCAACTCCCTGTGGCCCCCACAGTGCTCAATGGGTTGGCCATCAGTGCCCGGAAGCATCTGAATCTGAGGCATGAAAGTGAAGAAGCGATGGACATCTCACCAGAGTCACTGTCCATCAAAGCCTGCCAGACCCTCAGGGTTCTCTTCAACCGTTGGCCTCTGAAGAACAACAGCAAGGTGGGAGTGGGAGGTAGCTGGGTTGGGTGGACAAGTTGAAGGAGTGAGGCTTGAGCTAAAGCTGGGGCATGGCAGTGTTTGCCTACTGTTGACTCATTGGACTTTTCCAGGAGGATAGAGTGACCCGCCTCAGTGTCTTCCTCCCATTTCCCAGCAAAGGGTACGATCTGAAAACACTCTACTGTCCATACATTTATTCATTAATTATGCAATTTTCATTTACTGAGTACCCTGTATTTGCTAGGCCCTGGGAATACAAAGCTGAGTGAGGCAAAGCCCTCTGATGGCTTGTCCTGCCTCCTTCCCTGAGCTGAGGCCAGCTTGTTGTGTCTCCTTGGACACAGGTGACGGAGCAAGCTTTAGTGGTAATTGGCCACCTCTTCTTCCTCATACCATCACCCAAACTCAAGAACCAAGTGAACTGGTTAACCCGAAGGTTAATGACTTTGACGGAGGCAAAACTGGAGCCTTTCTACATATCCCAGGTAATTTGGGATAGGGAAGAGAAATAAATTTAACTGAATAGTTAATGCATTTTGTATTTATTGAGTAGTTAGTGCAGGGGTGGGCAAAGCATGGCCCACAGGCCAAATCCAGCGTGAGACCTATTTTTGTAAATAAGGTTTCGTTAGAACATAGCCCTGTCCGTTTGTTTACATATTGTCTAGGTATTGTCTATTGCTGCCTTTGTGCTACAAAGGTAAGGTTGAGCAGTTGCTGCAGAGATTGTATGATCTTTGAAGTCTAAAATATTTCCTATATGGCCCTTTACAGAGAAAGTTTTCTGACACCTGAGTTAATGCATCCCACATTTATTGAGTACCTACTGTATGCTCAGCTTGGGCGATGGAGATGTGCTTGTCTTAGAGCTGCTCTCTATCTATGGGGGGAGAGAAATCTATAAGAACTATAGTTCAGTGTGGTATATGGTCAATTAGAGATGTATAAATACATGGATAGATGTATAATGACCACCACCACCAACTGCTGTTGAGTCGACTCTGACTCACGACAACCTCACGTGTATCAGAGTAGAACTGTGCTCTGTAGGGTTTTCAATGGCTGATTTTTCAGAAGTAGATCGCCAGACCTTTCTTCTGAGGTGCCTCTGAGTGTAATTGGACTTCCATCCATTGGGTTTGGAGCCGAGTGCTTACGTGAACTGTTTGCACTACGCAGGGACACGTGTATAAAGGCAGGGCTTTATAAAGGGCTTTTGGAGCCCAGAGAGGAATGATTAGTTCTGCCTACAGGAATTTAATGAAGGCTTCTCAGAGGAGATGATGTTTGAGTTGCACCTTGAAGAGTAAGTAAATATTAATCAGGCAGAATAGTTGGGGAAGGCACTCAAGGCAGAGGGAATAGCATAAGCACAGGTGCTGGGACAACCTTTTAGGTAGCTAAGAGGGGGCTCATGCATAGAGGGGGCTTAAAGGGCAGAGAAAAGCTGTTCTCATCCCCAGGAGATGCTCCCATGACTAGAGCATCCGCATATATCTTAGACTCTTGCTGAGTTCCTATAGGAGCCCACAAGGTTTGCTTGTCCGGGGACTGGAATACAGTCACATTTTACAACACAAACGTTCTGAAGAGCCCAGATTATGAGGGACTTTGGGAAAACATTTAATCTAGTGGTTTTCAACCTGTTTTGTGCTGCAGACCCTTTGGAGAATCTGATGAGAGGTACTGTCTTAGTTATCTAGAGCTGCTATAACAGAAATACCACAAGTGGATGGCTTTAACAAAGAAAAATTTATTTCCTCACAGTCTAGAAGGCTACAAGTCCAAATTCAGGTCATCAGCTCCAGGGGAAGGCTCTCTCTCTCTGTCGGCTCTGGAGGAAGGTCCTTCTCATCAATCTTCCCCTGGACTAGGAGCTTATAAGGCAGAGGGACCCTGGGTCTAAAGGACTTGCTCTGCTCCCAGTGCTGCTTTCTTGGTGGTTTGAGGTCCCCCGTCCCTCTGCTCACATCTCTGTTTTATATCCCAAAAGAAACTGCCTCAAGACACAGTCCAATCCCGTAAATTGAGTCCTGCCTCATCAACACAACTGCCGCCCATCCCCCCTCATTAACATCACAGAGGCAGGATTTACAACACACGGGAAGATCACATCAGATGACAAAATGGTGGACAATCACATGATACCAGGAATCATGGCTCAGCCAAATTGATACACACATTTTTGGGGGACATAATTCAATCCATGACAGGTGCGTTTACACAGAATTTTGCTACAATTCCAGAGAGTCACAGACCCTCTGAAGCTCATCCTTTGTCCCCAGAGGAAGAACTCCTGCTTTAAACAGTTGTTGTAATTTACGTCTTGGTGAGAAAGAGGCATCTAAATTAGCCAGGATAATGGGGAGGGCAGTAGGTTTCTGGGGGAGGCAAGGTTGAGGAGTGAGCAGGTATTTCTCTGTGGAAAGAAAAGGTACAGCCAAAGGGAGTGTGATCCAGGAGACCTTTGGGTGAACTTTACAAGTTGGCTAGACGTCCTAAACTGGTCAGGAAGGATTTGGTCTGAGTGGCCCTGCCCTTTTTTCAAAAGGCCACACACAGTGAGCTCTCACTATGTCTGAAAGGGAGTTCCTGGGAGGTTCTCCGTAAGAGATGCCCTGTTGTTAGATGGACAAAGTTCCTTTCCTTTCCTTTCTTGTTTTATTAAAAGCATAGCTTCAGGAAAAAAAAAAACAAATATATATATATATATATTTTATTCATGCCAAAGAAATTATACAAAATCTTTATTATTTATATGATTTAGCAGATTTTAAATCCTAGCATTCTTTTTTTAAAAATAATTTTTACTGTGCCTTAGGTGAAAGTTTGCAGAGCAGATTATTTTTCCATTCAGTAGTTTGTACATAAAGTGTTTCATGACATTGGTTTCACAATGTGTCAGCACTCTCCAGCAATTCCACCCTGGGTTCCCCGTTTTCCTTTCATCCTAACTTTCTACCCCTTCCTGCCTTCTCGTCTTTACTTTTGGGCAAATGGTGCCCTTTTGATCTTGTATGATTGATTGTTCTAAGGAGCACATTCCTCTCGCCTGTTATTTATTTGATGGGCCTGCCTATGGTTTGGCAGGAAGGTAGTCTCCGGGAATGACTTCAGTTTCAATTCAGAAGGGTGTTTTAGGCTTATAGTCTGAGGGATTCCTCCAGTCTCTGTCAGACCAGTAAGTCTGGTCTTTGTTGTGAATTTGACTTTTTGTTCTACAGTTTTTCTCCTGCTCTGTCCAGGACCTCCTACTGTGATCCTAGTCAGAGCAGTCCATAATGGTAGCCAGGCACCATCTAGTTCTTCTGGTCTCAGGGTTGTGTACGCTGTCATTCATGTGGTCCATTAGTCCTTTGGACTAATTGCTCCCTTGAGTCTTTGGTTTTCTTCACTTTCCTTTGCTGCTGATGGTAAGAGACCAGTAGTCGTATCTTAGATGGTTGCTCGCATGCTTTTAAGACCCTAGACATTACTCACCAAAGTAGGATGCAGAACTTTGTCTTTATGAACTATATTATGCCGGTTAACATAGATGTCCCCCAAGTCTATGGTCCTTTCCCTTCAAGCCTAGGAACTTTATCCCGTAAAGTGTTTGGTTATGTCTAAGAAGTTGCCCTGACGGTGGCCCTTGTATGTTTTATTGTCTATATTAATGTATAAGCAGCACTGATAGATATGTATGTAGAAATATCCACCACCAAACCTATATCTGCAGGTGGGTATATTCCCTTACATCCTCACACACCTCTTGGCATACCTATCTACCTATGTATCCATTTGTAAGTTATTGTTTGTGAATACCACTGTTGCAGGATTGTCTATGCTATAGTAATTGCACTTTGTCCTTGCGTTCCTCTCTGTCCTCCTTTGCCTTCGTCATGTTTTACTGACTTTCCCCACATTGTGTATTGCCTTTCCCTTCACCAGTGTTGGAAACCCTGGTGGCTTAGTGGTTAAGTGCTATGGCTGCTAACCAAAAGGTTGGCAGTTCGAATCCTCCAGGTGCTCTTTGGCAATTCTATGAGGCACTTCTACTCTGTCCTATAGGGTCTCTGTGAATTGGAATTGACTCGATAGCAACAGGTTTGGTTTTGGTTTGGTTTCACCAATATTAACACGTGTCTTCTATCTATTTGGTAATTTTCCCTTCCTCCCTTTCCATCAAAGAGTGTTTTTGGTTTTTTTTCTCCGTGCATAAACCTTTCCTTGTTTCTTTATAATAGTGGTCTTATACAATATTTGTCCTTTTGAGATTGACCTTTTTCACTTGGCATAATGTCCTCCAAATTCATCTATGTTGTGAGATATTTTGCAGATTTATCATTATTCTTTGTCATTGTGTAGTATTCCAAGTTTGTATGTACCAAGTTTGTTAATGCATTCATCTGTTGATGGACACTTAGGTTGTTTCCATCTTTTTACTATTGTGAACAATGCTGTAATGAATATGGGTGTGCATCTGTCTATATGTGTCATGGCTCTTATTTCTTTAAGGTATATACCTAGGAGTGAGATTGCTAGGTCATATGGTATTTCTAGTTCTAGCTTTTAAAGGAAATGCCATACCATTTTCCATTCCCACCAGCAGCGTATGAGTTCCAATCTCCCCACAAAATCCTAGCATTCTTTTCTAAACTTTTTTTTATTGTGGTAAACATATATAACAAAACATTTGCCAATTCAACAATTTTTACATGTTTAATTCAGTGACATTGATTACATTCATCATGTTGTGCAACCATCACCATTGTCCTTTTCCAAATTATTCCACCACCATTAGCAGAAAGTCAGTGTCCCCTAAGCAATGACTTTCCCTTATCTCCTTCCCCTCACCCCTGGTAGCCACTAATAAACTTTTGTCTCTATGCATTTGCCTATTCTAGACATTTCATATAAGTGGGATAATACAGTATTTGTCCTTTTGTGACTAACTTATTTCACTTAGCATAATGTTTTCAAGGTTCATCTATATTGTAGCATGTATCAGGACTTCATTTCTCTTTATGGCTGAGTAATATTTCATTGTAGGTATGTATCACATTTTGTTTATCCATTCATCTTGGATAAAGTTTTTCAACAACAACTACAAGTAGACTATGTTGTTGTTGTTGTTTTGTTGTTAGTTGCCATAGAGTCAATTCCAACTCACAGCGACCCCTGTGTGCAGAGCAGAACTGCTCCAGAGGGTTTTCAAGGCTGTGACCTTTCAGAAGCAGATCGCCATGCCTGTCTTATGAGGTGCCTCTGGGAGTGTTGGAGGCGCCTCTGGGTGTGTTCACACCGCCAACATTTCAGCTAGTAGTCGATTCTGACTCATAGCAACCCTATAGGACAGAGTAGAACTGCCCCGTAGGGTTTCCAAGGCTGTAATCTTTATGGAAGCAGACTGCCACATCTTTCTGCCACGGAGCGACTGGTGAGTTCAAACCTCCGACCTTTCAGTTAGTAGCTGGGTGCTTAACCACTGTGCCACCAGGGCTCCTCTAACCAATTGCATCACCCAGGAACTCCTAGGCTATGGGGAGACACAAACCAAAGAATAGTCATGAATTCTCCTGGGATGATTTGACAGTTTCCTAAAGGAGAATGACACTCAGGCAAATAGAGGCACTCACGAGCATTTATAACCATAACTAATAGTAATTTATCACCTTACCTGTGCATAGTCCTTTGCAAGGTGCCTTCATATACCTCAAGGAGCCTTGGTGGCTCAGTGGTTAAGTGCTAGGCTGCTAACCAAAAGGTCAGAGTTTCGAACCCACCAGCCAGTCCGTGGGAGAAAGATGTGGCAGTCTGCTTCCATAAAGATTACAGGTTTAGAAGTCCTATGGGGCAGTTCTACTCTGTCTCATAGGGTTGCTATGAGTCAGAATTGACTGCTAGGGGTCAGAATAGACTCCACGACAACGGGTTTGGTTTGCTGGTCCTTACAGCAGCCCTGAGAGTGGGGTGGGTAGTGCAGGAATGCATTTTGCTCTGTGTGCATTTGAAACAGTGTGTATTCTGCTGCTTTTGGGTGGAGCATTCTAGATATGTCGATTAGGTCAAGTCACTTGATAGTGTTGTTCTACTCAGTGTATTAAGGCATGAAAAAGAAATAGATGACATTCAGATTGGAAAGAAAGAAGTAAAACTGTCTTTATTTCCAGGTAACATGATCATCTATATAGAAAATCATATGAATCTACAAAAAAGCTACTAATAAGTGAATTCAGCAACATTGCAGGATAGAAGATCAATTTACAAAAACCAGTTGTATTTGTATATACTAGCAAAGAGCAATCAGAAATTGAATTTTTTGATTCAATTTGAATTTTAGAAATGAAATTGAACTTTTAAAATTCTATTTCTAATAGCGTAAAAAATTCAAAATACTTAGGAATAAATCTGGAAAATGTATGTAAGACCTGCACACAGGAAACTACAAGTCATTTCTGAGAGAAATTAAAGAAGACCTAAATGAACAGAGAGATATGGGGAGATATGGATCAAAAGACTCAATATTGCTAAGATATCAAATTTTCCCACATTGATCTATAGATTTAATGCAATCTTAATCAACATCCCAGTAGGCTTTTTTCTTTTTAAAGAAATTGACAAGCTAATTCTAAAATTCATATGAAAATTCAAAGGACTCAGAGTAGCCAAAGCAACTTAGAAAAAGAGAACAAGATTTATGAAACTACAATAATGAAGACAGTGTGGCATTGGCATCAAAACAGACAAACACATCAATGGAACTGAATAGAGAATCCAGAAATAGACCTACATATATAGTGTTGATTGATTTTGGTCAAAGGAGCTAAGAAAACTCATTGGGGTTAGGATAGTCTACTCAAGAAATGGTCCTGGAACATTTGGATATCCGTATACAAAAAGATGAACTTCAATCCATGCCTCATACGTATACAAAAATTAATTCAAATAGATCATAGACTTAAATGTAAAGCCAAAAACTATGAAAGTTCTAGGTGAAAATATAGGATAAATTTGGGTTAGGCAAAGTTATCTTAGATACAACACCAAAAACACAAGCTAAAAAGAAAACTGATGGATAAATTGGACTTCATGAAAATCAATAATTTCTTTGTGTGTGTATGTGTTTTTTCTTTTCTTTTTTTTTTTTTATTGTACTTTAGATGAAGGTTTATAGAACAAACTAGTTTCGCATTAAACAGTACACATATTGTTTTATGACATTGCTTAACAACCCCATGACATATCAACACTCTCCCTTCTCAACCTTGAGTTCCCTATTACCAGCTTTTCTGTCCCCTCCTGCTTTCTAGTCGTTGTCCCTGAGCTGTTGTGTCCCTTTAGTCTCATTTTGTTTTATGGGCCCATCTAATCTTTGACTGAAGAGTGAATCTTGGGAATGAATTCATTACTGAGCTAAAAGGGTGTCCGGGGGGCCATACTCAGGGTTTCTCCAGTCTCTGTCATGTCAGTAAGTCTGGTCTTTTTTTGTGAGTTAGAATTTAAAAAGAAAAAAAAAATTTTTTTTTTTAATTGTACTTTAGATGAAGGTTTACAGAACGAATAGTTTCTCATTAAACAGTACACATATTGTTTTTATGACACTGGTTAACAACCCCACCACATGTCAACACTTTTGCTTCTTGACCTTGGGTTGCCTATTACCAGCTTTCCTGTGCCCTCCTGCCTTCTAGTCCTTGTCCTTGGGCTGTTGTACCCATTAGTCTCGTTTTGTTTTATAGGCCTGTCTAATCTTTGGTTGAAGGGTGAACCTCGGGAGCGACTTCATTACTGAGCTAAAAGGATGCCCACTGTTGTGATCCTGGTCAGAGCAGTCAGCGGTGGTAGCCGGGCACCATC
>NW_004444017.1:2843454-2845366 GCF_000243295.1 Trichechus manatus latirostris
CCATTGCCTTGTTGCCTGCATGGTTTCTGCTGAATAGTCTGAGCTTAGTCTTATTGTTTCTCCTCTGTATGTGACTTTTTTTCTCAAGCTGCTCTCAGGATTCTTTGTCTTTGGTTTTCATGAGTGTGATTATGATATGCCTTGGTGATTTCCTTTTGGGGTCTATCTTACATGGGGTTTGTTGAGCTTCTTGGATGGTCAGGTTTTTGTCTTTCATGATATTAGGGAAGTTTTGTGTCAGTAATTCTTCAGTGATCCTCTCTGTGTTTTCTGTTTTCTCCCCTTGTTCTGGAACTCTGATCACTTGCAGATTTTTGCTTTTGATTGTATCCCACATAATTCTCAGGGTTTCTTCATTTTTCTTCGTTCTTTTTTCTGATTTTTCCTCAAACAGAGTTGTATCCAAGTGTTTGTCTTTAATTTCGCTGATCCTGTCTTCCATCGCTTCAAACCTGCTCCTCAGCCCTTCTATGACACTGTCCATTTCTGAAATCTTGTTGTTTATCTTTTGGATTTCTAATTGTTGGTTTTATGTAATTTCTAGTTGTGAATTTATTTTAGCATTTTGTTCCTGTATTATTTTCTTGAATTCTACGAATTTTTTGTCTGTATTTTTCATGAATTTGTCTGCCTTTTCCATGAATTTGTCTATTTTATCCTCATTTTTGTCTGTTTTTTGCTTCAACTCTTGGATAATTCTCGAATATTAGAGATTTGAATTCCCTATCAGTTAGGTCTAGTGCCTTTTCTTCTACTGAAAGGTCATCTGGTGTTTTGTTTTAGATGCCTACTGGAGCCATCCTGTCCTGTTTTTGTAAATGTTTTGATATTGTCTGCTATCTTTGGGGCATTCAGTGGTTACTTTCCTCATTTATTGATTGTAGATTTGTTTGTTTTGTCCTGCTTTTTTGTTTTATTTGGTTATGTCTTAGCAGGTGGGCTGTGCATTCTTTGTTGTTTGCTCATCTGTGGGCAAGATACTTGTCACCTCCTTCTCCAAAGGGCAGGGTCAATCACTCAGGTATGGTATAGCAGGGCAGGTCCAGCTGAAGGGGAGTTGCTGGGATGGGTCGTTTGTGTCACGTACCAGGGCTGACAGTGTGGACCAAGAATCAGTGGAGAGCAGGTTCCAGTAGGCCGTGCCTGTGCTGCTTGGGAGTGTGATGTTCAGCGCATGGTGTAGGTAGGCAGGAAGGAGGGGGTAGATTGTGATGTGTGGAGCTAAGATGAGTATGGGAAAGATGAGAGAGGAGAGACGAACAGGAGCCAAAAACATACATGCAAACAAAAAAGAGTGCTAAGGGAGCTTGCTATTGGAGTGGAGAGATGAGAGACTTAGAAATGGGGAAAAACAAAAATAAAAAAAAATCAAAAAAGGGTAAAAGAAAAAAATGAATCAATTGAGAAACTGGAAATGAAGAAAGACAAAAAGGGAATAAGAGAGAGAAGAAAACAAAACAAAGAAACAAAAAAACAAACAAAAAAACAAAAAAAACAACAAACAAGAAAAAAGAAATGACCCCAGGGATGTCCCTGTGTGTCTGCGCAGAGTAAGGGAGTAGCTTCCAAGCCGTGCAGTACTGCCAAGTTAGAAGGTGCTCCCAAGCTGAGAAAAGAAAAGGAAAACAAACAAATCAAAACAGAACAAACCAGAGCAAAGAAACAAACAAAAGCTCCAGGGGTCCCAACAGCATGGCAGCACGGGCTGGGAAGCAGTTTCACAGTCGAGCGGTGTTTTGCAGCCTTTAAGGAAGAAGCAAAGATGGCACATGGAGCCAGGTATTCGAGAGAAAGGAGGAGGAGGTGGTGAGACATAAGGAAGAAATCTAAAGAAGCAGAAAAAAGCAACACCAGCAGCCAACAAAAGGCACTCAGGGAGCCGGCCAGTGCGGGTGGGTGGAATCCAAGTGAC
>NW_004444017.1:2846420-2851600 GCF_000243295.1 Trichechus manatus latirostris
CCTGTCATTGGGTGCATAGATGTTTATTATGTTTATGTCTTCATGGTGGATTATCCCTTTAATCTTTTTGTAGTGCCCTTCTTTGTTATTTGTGGTGGATTTTGTTATAAAGTCTATTTTATCTGAGATTAGTATTACGTCTCCTGCTCTTTTTTGGTGGCTGTTTGCTTGATATATTTTTTTCCATCCTTTGATTTTTAGTAAATTTACGTCTTTGTTTCTAAGGTGCATCTCTTGTAGACAGCATATTGATGGATCCTGTTTTTCTATCTATTCTGTCACTCTCTGTCTCTTTATGGGTACATTTAGGCCATTTACATTCAGTGTAATCATTGATAGGCGTGAGTTTACTGCTGTCATTTTGTAGTGCTTTTTGTTTGTGGTGCTGACGTTTTCTTTGTTCCTCTTCGTCTCCTGTGCTGAATTCCTTTTGTTTGTGGATTTTTTTTTTCATTTCTTCTGTTTTTGTAGATTTTGTTTTTACTGAGACTTTATGGTTTTCTTCTTTATCTTGTTGAGTAGGTTTGTTAACTTTCTTTATGGTTACCTTGAAATTTACCCTTATCTTCCTAGGTTTGAACCTGTCTATTATTACTTGGTATTGCCTTGCCTTCCTCTCCATTAGAAAATTCTATAGCTACACCATTTGTTCCCTCTTTTATTGTTCTGATGTTGTTGTCATTTACAGATTAATCTCTCTGGTTCCCTGTTGTAATTCTTTTGGTTTTGCACAGTCCTTGAGAGTTCATTTCCCAGGTTGGTATCTGGCTGGTACAATCTTGTGTCCTAGATTCAGGCTGTGGTCTGATGTTGTTCCTTTGTTCTCAGACCAAAGGACTCCCTTTAATAATTCTTATAAGTTTCGTTTGGTTGTTACATATTCCCTTAATTTCTGTTTATCTGGAAATGTCCTAATTTCACCGTTACATTTGAAGGAGAATTTTGCAGGATATATTATTCTTGGATGGCAATTTTTTTCTTTCAAGGTTTTATATACACCATCCCACTGCCTTCTTGCCTGCATGATTTCTGCTGTATAATCCAATCTTAGTCTTATTATTTCTTCTCAGTATGTGAGTTTTTGTTTTTCTCCAGCTGCTCTCAGGATTCTTTGTCTTTGGTTTTAGCTAGTGTGATTATGACATGCCTTGGTGATTTTCTTTTGGGGTCTATCTTATACGGGGTTCATCGAACTTCTTGGATGGTCAGCTTTTCATCTTTCATGATATTAGGGGAGTTTTGTGTCAGTAATTCTTCAATGATCCTCTCTGTGTTTTCCGTTTTCTTCCTCTGTTCTGGAACTCTGATCACTCTTAGATTTTTGCTTTTGATCGTATCCCACATCATACTTAGGGTTTCTTCATTTTCCTTTGTTCTTTTTTTCTGATTTTTTCCTCAGAGTTGTATCCAAGTGTTTGTCTTCAGTTTCGCTGATCCTGTCTTCTATTGTTTCAAACCTGCTCCTCAGCCCTTCTATGACACTGTCCATTTCTTTTCTTTAAATTGTGCTTTAAGTGAAAGTTTACAATTCAAGTCAGTTTCTCATACAAAAATGTATATACACATTGCTATGTAACCCTACTTGCTCTCCCTATACTGTGACAGCACACTCCTACTTTCCATCCTGGATTTCCCATGCCCATTCCACCAGCTCTTGACTCTGTCTGCCTTCTCATCTCGCCTCCAGACAGAGCTGCCCATTTAGTCTCATGTATCTACTTGAGCTAAGAAGCACACGCCTCACGAGTATCACTTTATGTCCCATAGTCCAGTCTAATCTTTGTCTGAGGAGTTGGCCTTGGGAATGGTTTCAGCTCTGGGCCAACAGAGACTTAGGAGGCTGTGTTTTCCTGGGTCCCTACAGTCTCGGTCAGACCATGAAGTCTGGTCGTTTTACTTGAATTTGAGTTTTGCACCCAACTTTTCTCCTGCTCCATCAGGGACTCTCTGTTGTGTTCCCTATCAGGGTGGTCATTGGTGGTAGCTGGACACTATCTAGTGCTTCTGGTCTCAGGCTGATGAAGTCTGTGGTTTATGTGGCCCTTTCTGTCTCTCAGGCTAATATTTTCCTTGTGTCTGTGGTGTTCTTCATCCTCCTTTACTCCAGGTGGGTTGGGGCCAATTGATGCATCTTAGATGGCCGCTCCTAGCTTTTGAGAACCTAGATGCCACTCACCAAAGTGGGATTCAGAACATTTTCTTAATAAACTTTGTTATGCAATTTGACCCATATGTCCCCTGAAACCGTGGTCCCAAGACCCCCACCCCTGCTACTCTGTTCCTTGAAGTGTTTGGTTGTATTCAGGAAACTACTTAGCTTTTGGTTTAGTCCAGTTGTGCTGACTTCCCCTGTAGTGTGTGTTGTCCTTCCCTTTACCTAAGATAATTCTTGTCTACTATCTAGTCAGTGTATATCCCTCTCCCTCCCCACCCTTGTAACCATCAAAGAATGTTTTCTTTTTTATTTAAACCTTTTCTTAAGTTCTTTATAATAGTAGTCTTATACAATATTTGTCCTTTTGCACCTGACTAAGTTCACTCAGCACAATGCCTTCCAGATTCCTCCATGTTATGTTTCATGGATTCATCATTGTTATTTATTGTTGCATAGTATTCCTTTGTGTGATTATACCATAATGTTTTTATCCATTCATCCTTTGATGGGCACCTAGGTTGTTTCCATCTTTTTGCTATGGTAAACAGCACTTCAATGAACATGGGTGTGCATATATCTATTCGTGACACTGTCCGTTTCTGAAATCTTGTTTACCGTTTGGATTTCTAATTGTTGTTTTTGTATGATTTCTAGTTGTGAAGCTGTTTTGGCATTTTGTTCCTGTATTATTTTCCTGAATTCTTCCATTTTTCTGTCCTCATTTTCCATGAATTTGTCTGCCTTTTCTGTGAATTTGTCTATTTTTTCCTCATTTTTGTCTGATTTTTGCTTAAACTCTTGGATATCTCTGAATATTAGAGATTTGAATTGCCTATCAGGTAGTTCTAGTGCATTTTTTTCTACTGGAAAGTCATCTGGTGTTTTATTTTGGATGCCTACTAGAACGTCCTGTTCTGTTCTTTAATATGTTTTGATACTGTGCTGTCTTGGTGGCATTCAATAGTTATTTTCTTCATTTATTGATTGTAGATTTGTTTATTTTGTCCTGCCTTTTTGTTTTATTTCGTATGTCTGAGGAGGCGGGCTGTGTGTTCCTTGTTTGCTCATCTGTCGGCATGATACTTTTCATCTCCTTGTCCATTGGGCAGGGGCATTTGCTCAGCTATGGTGCAGCAGGGCAGGTCCGGCTACAGGGGAGTGGCTGGGATGGGTTGTTTGTGGCATGTACTAGGGCCAACAGGGTGAGCCAAGAATCAGCATAGGGAAGGATCCAATAGGCTATCCCTCCACTTGGGGGTATGTTGTTCTGCGCACGGTACAGGTAGGCAGGAAGGAGGGGGGGAGATTGTGATGTGTGCAGCTAAGATGGGTATGGGAAAGAGGAGAGAGAAGAGAGAGAAATAGGAGCCAAAAACAAACAAAAAGAGAGTGCTAAGGGAACGTTTTTTCTGTCTCCTGCTGGGAGCTCTGTGAAGCTGCATTTCTGTATTCCCTGTCCACTGTTCTCCAACAAGAGTCCAAGATGGCTATCCATGCTGCGTTTGCTGATAGAGGACATCCACACGTATCTCTCCTCACTCTCTGTTCTTGGTCAGTTTCTTTTTTTTAATTTTTTTTCCCATACAAAAATTTATACATACATTGTTCTGTGACTCTAACTGCTCTCCCCATACTGTGACAGCACACTCCTCCTTTCTACCCGTAAGTCTTCATGTCCATTCAACCAGCTCCTAATGCTGTCTGCCTTCCCATCTCACCTCCAGACAGAAACTGCCCATTTAGTCTCTGATATCTACTTGAGCTAAGAGGCACACTCCTCACGATTATTACTTTATGTCCCACAGCCCAGTCCAATCCCTGTCTGAAGAGAAGGCCTCGGAAATAGTTTTAGTTCTGGGCTGATAGAGAATCCAGGGGCCATGCTTTCCAGGGTTCCTCCAGTCTCATTCAGACCATTAAGTCTGGTCTTCTTACTAGAATTTGAGTTCTGCACCCCACCATCCTCCTGTTCCATTAGGGACTCTCTATTGTATTCCCTGTCAGGGCGGTCATTGGTGGTAGCTGGGCACCATCTAGTTCTTCTGGTGTCAGGCTGATGTAGTCTCTGGTTTACGTGGCCCTTTCTGTCTCCTGGGCTAATACTTTCCTTGTGTCTTGGTGTTCTTCATTCTCCTTTACTCCATGTGGTTAGGACCAATTGATGCATCTTAGATGGCCGCTTGCAAATTTTAAGACTCCAGACACCACTCACCAAAGTAGGATGCAGAACATTTTCTTAATAAGCTTTGTTATGCCAATTGACCTAGATGTCCCTTGAAAGCATGGTCCCCAGACCCTTACCGCTGCTACTCTGTGCCTCAGAATGTTTGATTATATTCAGGAAACTTCTTAGCTTTGGTTTAGTCCAGTTGTGCTGACTTGTGCTGTCCCTCCCTTCACCTGAGATAATTCTTATCTACTATCTAGTTAGTAAATAACCCTCACCCTCCCTCCCCACATTCATAACCACTAAAGAATGTTTTCTTCTGTGTTTAAACCTTTTCTTGAGTTCTTATAATGGTGATTTATATAATATTTGCCCTTCTGTGACTGACTAAATTCACTCAGCATAATGACCTCCAGCTTCCTCCATGTTATGTTTCACGGCTTCATCGTTGTTCTTTACCATTGCGTAGTATTCTAGTGTGTGGATGTACCATAATTTGTTTATCCATTCATCTGTTGATGGGCACCTAGGTTGTTTCCATCTTTTTGATATTGTGAACAGTGCTGCAATGAACATGGGTGTGCGTATATCTATTCGTGTGACAGCTCTTATTTCTCTAGGATATATTCCAAGGAGCAGGATAGCTGGATTGTATGGTACTTCCATTTCTAGTTTTTTAAGGAAGTGTCAAATCGATTTCCAAAGGGGTTGTACCATTTTACCTTTCCACCAACAGTGTATAAGTGTTCCAGTCTCTCCACATTCTCTACAGCATTTATTATTCTGTGTTTTTTGGATTAATGCTAGCCTTGTTGGGCTGAGATGATATCTCATTGTAGTTTTGATCTGCATTTCTCT
>NW_004444017.1:2855594-2893504 GCF_000243295.1 Trichechus manatus latirostris
CTATGACTTTCTACTGAGTTGTCTAATTCTGACATTTTATTGTTAATCTTGATTTCCAATTGCTCTCTCTCTATGGATTCTTGCAGCTTGTTAAATTTGTCATGCTTTTCTCTAATCTTTTATATTTCCTGTATTGCATGTTCTGTGTTTTGTTTAATTTCCTTCCTTATTTCTTGAAGAGTTCTGTATATTAATGTTTTGTATTCTGCCTCCAGTAATTCCAAGAAATTTTCCTCCTCTGGAAAATTTCTAGATTCTTTATTTTGGGATCTTGCTGAAGCCATCACGGATTGCCTCTTTATGTGATTTGATATTGACTGTTTTCTCTGAGCCAACAATAAATTATTATATTGATTAATTTTATGTTTTCTTACTGTGTCCTAGCTTCTTGTTTTGTTTTGATATGCCCAGATAGGGTGCTCTTTTGAGCTAGTTTGATTATTGGCACCTTTGAAGCTCTGATGTCCTGTCACCAGGTGGTTAGATCTGTTACTAGGTATGTGAGCTCAGGTGTCCGCCCACTCCTCCTGTATGGATTCAGCTGAGGTGTCCAGGTACATAGCCATCAAGTGTGTGGTGTAGGCTCTCACTTACCGTCCTAGACAGGCATGGGTGATTGGTATAGGCACAGGCATCTGGCTGCAGCAGGGGGACACACTCTGAACAAGGCAGGCAGCTGACGGCCACCCCCGAGTGTCCAGGAGAAAGGCGCGTAGGCTCTTCCCTAGAGCACGTTGGTGGGTGGGTTTTGCAGCTGGACTATGAACACCCAATGCTGTTGGCAGTGAGGACTGGGGGCGCCTCTTATTCTTGGGCCCCTATTACAGGTGGCTAGGTGGCGTGGGTGGAACCACCAGTCCTCAGGTCCCTGATGTGGGTGGGTGAAGACCCTGCTTCATGGGCAAAGCAGTGTACAATGTTAAGAACTTGCCACTTCACAGCTGAAACAGTTGAAGCTGGAGTTCTGGTATATACCCTGTTGTACTGCATTAACGAGGGCGTATGCTGTTGAGATGGGCCCATACAAGTCTAAGCAGGGGGAAAGGCACTCAAAGTCCGTGGATCCCTTATGCCTGTGCCTAGGCAAAGGAGCTATGCCTATCCTGGATTCCTGGCTTAGGGAAGTCTGCAGTTTATGTTTTCCCAGTTTGTTAATTTGTTCACTCTCCAAGGCAGGGAGAATGGGTCTGGGCATGTGATGGATCCTATTTCCAGCTCAGGGGTCTCAGCAATTGTGGAAGCCGGTCTGGGACCCAGTGCAGAGCAGGGAGCGGGGAGGTAAATGGGAGAGGGATTTTTCCCTAAGGGGGGTGTTTTTGATCTGTGCAGTAGGCCGTACTCAATTACTTACCTTTGCTGATGAGGGCTGCTTCTAACTGGTTCTGGGTGGCTGTGTAGACTCTCTGGCACTGGGTCTCTCCTGGTGCAGAAAACACGCCTCCTAAGCATGGCTGCTTGCCTGCCTCACTGCTCACCCATGAGCTGCTCATACCTGAAGGGCTCAGGCTCTCCCTGGGTCAGGTCTGGCAACTCCTTACTGCTTCCAAACCGTCTCTTCCTCCCCCTGCCACTCATTCCAGTTCCTCAACTCTGCCTTTGATGTTCAGCGCTCCAAGATTGCCATATATAATCAAATCACTTGTTTTATCAGTTCTTTGTTGTAAGAGGGTCCACTGGAAGCATCTGACTACTCTGCCATCTTGGCCCCGCCTCTCTGTCAGTTTCTTATTACATTCGGTGCTTGGCTGAGTTTTTTATCTCTTCATTTGACGCTTAGGGTTCAAGGATTGATATTGGTCTCTTTTTTACTTAGTTTTCCAAGTCTTTGCTGTGGAGGGATGGCGTGGTGCTTCTGTCTATAGCACCATGTTGGCTCCTCCTCCAATAACTTCTTCTCTTTGAAAGATACTGTTAGAGAATGAAAAGACAAGCCTCAGAGTAGGAGAAAATATTTGCAAATCATGTGTATGTCTAGAATATATAAAGAACTCTCAACATATGAATTAAAAAAATCTTTTTAAACCAAGCAAAAGATTTGAACAGACACTTCAGCAAATAAGATATATAAATGACAAATTAGTACATGAAAAGATGCTCAACACCATTTAGACATTCCTGTTGCCATCGAGTTGATTCCAACTCATAGCAACTCTATAAGACAGTGGAAATGCCCCATAGTGTTTTACAAGAAGCGGCTGGTGGATTCAAACTGCCGAGGTTTTGGTTAGCAGCCGAGCTTTTAATCACTGTGCCACCAGGGCCCCATTTAGACATTAGGGAAGCGGAATTTAAAATCACAGTAAGATATCACTACCTACCTATTAGAATGTAAATTGGTACAACCTCTTTGGAAAACAGTTTGGGTGTTTCTTAAAAAGTTAAGTGACAGATCTATTGTGACAGTGGCTGCCTGGAGAGGGGAAGGAACTGGGGGGATGGGGGGAGGGCAGGATTATAAAGAGGCAATTGGAAACTTTTGTAGGGTAATGGGTATATGCATTATCTTAATTGTGGTGATAGTTTCACAGGTGTATACATTTGTTAAAACATATTAAATTGTACACTTTAAATACATGAGGTTTATTGTATGTCAGTTATACTCAAGAAAAGAGTTTTAAAAAATCCAGTGGAATGTTCACACATGTGCAAGCAGGGATCTTGCTAAGACTATTCGGTGTAGTCTCATGTCAGTGATACGAGCATTTCACAAAACAATAGACTCCATTAGGTGGATGGTAAATATTCAAGTTTTTAGGCTTGGTTTTCACAATTTTGTAAGTCCGAGAACAATAGAACCAGTTCTTGCTTTGCTATAGTTTATTTATCCTGCTTTTTTGAAGTCAGCCAGCACTGGCAGTGTTGAATTGCCCTAAAAGTTTCTGTGGAATTTGTAGGGTTATTTGAAAATAAATGTAGCTTCCTGGGCAAGGCAAAAGGGCAAGTCCTGGCTGCATTTAGCTACTTAAGAATAAACCCTGAGCCTTCCTTGCAAAGGTCAAAGAGGGAGGTGTGAAACTTTGATGGCTGGGACCCTCCTTGAAGAGAAAACAGGTTAAAACCCAGTGCCCTCGAGTCGATTCTGACTCATAGCGACCCTATAGAACAGAGTAGAACTGCCCCACAGGGTTTCTGAGGAACAGCTGATGGATTTGAACTGGCAACCTTTTGGTTAGCAGCCATACGTAGCTCTTAACCACTGTGTCACCAGGGCTACTTGAGGAGAAGATGTGAGGAAAGAGGAGGCTGTGGAAATGGCTGGGCTGACTGGTTCTGACTCTGTCCTTGTGCCCACAGTGTATTTACAAACTCTTGGGTGCCCTGGCTGCCAGCGGCAGTGGTGGTGTAAACTTGGTGTCACAGCTGGAAAATATTGTAGACGTGCTTTTCAAGCAGGTAAGTGTGGTGGGGGCTAGAAGCACCCTGTGCTTGTTCTTTCACTCTTTGGAGGTGATGGCTTTCCCAGCCTAGGTCACAACTTCCATTTAGCACAGGTGTTTTCACATGGTGACCCTAACCATACACATCTCAGACTTTCCTGGAATAGGCAACCGTCTGGATTCTGGGCACAGAGTGGGCCATTCTCCATGAGGTAAATTGGATATATGCCAATATGTTTCCTGGGGTGACAAACCTTTGCTGTTCCTTCTAAACTCTGGGAAAAGGGCAGAAGGTCCAAGCTACTACTCCAGCATAACTTTGGAAATGCCAGGCCTTCTCTGTTGCAGCCTGGAGGAGGAAGAAGATGACTGGACATTTTGCAGAAGGCTGATACTTTCCATATATTTAATTTTTTGGTCACTGTCTTTTTCCCTTTGGGGCTGGGAATGTGGATACCTGGGTTCTATTTTCCTGTTCTCCTTATGGCCAAACACCATACTCTTCATGGCTCCAGGCCTCAGTTTCCCCATCCATGCCCAGGGACCCTGGTTTCAGTCCTCCCAGGCCTGATGTCCCTGGTCTCCCCACAGGTGAGTGAAAAAGTCAACAGCTCAGATCCTCATGCAGTGCAGAACTACAGCTTCACCCTAAAGGCTTTCTACACCCTGAGTAAGTTAAGATATTTTCCTAGTCCAGGCCCCTGGGAACTCAGGACCACTCTTGTCTCTCCCTGGACTTCCACTGGGGGGCTTCCATCCATGAATACCAGAGTAATTAATGTGAGATTTACCTGAAATTAAATGAATTTCAAAGGACATGGGCCTTGCCCTGCCCCCACCTCTTTGGTTCCCACTTCCTTAACCTGGGATTGGATTCCTTTTCTTCTGTGGTAATCCTCAGTTCAGAAAGATGACAATGGAATTACAGCACTGATGATCATGAGACATGTGCTGACCATTGGTGAGTGGGACAGACACGTGGCGGGGCAGGGGAAGGAAAAGTATCTGGCACCATGCTTGGTTCATAGTAAATGCTGGACAAACATTGGCTCTCTTTCTTCTTCCTTCCTTTTCTCTATGCTAATGAACCCTGGTGGTGCAATGGTTAAATGCTCAGCTGCTAACCGAAAGTTCAGCAGTTTGAACCCTCCAGCGGTTCCGCCAGAGAAAAGACCTAGTGATCTGCTCCAATAAAGATTACAGCCTAGGAAACCCTATGGGGCAGTTCTACTCTGTCATATAGGGTCGCTGGGAGTCAGAATCGACTCAATGGTACACAACAACAAATGGACCCTAATTTATCCAGCCCATGGTATCAGTAATTTGCTTCATGCGTCATTTACCTCTACTCATCCCTCACCACTTAAACATACTCTTGATTCCCTTGTATTTGTGTCCTTCTGATAGCCAAGTTATACAATGAGCAGATGGTACTCTTACTACGAAAGGCGCTGGAATCCATGGATCCAATCAAAGTAGCGTCAGCTCTTCAAGTCTTCAAGTATGTGTTCTGGGAAGGTGAGTGGGAATGGGGCCTGGTCCCAGAGCTTTAGGACTTGATCTTCATTCCTAGGAGATTTCCTTTCTCTGGGAGAGAGTCTAATATAGTAGTTAAAAGCCTAGTTCGTAGAACTAAACTCTGTGGATTCAAATCTTGGCTTTGCGCCTTTCTTATTAGCTCTACAATCTTGGGCAAATTACTTTTAGTTTGTGCCTCTATTTCTTCATCTGATAAATGGAGGTGAGAATAATAACTACCTTTAGGGTTTTTTGGGAATCCCTGGGTGGTGCAAATGGTTAACACACTCAGCTACTAACCAAAAGGTTGGAGGTTAGAGTCCACTCAGAGGTAACTCAGAAGAAAGGCCTGGTGATCTACTTCTGAAAAATCAGCCGTTGAAAATCCTATGAAGCATGGTTCTACTCTGACACACATGGGGTCACTATGAGTTGGAATCATCTCGACATCAACTGGTTTTCTAGTTGAAGATTATGTGAGATAACATGGTAAGTGCTTGGAACAGTGCATACTCTGAGTAAGTAGTCAGAATCCACTCTATAACAATGGGTTTATCTATGATTGTTATCTTGAAGAATAGGATTCAATTCCAATCAAGCACTATGTGTCAGTCTAGACACTGAGAATACAGATATAAATAAGACCTGGCACCTGTTCTCAAGGGGCTCACTACTGAGTAGGAAAGATGAAGCTGTGTGCATAGCACAGCAGTGCAAGACAATATGCAATAAGGTGCATAAATGTAAGCATGACAATATGCAACAGGATGCAGAGAAGGAATCAGTCAAGGGAGCTGGGCTGGGCTTTATGTAGGAATGGGACCAACAGCAGGCAAAGAGATTGTAACAGTGGGTTAGGAGAGGACATTCCCATTGTAGAAGACCCTCGGACCAAGTTCTAAAGGTTGAGATGTACATAGAGTGGGAAGGAGAGCTTGGCGGGAGAGGTAGATTTGTGTGGGCAGCCGTGGGAGACTGGTAGGGTGAGGCTCAGATGCCAGCTTGATCGAAGTGGTGTTTTAGGTCACTGTTCAGTGTAGGCTGGGTCGGTTTCAATATGGGTTGGAGGCAGAGGGATGACTGAGATAACCTCTGGAGATTTCACCTGGCTTTTGAAGATTAAGGACCATACCTAAAATTTTTCTCACTTGTCTTCTTATGTCTCCCAAAGCAGCAGAGGAGGTAGAAAGAAAGTGACCTCTAACTGCATGTCTGTCTTTTCTCTAGTGTCCCAAACAGAGAAAGTGAAGAGTGAGGTGATGAATTCAGTCATCATTGTGATTCAGGAGGATTTCAAATTGGTGAGTATGGGGGTTGGGAGGACAGTTGTTTTCTTGACATCTTGAGGTCGTGTAAAACAGAGGGGGGGGTGTTGGGGGATAAGGAGAAGAGGTAGGGCACCCTACTGAAGCCAATTCTGGGCTCAAACCCCTGCGCTTGGGTTGCATTTGTGTTCTTCAAAGCCTTAGAGGGGTTTAAGAAGTGGAGAGGTGGTCCCTAACCATTTCCTGAGCCTTTGCAGTGAGCAGAACTATGGTGTGCCCTGTGGGGACATGAGGTTCTAAAAGGTACTAATTCTCCTCCCTGAGAACCCATTTTTCTTTGGAGAGAAGACCTCAAACATTAGGTCTGCGGTGGGGTCTGAGAAGCCATATTTTTAACAAGCTCCATAGATGATTGTGTGGCCCATTCAGGGTTGGAAGCAGCAGAGAGACCATCCCTAGCTCTGGATTGCAAGGCAGAGCATCAGGTCGGCTGGGAAGCAGTGGTTTTGAGTGCCACACTGAGCACAATGGGCCCGCAAAAACCTGTAGCCGTAGAGTCAATTCTGACTTATAGTGACCCTATCGGACAGAGTAGAACTGCTCCATAGGGTTTCCAAGGCTGTAAATTTTTATTGAAGCAGGAGAAGATATTGAAGTTGTCAAGGATTTCATCTTACTTGGATCCACAATCAATACCTATGGAAGCAGCAGTCAAGAAATCAAACGGTGTATTGCATTGGGCAAATCTGCTGCAAAAGACCTTTATAAAGTGTTAAAAAGCAAAGACATCACTTTGAGGACTAAGGTGTACCTGACCCAAGCCATGGTATTTTCAATTGCTTCATACGCATGTGAAAGCTGGACAATGAGTAAGGAAGTCAGAAGAAGGTTGATGCCTTTGAATTACTGTATTGGGAAAGAATATTGAATATACCATGGACTGCCAGAATAACGAACAAGTTTGTCTTGGAAGAAGTACAGCCAGAATGCTCCTTAGAAGCAAGGATGGCGAGACTTTGTCTCACATACTTTGGATATGTTATCAGGAGGGATCAGTCCCTGGAGAAGAACGTCATGCTTGGTAAAGCAGAGGGTCAGAGGAAAAGAGGGAGACCCTGAATGAAATGGACTGACACAGTGTCTGCAACAATGGGCTCAGACATAGGAATGATTGTGAGGATTGTGCAAGACCTGGCAGTGTTTCATTCCATTGTACATAGTGTCACTATGAGTTGGAACCTACTCAATGACATCTAACAACAACAACAAATCTTTATGGAAGCAGCCTCCCAAATCTTTCTCCTATGGAGCAGCTGGTGGGTTCGAACTACCAAACTTCTGGTTAGCAGACAAGCACTTAACCACTGTGCCACCAGAGCTCCTTGGACAATGGGCATCATCCCAAAAAATAAAGTCCTAATCCGGAGCTTAGGAGTACCTGCGTGGCACAAATGGTTAAATGCTCAACTACTAGCCAAAAGGTTGTCAGTTCAAATCCACCCAGAGGCACCTCAGAAGAAAGGACTGGTGATCTGCTTCCAAAAGTTCACAGCCTTGAAAGCCCTGTGGAGCATAGTTCTACTTTGTAATACATGGGGTTGCAATGAGTCAGAACTGACTCAGTGGCAACTAACAACAACAACAATGATCCTTAGGTTAATGAAGAGCCAGAATGTGAGGGCTGGGCCCTTAAGAATATCAGGAATCCATTCTGTCTTTATGAAGACCAGAACATGGGACCTTTCTTGGACTCAGATTTACCCCCACCCAACACTCCTGTCAATTTTAATATCTCTGGGGACATAAGGAGTGAACAAGCTAAGAGCTTAGTGTTCTCGAGGTTAGTAGGAGGTAAAGTGGGTTGGAACTCCAGGGCAGAGTAGGGAAGTGGTCATGTTCAGCGGCTGGTGACCTGTCATGACCACAGAGTCCACTGAAGAGCTCAGACTGGACTTGGAGTCCAGATATCTGGGTTCTTTGAGGGCACCCCTTACCTGCTCTGGGCATGTGACCTCACCTGAACACAAGGAGTCATACTGACCAACATAGAAGTCCCTTCCTGCCCTGCCATGTGATGGTCTGTCACCCCACAGGTGCAGGTGGCCCTCCTGCACTTCATTGAGACACTGGGCCAGTGTGGATACTTGAACCTACCCCAGGGGAACGTCATCATCAACTACCTCATCAAGCTCAGCGAGCTGAACTCCTCAGTTCAAAGAAGCCAGGCAGGTGGAGAGGTGGAGGGTGAGAGCACAACTCAGGGGAGGGGGCAGGAGAAAGGACAGGGCTGGGAGCAGAAGGGAAAGAAGAGGAAGGTATGGCTAGCATGATGAGGAGGGGCCTTAGGCATCTCTAACTCTGATCAGTGGGCCGTGGGAGACCTTGAATCAGGACACTCAGCATTGGTTTCAGATTTTAATTTTTCCTTTTCTTATTCCAGATCACAGAGGAAATTCAAACAATGTGTTCCAAAATCCTACAGATGGTAAAAACCGCTAGGGCTAAAGAAGCTTCCCCTTTTCTTCCCCTCTTGTTTCCCAAGTCACCACCGTGACCCATAGGCTACCTTTTTCTCCCCTTCTCCTCCATCTAACCCCATGTACTGTCTCTTCCAACCTTCCGCATCTCCATCTATTCCCACTTGAGTGCCTGGGGCTCCTCTGAGAAGTGGCTCAGTGGAGCAGAATAGGGTCACTGGATGGGGTGTCTGGAGGCCTAAGCTTGAGTCCTGTTCTGCCAGTTTCTAGCTGCTGTAAAATCTTGGAGCAAGTTGCTCTGTGGGCTGCAATTTCTCCTGTAAAATGAGGGTGATTATATGCCTATCCTGCTTACCGTAACCTATAAGGTCTCTTGGAGGCACAAATGCCCTGGTGTGTGGGTCAGAGTTGACTAAAGGCTGTGAGGAGGGAAAGGAGAGCTATGATTTAATCTCCTTTTCTCTGGAGTCACAGCTGCTCTCCCAGCAAACTCTGTCTCCTGGCCTTTAGTATTTCTCCTGCCTCTGAAATGTTACCCATTGAAGGTGATTACATGTGACACAATTCCAAATTTCAGGAAGTCCCTCTGTCTAGCTAATCAAACCCTTCCTTTTGTAATTTTAATAAGGACCTTGGTTATAGTGATGCAAACAGTTAACGTGCTCAGCTGCTAATTGAAAGGTTGGAGGTTCAAGTCCACCCAGAAGTGCCTTGGAAGAAAAGCCTGGTGATATACTTCTGAAAAATCAGCCATTGAAAACCCTATGGAGCACAGTTCTAAACTGACACACATGGGGTCATCATGAATTGGGATCGATTTAACAGCAACTGGTGTTGATTATATTTTACCAGTATGGAATGGGAGGAGGTTTTGTGTGTGTGTGGTGGGGATTGGGGAGGCTGCATATACAGGGCTCAAATGCCCCTGCAGGAAAGGGGTACAAGGTAACAAGTTTGGAGAATATATGACTGGGGCTGATTTGGGGCTGGGCTTTGAAGCCTTGCCATGTCCCCTGCCAGGTGTCCCTGCCCCAGCTGATAAACTTGATGTGTCACCCCAGCAACATCTCGGCCTTTGTGCCCCTGAGTAAGACAGTCACGGAAATGGCTCTGAAGGCCCAGTCCCAGGGCCAGTTCCCCTACCTCACCAACTTTCACCTCAGGCGTAAGTACAGGGTGGGGTAGCCTGTGGAGAAGGACCAGCATGAAAGCACAGGCTGATATGGGGATGGAGCTTTGGGGTGGGAGGCAGGCTGAGACTCTTGTGAGGGTGGGGAGTGTAGTGAGGAAGAGGGTGTGGATCTGTGGTGTGGGTGTGCTGGAGGGCTGGGAGCCAGGATGGCAGGAGTAAGGCAAAGGCAGGGTTAGGGTTAGGGTAGCAGCCTTAGGGAAGGCAGTCTGTGGGTCAGGATGACGATTTTGGGAGCCAGTGGGGAGAAAATCACAATGGATGAAAAAGGGCCTCCTCTGGAATCCCAGATACACTTCCTTCTTGTCTTAGTCCTCATTTTGAAGCACTGGAGTCAAGATGTAAAACATTACTGTTAATGACAAAGTTATGGATACACAAGCATTCCTGATCCTTAGCCTTTCCTCGGCTCCAACTCTCACCTCACTCTATACTACTCCATCCCTGACTTCTAACCCCAGTGGGGTTCAGGAACGAGGAGAGCATGTGTGCTCAGCACATTATTTGGTGATTTTGAATTTTTTAAAGCTGAAAATGTAATGGCTTGTTTTTTTTTCAGACTGAATCAAAATGTCACAACCCCCATCACATGATTGCTCCCTCTCTGCAGTACTGATGGTGGGCTTCTG
The DNA here is from genome assembly GCF_000243295.1 of Trichechus manatus latirostris. Lineage (NCBI taxonomy): Eukaryota > Metazoa > Chordata > Mammalia > Sirenia > Trichechidae > Trichechus > Trichechus manatus. The sequence continues at coordinate 2,866,050 of NW_004444017.1, forward strand.
GTGGGGGCTGGAGGTTGAGCACCCGAGAGCTTGCACTGACTCTGTCCTCTTCTTTTATCCTCTCTTTGACTTAGCCACCCAGTTCATCTCCCCACAGAAACTCCTAACCTATCTTGTGGTAAGTGATGCTAGGAGGAGTACTGTGTCTCTGTCCATCCACCCATCCTTTCATCCATCCATCCGTCCATTTGATTGCCTCACAAATAGTTGAGTACTACTCTGGTCCAGGCATATGCTGGACCTGGAATAAGGAGGTAGGGCCAAGAATCACAGGGCACTGGGAAGAGATGATCTGGGCCAAAGGGAGAGGAGGGAACTAAAGGCATAGGGGTGGGGCCTGGAACGTGGGGAATGAGTGGGCTTGGGGAGGGCCTGGCCTGTCTCCTATGTGGCTTCAATGTGAGTTCTTTCTGTCGACCTTGAACAAGTCACCATGTCTTTCTGGACCTCATTTTCTTAGCAAGTGTGTTTTGAATTTCTGTCTTTACCCAGCACTGTGCTAGACATTATGAACACTTGAAGGACAGACAAGGTGTAGACCTACCCTTGAGGTGTTCACAGTCTTTGTTGGGGAGATAAACATGGGAATAACCATCCATAATTCCGTGATAAATGTACCAATAGAAGAATATACAGAATACAATGGGATCTTAGAAGAACGATAGGCTAACTTGTCCTCTGGAGTCAAGGAAGGCATCACAGAGGAGGTGATGTTTCGAGGGCATCTTGGGCACATGTAGGAGTTCAACAGGTGGGAGAGAATGAGAAGGATCTAAGCTTCATCTCTTCCATTCTATGGGTTTGTTCTAATTTTCTTCCTCTTTTCCTTTAAATTCTCTCTCTGCCTCCTTTTCTCTGCTTGCTTGTCTTGTTTCTCAGTTGTTTTCCGTGAAGCCCTACAAAGAAAGGGGTCTTGGTGAAAGCTCCCTGAGACTACTATATGCCCTGCATCCTATCACCTCCCTGCACCCCGTTATCCACTCGAATGTGGGTCAGCTATGGATGAAGGAGATCCCGCAGATGTTGCACGTCCTGGATGGTGAGGGATCGGTTGGGAGGGGAGGAATGGAGCTGGGAAAATAGGGCAGAAACCAGAAGAGTTGGAGTCGGAGTCCCAAGGTGTAGGATGAAGCCTTTTGGGGTGAGGAGAACTGAGATCAGCCTCTCTGTCCCTCTGAAATACCATTTGTCTCTGCTTATTTGGGCCATGTTCTGCACCAAGCAGATGTGCAGGCCAGAGGTCTGTGGGCTCCAGATTTCCCAGGCCAGTGGCTGCCCCTTTTTGTGGGTGATAGATCAGGAAAGACCATGGGCTCTGGAGTCTCACAGTCTGCGGTTTATTCCTTGCTCTGACACTGACCAGCTGTGTGTGTTTGACCTCTTGGAGCCCGTGTAGAGTGTGAAATAGTTACTTTGTAAGATTATTGTGAGAATTAAATGAGATTATGGATACACAGCCCCTGGCATAGTGTTCAAATGTTGGTTTTTCTTGCCTGGCTGGGGCTTTCTGGGTTGGCAGGGCGCCATGCTCTCTCTTCTTTCCCAGGTCACAGTGAGAGGAACCTGAATCAGAAGGAGTGGGAGGTCAGGCTGCTTCGGGTGAGCACTTCCTGAGAGGTACTCACTCCACCCAACAGGGATTCCCCTCACACTTGCCTCTGTTATAAGTCCTTTGGGAGGAGGGGCCCCAGCTCCCCCAGAGGCTAGGCCATGATCAAGGGAACTCCCTGCCCAAGGGAACCTCTCTGAGGCACCCTTGCCTCCTGGTCCCTACATCAGAGTCTCTGGCTATATCCTAAGCCTTCACCCACCTTTCACACCCCCAAAGCCCTGCCCTCAGGGAGAGTAAGGGAAAGAGCTCTAGCTGTATGTCCTTGGGTAAGTTATTTAGCTTTCCCAGGCCTCAGCTTCTTCATTTGTAAAATGGATATGAAAACTCCTATTTCACAGAATTAAATAGGATAATATAGGATAGTGCCTTGTAAGCTGGACAGGGCTTACACTTTTAGTTGTATTACTGTCATTGTCATTCTCTAGTCCTCATCAACCTCCATTTATGTATCTCTACTCTTTCCCATGTCTTGAGCACTTTCTCTGTATTTACAATGTCCCCTGGATTTTGCTTCCTTCTTATCCCACTTCCACTAGTTAGAAAAGTCCTTCCACTTTTAAAAAATAATGATATTTTATTGCATTTTCGGTGAAAGTTTACACCGCAAAATAGATTCCCCTTCCACTGTTCTTTATAAGTCCTTTTCTTCCCACTCAGTTTTTAAGTCAGTCACTAATGGCCATCAATGATGACAACTGGTTGGAACAACTCATCAAAGACATCTTGGACAGGATAAATTATATCAGCGATGATGATGAAGTGAAGGTGTGTCTGTGCGTGGCTGGGGTGGTGGTTGCAAAGGGCGAAATTAGGGTGCAGGGTGGTGGTGGAGGAGCCTAATGGGAAAGGGCTGTAGAAATGCTCATGAAGTGCAGGCCTAGGAGGCAAGAGCAAACCAGCCTTCCTGGGTCCTGAGGAATTGAGGTGTGCGAGGGACAGGAAGGTAGGTGGTCACCCAGCAACAACAATATCAACAGTATCTTACAATTGCTTAGTGTTTTAGGCTTTATCAAGCATTTTGCCGTCTGTTGTCTTAATTGAAGGGGCCCTGGTAGTGCAGTGGTTAAGAGCTCGGCTGCTAACCAAAAGGTCAGTAGTTCGAATCCACCAGCTGCTCCTTGGAAACCCTATGGGTTAGTTCTGCTGGGTTACTATGAGTTAGAATCGACTTGATGGCAATGGGTTTGGTTTTTTTTGTGTGTGTGTTTTAATTGAGCCTCCCAGCTCTTCTGTCACAGAATGGAGCTGGTACGTGGGTGTTGTGGAAAAATTATTGACGTTAATGACAGATTTAAGCAAGTTAATTTAAATAATATTTGAGGGCATGTGCTCAGCTGCTAACCAAAAGGTTGGAGGTTTGAGTCTACCCAGAGGTGCCTCAGAAGAAAGTCCTGGCAATCTAGTTTTGAAGAGTCAAGCATTGAAAACCCTATGAAGCACAGTTCTACTCTGACACACATGGAGTTGTCATATGAGTCAAAATCTATTCGATAGTGGCTGGTTTTTATGTGATGGTGTAGGGATTGTGCTTGATGTTGGGATCAGAGGTGAGTAAGATGTAGCTCCTTCCTGCACAGAGCTCAAGGTCTGGGTGGTGTAGGCCTGGGTTCCCAGCCTGGCTTTTCCATTTGTTCCTAGCGGAATCTGGGTCAAGTGTCTTAACCACCATGAAATTTCCATTTCCTCACTCAGGAAATGGCAACAAGAACTTCTACATCATAGGGGAGTTGATAAGAATCACACAAGAGGTTACCCGTGAAAGGGCTTTGTAAATTCAAAGGACTGAATAACCCAATAGCTGTTACTATTCCTACTTTGCAGATGAAGAGACAGAATCCAGAAGGGTTTAGAGTCTTGAGCAAATTATTGATGGAACTGACACTAGAATCCAGGTTTCTTGATTTCTAATCTTATTTTCTTGTCATTCAGCAGAACTTTATTTAGGCTTAGGGTTCTCCAGGAAAGAGGCCTCATTCCCAAGAGTGATTGTTTGCTCTCTAATTATTCACAGATATTTATAAAGCATCTTCTGTATGCAAGGAGCCTTGGTGGCACAGTGGTTAAGAGCTTGGCTGCTAACCAAAAGGTCAGTTGTTCCAATCCACCAGCCACTCCTTGGAAAACCTATGGGCAGGCAATTCTACTCTCTCCTGTAGGGTCACCATGAGTCGGAATCGACTTGGCAGCAACGGGGTTTTTGGTCTTCTATATGCAAAGCGTTGTGGATAGTACATTGGGGATACAAAAGTGAGGCAAGCAGGAATTTTGACTTCACTAATTCAGTTATTAAAACTATGGACTAAGTGCCTACAGTACATCAGGCACTGTGCTAGATTCAGGGGACTCGTATAAAAGACACAGTCCCTTCCTTCAGGAAAACACTGTCGGCTCGAGTGAATAGACAAGTAAATGGGCAATTATAATAAGTGTGATGTGTCATGATAGAAATGTGCACCATACGCTTGGGAGCACAGAGGGGCATATTCACTTGGTGTGTGGGGGCGAGGCAGAGACGTTTTCTCAGAAGTAAGGTGATCATCCATTTCAGTTTGCCCAGGACTGTCCCGGTTTTGGCACTGAAATTCTCACCTCCTGGGAAATTCCTCAGTCCTGGGAAAACTGGGACAATTGGCCACCCTAGAGAGGCGTGAACATGTCTGGAAATGTGAGTAGTAATTTGCCAGCTAAGCAGAGAAGTGGGTGCCTTATGCTGCGTTTCCTAGAAGCAGAGCCTGAGGTGGGAAGTCTTGTGCAAGCATTCTCAGGAGATGCTGTAATGGGGCAGAGGAAGCAGGAGAGGAAAGGGGAAAAGCTCAGTGAGGAGGGGGTTTCTGTCTTTCTCTCCAGGCTTCAGTGGTTGCTAGAGAGCGGGGAGGCGAGAGAGAAGGTTATAACTCCCAGGCAGAGCCAGGCAGGGAGGCCCCAATTACCCAAGGGCAATGGCCCAGAGAAGGCTGAAGATGGGGACACACTAGTGCCTGCAGCTAGTGAACGGGAAGGGACCTTTGGATCTGGGCAGGGCACCCACAGCATCTGATAAGGTAGGGACAAGATGCCCATAAACCAAAGAACAACAACAAAAAACCAGTGGCTGTCAAGTCAATTCCAACTCGCAGCTACCCACCCTCCCCTCCCCGCCCTCGCCGTGTGTCAGAGTAGAACTGTGCTCCACAGGGTTTTCAGTGGCTGAATTTTTCAGAAGTAGACTGCTAGGCCTTTCTTCTGAGGCACCTCTGGGTGAATTTGAACTGCTAATCTTTCCATCAGCAGTAAAGCGCTTAACTGTTTGTGCCACCTAGGGGCCAAATGTACCCACAGAAAGAGGATTTTAAGGAGTGAAACGAATCCAGATAAGACATTCATTCAACAACGGGTATTTACAGTTTGCCTACTGTGTCAGGCACTGTGCTAGGCACTGGGGGCAGAGTGAGGAACAAGACAGATACTGCTCCAGAGCTTTATTCTGGATGGAGATTGGGGTTGGAGAGAGTAACTACCAAAGAAATAAGTAAACAAGATCATTAGTGATGGTAATGAGGCTCTGAAGGAAAGAAACAGGATGGAGAGCTAGGTAGAGAAAACTTAGGAGGTCAGGGAAGGCTCCCTGAGGAGGTGATATTTGAGCCAAGATCTGAAAGATGAGAATGAGGCCGCTTTTTGAAGTGCTGGTGGAAGAGTGTACCACTACAGGGAAAATAGGAATTGCAAAGACCCTGAGGTGAGAAAGTGGATGAGTACATAAATACGGGTCTTACAAGGTAGACAGTGCAATGTGTAGTAAGCGAGGATGAAACCAGTTGCCATTGAATCGATTCCGACTCACAGCGATCCCATGTGTGTCATAGGGTTTACAATGCAATGGCTAAATTTTCAGAAGTAGATTGCCAGACTTTTCTTCTAAAGTGCCTTTGGGTGGACTAGAACCAACAACCTATTTGTTGGCAGCCGAGTGCTTAACTGTCCCTCCCAGGGACTCTAAGCGAGAATAAAGATCATTGAAATTCAGAGCAGGGAGTGATGATGAAGGTTATATAAAAGTACCTTTCCAACTGTAAAGCTTAAGCAAATTTAAGGAACTGTTTTTATTTCCTAGCTGAAAGTAGGCAGGGTGTGCATCAGGGAAAGGTTCTAAAGGATGATCTGTACCCTATGAGGCTGAGAAGTTAGAAATGTAGCTTTCTCTTCCCATTAGCTTGAGCCCCAGCCCTATGGGATTGTCGTCTTGTCAGAACCCCCAGAGACCAAGAAGCCAAAGTGGAGTAAGGAATGGTAGGGAGAGGTGGGATTTACAGTTACAAAATTAGTCTCTGAAATGGCTATCCCCAAGGCTGTCCTAACCTCATTCCAAGCTGTGCATGACGCCACCTTGTACCCCCTTGTTGTTGTTGGGTGCTGTTGAGTCTATTTAGATTGACAGCGACCCTGTGTGTTACCAAGTAGAGCTGCTCCATAAGGTTTTCTTGGCTGTCATCTTTTTTTTTTTAAAGTTTTTATTGTTTTATTTGTTTTTTATATATATTTTTATTTTTGTGCTTTAGATGAAGGTTTACAGAACAAATAGTTTCTCATTAAACAGTTAGTACACATATTGTTTTATGACAATGCTTAACAACCCCACTACATGTCAACACTGTCCCTTCTCAACCTTGGGTTCCCTATTACCAGCTGTCCTGTCCCCTCCTGCCTTCTAGTCCTTGTCCCTGGACTGTTGTGCCCCATTAGTCTCGTTTTCTTTTATAGGGCTGTCTAATCTTTGGCTGAAGGGAGTGACTTCACCACTGAGCTAAAAGGGTGTCCAGGGGCCATACTCTCAGGGTTTCTCCAGTCTCTGTCAGGCCAGTAAGTCTAGTCTTTTTTTGTGAGTTGGAGTTTTGTTCTACATTTTTCTCCAGCTCTGTCCAGAAGCCTCTGTTGTGATACCGGTCAGAGCAGTCAGTGGTAGTAGCCGGGCGCCATCTAGTTATACTGGACTCAGTCTGGTGGAGGCTGTGTTAGTTGTGGTCCATTAGTCTGTTGGACTAATCTTTTCCTTGTATCTTGTTTTCTTCATTCTTCCTTGCTCCTGAAGGGGTGGGACCAGTGGAGTATCTTAGATGGCTGCTCACAGGCTTTTAAGACCCCAGAAGGTACTCACCAAGGTAGAAAGTAGAACATTTTCTTTATAAACTGTTATGCCAATTGAGCTAGATGTTCCCCAAGACCATGGTCCCCACTGGCTATAATCTTTACGGAAGCAGATCGCCAGGTCTTTCTTCCACAGAGCTGCTGGGTGGATTTGAACTGCCGATTTTTTGGTTTGCAGCCCAGTGCTTAAACGTTGCGCCATCTGGGCTCCTTCTACCCCTCATAGGCCTTCCTATATAAATTCTTTGGCTTCACCCTGAGGACCTCGAGGAATCCGAAACTGGTGAAGACGATGCTCTCCTCCATCCTAAAAACTGCTCACGAGGAGCTGCTGGATAGGGAGGTGAGGCAGAGGGCCCTGGCAAAGGGTGGGGTGGGGGGGATTAGTTTGAGAAACAGGGTGGCAAAGTGACTGAAAGCTTGGACCTTTTAAGCCGGACCACCAGGGTGTGAATCCCAGCTCTGCCACCTAACAGGTTTGTGTCTTGGGCAAGCTTTGAACCTTTCTTTCTGTGCCTCAGTTGCCTTTTCTGTAAAATGAGGCTATGGTGCCTACTTCAGAGGATGGTCTCTTAAAAGCTGTTTATTTTGAAATAATTTCACACTTACAGAAAAGTTGCACCCCCCCACCAGAAAAAAGTATAAAGAATTTCTGTATACCCTTCTCCTGCATTCCAAGAATATTAACATTTTGCCACGCTTGCTTTATCATTCTCTCTCACTATGTATATACGTATTATTATTGTATTTTCTGAATCATTTTGGGAAGTTGCAGCCATGATGCCTATTTACCCCTAAATACTTCAGTGTGTATTTCCTAAAAATAAGGATATTCTCTTATATAATGACAGCACAATGGTCAAAGTGAGGAAATTAATATTGTCCTTCAAAATCTGCCAGTTGTTTCACCAATGCTGTTTACAGCAAAAGAAAAAAAAAATTTTTTTCTGGTCCAGGATCTAATTCAGGATCAAACAGTGCATTTAGATGTCATTTCTCTTGAACATCCTTTAATCTGGAACATTTCCTCAGTCTTTATCATTCATGATCTTGACATTTTAAAAGAGTACAGACCATTTATTTTGTAGAATGTCCCTCATTTTTGCTTTGACTCATGTTTCCTCATGATTAGATCCAGGTTATGTATTTTTGGTAGAACAATGCCTGGCACATAAGTGCTCTCTAAGTGAAGTGGAGTTGATGTCAATGCCCTCATGCTTTTCTTCTCTGAGCCACTCTCTTGCCAGATTCTCAAAGCGCCTATCCCCACCATGGCCGTCATCAAGTGTTTACTAAGCCCAAGTGTCTTAGTTATCTAGTGCTGCTATACAGAAATCCCACAAGTAGATGGCTTTAACAAACAGAAGTTTATTCTCTCACAGCCTAGGAGGCTAGAAGTCTGAATTCGGGGTGCCAGCTCCAGGGGAAGGCTTTGCCTCTCTGTCAGCTCTAGGGAAAGGTCCTTATCATCACTCTTCCCTTGGGTCTAGGAGTTTCTCAGCATAGGGACCCTGGAGAGGATGTGCTCTTCTTGCTTGGTCATAATGAGGTCCCTCTCTCTCTCTGCTTGCTTATCTGTTTTGTATCTCAAGAGATTGACTCAAGATACAACCAAATCCTGTAGATTGTGTCCTGCCTCATTAACATAACTGCCTCTAACCCTGCCTCAGTATCATTATGAAAAAAAAACTCATTGCCATTGAGCTCATTCCTACTCATAACAACACTATAGGACAGAGTAGAACTGGCCCATAGTGTTTCCAAGGAGTGGCTGGTGGATTCAAACTGCCGACCTTTTAGTTAGTAGCCAAACTGTTAACCACTACACCACCAGGGCTCCTCTACAATGTTAATGAGGCCGGATTAGCGGCATTTATGTTAATGAGGCAGGACTCATTCTACAGGATTAGATTGTATCATGAGTCAATCTTTTTTGAGATATAAAAGAGAGAAGTGAGCAGAGAGGAGTGGGACCTCCTACCACCAAGAATGAAGAGCTGGGAGCAGAGTGTATCCTTTGGACCTGGGTTTCCTGCACTGAGAAGCTCCTAGACCTGGGGGAGGATTGATGACAAGGACTTCCCCCAGAGCTGACAGAGAGGCAAAGCCTTCTTCTGGAGCTGCCGCCCTGAATTCAGACTTCTAGCCTCCTAGACTGTAAGAGAATAAACTTGTTTGTTAAAGCCATCCACTTGTGGTATTTCTGTTATAACAGCACTAGATAACTAAGACAGTTGTCCTACCATTATACCACACACAGCACATCTAGGAACCCACTTCTTCCCTCTTCCCAACACCAGACAGTCTCCTTTTTCAACCTGTCCACTTTGGTCAGACTAGACCTGTTCTCCTAGACTAGAAATATGGGCAGTGCCTGTAAGTCTTCCCTCTCTCCCATCATCTCTCCTCTCTCTCATTAGCCACCCAATCCTGTCCATATGTGCCTTGAATTTGTTCTTCCTTGCCATCCCCACCTCAGAACAATCCTTCTCTGAATTCCTAGGGCCTATACATATTCTCTTTTCTACAGTGTAGGATTTGGTAATCCCAGGAACTTTGCAATTTTGTGACTCTGATTTTTCATTATCTGGAGTAATTCTCTTCTTAAATTACTTTTTGCAAGGATGTTTGGGTCTCTGTCTGGATTTTAAACAGTTCAGGTCTAGAGACCAAATTTCTCTTCCCTTTCCTCTCTCTTCCTCTCTCTAAATCCCTGTTTCTGGGAGGGGGGCACATAGCAGGTGCATGGCTCTCCCTGAGCAATGGCGTGGGGTTGGGGCTATCCCTGTTCCAGGGCATTGCTGTGGCACTCAGTATTGTGTCCCTGAGACATCTGACGATAACCCTGGATGAACTGCAAGAGTATAGTTCTATACTCACCAACAAGGACACATCATCCATCCTCAAGCTGATGAAGGTGATGGCATTCCTAAGGGCTATGCCAGTCTCCCACACAAAGCCTTCCAAGGCATCCCCATCACTGCAACCTGCCCACATTTCTGAGGCCTTGTGACTCACCCATAAGTCTCCTCTCCCCCTCTGGTCAACCTTGGGGAAGTTTTGAGGTCCCCTTCCTTTACTCCCTCATGCCCCTGGTTCAGGTGATGACATCATCACTTCCCTCCCTTGCCCATCACAGCGCTACTATGCCAGCTGTTCACTGTTCCACAGCCCCATCTTCCCTTCCATGTCCTCTGGGCTGTCTTCCTCTCTGAGCCTGTTTCCCTATCAGGCAAAGAGGATAAGGTGAGGAGAAGAAGGCAAGTTTCCCTCTTCCTCTACAGGAACATCAGCAAAGGGAATGGGGGCTGGTCTGTAACACCATCTACTTAAGCTATAGCAAGATTATTTTAGAGACCAAGGCATCCATCTTCACACATTTAGATGCCATCCTGACCTTAGTCCTGCAACACTACCGCAACTGCGTTGTGGAAAAGGTACTTCCTACTTACTGTACTTCTCCAACACCCCATCCCTGCCCTCCTCCTCTCTTCCGCTCAGAGGAAAGTACAGGTCTTGAACGGGAGTGGGGCTATTATAGTTACTTCCTCTCCTCCATTTCAACCCTGCTACTAAATCCTGATACTCTGAAACTCGAACTGGCCAGAGGAAACAGCAGTAATTTTAGGTTTGCTGAAAAGTGTCTTCCTCCCTATTAACATGCTTTGTGAGATGCCTTTGGCTTCTTCACTGCCCTTTCCTGTAAAAGGAGGGGTGATGCCTGAATTTCCTAACACAATCACGGGGAAGAAGCAGCCAGGAGAGGTAGCTGTTGTTGTCGTTAGTTGCCGCCAAGTCGATTGTAACTCGTGATGACCCCATGTGTGCAGAGTAGAACTGCTCCATAGGGTTTTTAAGACTGGGACCTTTCGGAAGCAGATTGCCAGGCCTGTCTTCCAAGCAGCCTCTGGGTGGGTTCAAACTGCCAATATTTCAGCTAGTAGTCAGGCGCTTAACCATTTGCACCACCTAGGGACTCCAGGGGAGTTAGAGGGAACCCCAAACAATATTTCTGCCTTTGCTATTTGCTCAGGGATGGCCCATCTGACAAGTCTCCCCACCACATGGGTGTCCCTAGGGTAAGAAGAGCAAGCGCTTCCATCCCCTGTCCATTTACCAATCTATCACCCAACTGTACATTCTTAGAGTAGAACTTAGTCAGTGGAAAGACAATATCTTGAGAGACAAAGAAGCTAGACATATCCTAATTCAAGAGTTATATGAAGAGGGAGGTCCAGAAGGGGGTTGGTGACAGGGGTGGACCTTCCCCCCTTCGTAGATATCACAGACTTTCCCTTTCCTTAGCTACCCTCAGAGGGAAGGTGTAGGGACTCAACCTAGGGAAGGCTATCGGATGTTTAGCTCCCCACCCCCCAGGTCTTGTGTAGGTAGGTTTCCTTGGCTACAGGGTCATTCCTACCCTGGGAGGTCTCTGAGCATACTTGTTGGTTCAGGATAAGGACCTGAAGCTGGATTACCTCAACTCACTGGGCAAGCTGACACACATCCTGAGCAACCTGTCCATCACCTGGCAATACCAGTTACCCCAAAAAGTAGAAATTGTAGTCTTCATGACAGTAAGTAACACTCAGGAGGATGGAGGGAGTGATGAAGAGATGAGGGAGGATGGGTCATCACTGAAACCATTTGTAGGGCTCCTAGGCTAGGCCTGGAAGATAGAAGTCCAGATGTTCCAGTTTCCTTTTCCTACCTTAGTTTTCCCTTTCCTATCCTCAAGGTAGGGGTAAGTGCTGTGGGGCAGGTATGGTTGGGAATAGGCTGGAGGTGCTGTCCTTAAGAGTCCAGTCTCTGGAAATCCCTGAAGATTCCAGGTTCTACCTTTTTGTAAATATGGCCTGGGGTGGAAAGAGGGAGAGAAAGGCAAGGAAAAAATGCATTCACTATCCTCTTGGTCTCTTTGGGGGGGTCACAGGCGCTGATCGGGGAAGAGCCATTGAACTCCATCTCCAGCTCCATTAGGCAGAAGGCAATGAACATCATCACTAATTTCAAGTAACAATATGGCATCTACTCTGTCTTTCTTGCCCTGGCTTTATTTCACTCTTTATTCCCTAGTCCCTTCCCACCTCTTATCTTTTACTTCTGCCTATAGGATAGGGGTCCCCAGGAAGTAGTGGACATCTACTGGACAATGTCTGCCGCTTCCTTTGGTCAAGCTTTTTGGGTGGCATTTTTGGAGCACCTGGCAGAAACTGCCTCTCCTGCTTCAGCAGGCACTTGTCACTGTGGTCCCAGGTTTCCTTCTGCTTTCAGGGTTGTCCTTAATAAATGCCTCCATCTCTATCACTGGCCCCAACATTTCCTTAAACATTTGGGGAACCAGAAATAATATATCACCCTAAATATCAGGCACTCTTGACTATAATAGCTGTGCTTCCTTTCTTACCCTTTGTTCCTTTCTTTCCCTCTTCCTGGTTCTTTTCACCTTTTCTTACTGTTTCTTCCCTTTTCTCTTCTAGTTAGCTTTTCTTCTGGTATCTCCCTCTTTCTTGCTTCCACCTCCCTTCTGTCTCCACTCTCTCTCCTTCTCTTTACCCTCTCACTTTCCCTTCCTCAGTTGTTATTCCTGGCCACCACTCACTGGTTACATTTCTGCTTCTCCCTGGATCTTAGGCAGTTCAAGCCCCTCTTACAGCCAGAAGAAAGATCAGAGCTGCTTCGAACGTGCTACAAGAGTGTACTCTGCCTGCCATCCACAGAAGTTATGCAGAAAGAGGCATCCAATCCCAAGGATGCCCAGGCCAATGTGGTAATTAAGTTGGATGGTTATCTCTTTTATTTTTATTTTTGAGAAGGTGAGACATATAGGTTGGACAGTTTTGTGTAAAAATCTTTCACCTTCTTTAATAAAAATGTAATTATTGGAAGGAAGGTTGCTAGGTCATGCAGTCTGAACTTTACTCATGAAATTTTTCTTTCTTCTTGGGAGACATTCATTAACCACTGCCACCCCTTTAGTACAAATATGGTCATTCCATCCTTTCCTTCATAACTGTTGTACAATTGAAACTAGGCTGGAAAGTTCAAACATGATTTTACTAAAGGCTCATGAGGAAATAAATTCAGGAAGTGTAAGAGTGAGACAGCTGAGTCCATTTTCTAGAGTTCATTTTCCTTGAGGGAGGGAAGAGGGATTAAAATTTTAAATTTGCATTCATATGTTTAATTCCTAGGAACTCTTTCATTTTCTCTGATTGCTCCTTTATCTTCGCTGGTTGTTCTTGTTTTATTGATGCCATAATCTTCAATTTCGTTGAAGATATTAACAAGAAACTTTTTAAAAATAAAGTTTTCTACTATTTACTGAATTAATTTGGCTTCCTTTAGGGTTAGCTGGTCCATTTGTTTATCTTGGGCCTTCTTTTCTGTGCTATGGTTTTCCTCAGATGTCTGGTGACCCATATTTGTCAGTTTATATTTATTTATGTTATAAAGGAAGGGCTGGAACATATAGAGAGAACAGAAGTAGGTTTCCTGTTTTTGTCCCCAGGATACCTCCCTCAGAATAGTTCTGGTTAGGGTGGGCAAGGCATGTTGACAGGGCTTCCCCATGCTTGGGAGAGCCTGGGAACCCCACAATTGCCCCAGAAAGAATAGCTTTGCTCTGGAGGTAGATTTCTTTTGAGTACTTTATTCCAGGGAGAGCTACCTTTTCTCTTCTCTCCTCTCCTGTCCTGTGCTTTTCCCTTCCTTGTCAGTTTTGGAGCCCCAGAACTATCACAGGTGCTGCCTTGGTTCTCCCATCATGCCCCTACTTTGTAGGAGCCCTTCCAGGCAGATCACCTGCTTTCTTTATAAGGTTTTGGCTCAAAGGCAGAAAGTTACTATTGCTGGGCAAGGCTACTTGTTCACTAAAGGGTGAGAGGGAGAAATCCACTCCTGTGAATCAGTTACTCTGCAGACTGCCAGGCCATGCCCTCTTCCCTTCCTGTAACTCATCAGCCTCTTGGTCACTACTACTGTCTGAAGGAACACCCACTGAGAGAAGAGCCCTAGAATGAGCATAGGGTAGGAGTGGGGAGTAGAGAAGGTGGGGAGAAGCTATGTTGTCAGGGAACTCCCAGTCTACTAGGACTCACTGCATACCAAGCAGACATGTGCTCTTGTGAAAACAACAGAGGAATGCATTCAAGTTAACAGCGGGCAAGTGGTGCTTGGAAATGTTGGGGAAAACTGGCTGGGCAGAATTTAGCAAGTAAGGTTTCCCAGGGAAGTCAGAGTTCTGAGTTTAGAAGGCAGGATAGGGCTGATATCTCAGCAATACTTTGAATATTCTCTCCTCAGGATCTGTTCAGGGAGACCCTGCAATCTCTTCTGAAGCTAATGGAAGCACTTACTATTGAGATGCCCCAACGGATCCAGAATTGCTTAGAGGTCAGTGAGCAGGAACCCCTGAAAGTTGCGGGGCAAGACCAGAGGATCTAAGGATGAAGGTTGGGTGCAGAGCTTTTAGGGTAGTGTCATGAGGGCTAGGATCCAAATAACATTGGTCTTCCCTTTGGTGGCTATCCCCTCTCTGCTCCTTTAGAGTGGTTAAAAGCATGGGCTCAGGACTTCCATCTACTGTCTGATTCTAGATCCTGGCTCTGCCATTAGCTCTGTGGCCTTGGGAAATTGTTTAACTTCTTTAAGCCCCAATTTTCTTCATGAAATAGGGATGATAATAGTACCTAATTCATACAGTTCATTTGATGATTAAATGAGATAATGTTTATAAAGTGCTTAGCTCAAAGGACTGAAGTGCAGGTTCACATAATTTGCCCATTTTTAAAATGGGTTGTCTTTTTTATTGATTTGATGAAGTTCTTTACTTTATGCTACTATCAATGTGATACTTTGGCCTTCTCTAAATATCTTGTTCCCCAATTACCTCATGAAGTTTAAAATTTCTTTGAAGTTCGTTTTTTTTGCTGTCAGAATATAGGCCAGTAAGGAGCCTTGGTGGTGCAGTGGTTAAGAGCTTGGCTGCTAACCAAAAGGTCGGCAGTTTGAATCCACCAGCTGATCCTTGGAAACCCTATGGGGCAGTTCTACTCTGTCCTATAGGGTCTCTATGAGTCAGAATCGACTCGACGGCAACGAGTCTTTTTTTTTTTTTTAAGGAGTGTAGTTATTGTTAAAAAATTATTAGAAATAATTACTTTCTGTGTAATTATATTATCAGTTTGATACAATTTGTTTATTTCTGTTTGTGTTAAAATTTAGGATTTCCTTTCTTCTTCTTCTTTTTTAATCTTACACCAAGGAAATTTTTATTAAAGTATAGAATATCAGTCATCTAAAAATACATGGGTAAAGACAAACATACAAAGGCAGTATCATACAACTGATTTCTAAACTCAGTACTTCTGAAATACAAAACAAAACAATGATAATTATCCCTCAAAAGTCATTTTGTTGAACCAAATTGATTTTTAAGTTGTTCCAGAACTCTTTTCACTCAATTTTGTTTACAAATATTACTGAGTTTTTCGGTTTCATCCCATAACAGAGCTTTCTTTTTTTTTTTGACGTGTTCACTTCTCAAAGTAGTATATAGTTATTGCTTGTGATTAAAGTCGGCAACTATAGGAAGCTTGCCCAAGTCACAAGAATTTCAATAGGGTTGCTGCTTTGAAAATAATTACCATTTGGGGTTATCTATACTAAAATCCATGTTATTGAAAGGCAAAAATATTAATGGGCAAAGTATGGGGGTTGAAAGTAGGGAGGCTAAGAAAAAATGATGTTATCTTTTACTGCAGACCAGCTGTAAAGGCTCCATTGCTTACTTTGGTACTAATGCTAGAGAAGCTCTTTTTGCCAGACCACAGGTTGGCTATATAGCTGTCCATGCTGTATTTTCTTTTTTAAAGAATGGCAGACTTTAACAATTAAGTTGCTCAACCAAATAAGCAGAGAACTTTAAATTACTATATACTTTAACTGCTTGAAATAAATTATTTTCTTAATTGGTTTAGCAGCCTCGTGCCTAGCAAAGCAGCAAAACTTAGTTTGTTCTAAAATTAGAAGTCTGACTCAGACGCTGTTTGTAAGATGCCTGGCTATCTTCTATCACCAATCAGTCATGAAGGTGGACCGTCATGAGCTCAGTAACTTAATAAATGGAAAAATGGCCTCGTCTATCAACACAAAATTTTGAGCCAAAAAACCTACAAATATACTCATAAAATAAGGTAGAAATCAGCTTGTATAAAATAAATAAATAATAAAACAAAATAAACTTTTAAAGAGATGATTATGGTTTACGTGTAAGTCTGCCTAAAGTGACCATGACTGAATGATTAGAAATTTTCTCCTAACATAATGCCCATTCATTATAACCTAAGCTAGTCTGTTACAGATCTGTTTTTACCTTGGGTTTATCTACTACACCCTCACTGTATAGCCATTTAACTTAGGAGCTGGATCTGCCCAGACTGCTTGTAAAGCCTCTCTCTAGAAATAAACCAGATGGATTAAACAGAGGCATCTTCTAGTAAAAATCTGTACTTCAGAGCAGCATATGAAGAACCAGCAATTAGCCCTCCAATGTAAATACCTCTCATTTCACATTATCACAGAAACAGTGCAGTATACTAACTACTCCTTCCTTACAGGAAACTGAGTAGCTGTAAAAATTTTTGTTCGGTTTCAAACCATTTCAATACTTATTAATTCCAAAGATCTGAACACCATGTAGTTGTGGCATTTTGGGAATTAGCACACTGTCATGGATTGAATAATGTCCCCCCAAAAATGTGTGTATCAGTTTGGCTGGGCCATGATCCCTGGTATTGTGTGATTTTCCTATATGTTGTAAATCCTGCCTCTATGATGTTAATGAGGGAGGATGGGTGGCAGTTGTGTTAGTAAGGCAGGACTCAGTCTGTAAGATTGGATTGTGTCCTGAGGCAATCTCTGGAGATATAAAAGAGAGAAGTGAGCAGAAAGACAGACGGACCTTATACCACCAAGAAAGGAGTGCCAGGAGCAGAGCGTGTCCTTTGGACCCGGGGTCCCTGTGCGGAGAAGCTCCTAGTCCAGGGGAACATTGATGAGAAGGCCGACAGAGAGAGAAAGCCTTTTCCTGGAGCTGACGCCCTGAATTTGGACTTCTAGTCTAGTTTACTGTGAAGAAATGAATTTCTCTTTGTTAAAGCCATCCACTTGTGGTATTTCTGTTGTAGCAGCACTGGATGACCAAGACACACACTCAGGAGAGAAACTGTGTTTAGGATGAAGTGAGTTGGCTCATAGAAACTTGCCAGAAAATATAGAATTATTGAAGAAATTGTGAAAAACTTCCATGAAGATGTAAACTCTAACTCCATAATCAAGCTGTTCCCAGTGAGTTAGGAGTCTTGCTTCATCCTGGTCAGGAGTTTCAAAAGGTGTTCTTTTCACTGCATGCAAAAATACATATATCCCCAGGTTATGTATAATATTTGTTAAAGTCCAAGCAACAGAACACTGAAGAAGGGAATGTGAGTAAGACAATAAGAAGCAAGCCAATTCCCAGTGCATATGTCAGCCACATACCATGGCTATTCATTATACGGGTATTTGGATTCATTTCGCTGTGGGCAACTCCAGCATTCATGTTTGCTCCACTGCCCCACTCCCTGCGGCCGGCAGCGAGCAGGACCAGCCAGTGGCGCTGGGGTCTCCTCACAGCCTGAATCCGGTTTCCTTTCTTTTTATTTAATTAAATATTTTTATTATATAAAAATTTACATAATTAAAAACTTAACACTATAAAGTTATATGCAGAGAAGTCTTGCTCCATCCCTGTCCTCTTAACCTCATTCCCACTCACCTCCTATAGATAACCATTTTCATTAGCTTCTGGTCTGTCCTTCTGGTTTTCTTATTGCAAAAATAGGCAAATATGTGTTTATGGTAGTTTCTTATTTCCCTTTCTTTCTTACACAGTAAGTAGCACATTCTATTCAGAGCTCTGGACCTTACTTTTTTCACTTATTTACATCGTTCATAGATATATTCCTTATTATTATTATTTTCTTTATGGTTGCATACTACTAAATTGTGTGGATGTACTATTGTGTTATTGTTGGGTGCCACCAAGTCAGTTCTGACTCATAGCTATCCTGTGTAAAACAGAACGAAACACTGCCAGGTCCTGCATCATCCTCACAAGCGTTGTTATGCTTGAGCCCGTTGTTGCAGCCACTGTGCCAGTCTATCTCATTAAGGGTCGTCCTCTTTTTTGCTGACCGTCTACTTTATCAAACATGATGTCCTTCTTCAGGGACTGGTCCCTCTTGATAACATGACCAGAGTACATGAGACAAAGTCTCGCCATCCTTGCTTCTAAGGAGCATTCTGGCTGTACTTCTTCCAAGACAAATTTGTTCATTCTTCTGGCAGTCCATGGTATATTCAACATTGTTCGCCAACACCGTAATTCAACTAAGTCCCCTACTGATGGACATTTAGGCTGTTTTCAACCTTTTTGCTGCTAGTTTTCTTTTTAACTCTTTATTTTGAAATGATTGTAGATTCACAGGGAGTTGCAAAAATAGTACAGAGCCCCTTGAATGCGTCACCCAGTTTCCCCTAACGGTGACATCTTAAGTAACTGTGATACAGTATCAAAACCAGGGAATTGACCTTGGCACAATACTGTTATTTAGATGACAGACCTTATTCAGTTCTCACCAGTTTTGACATGCACTCATTTGTGTGTGTGTTCTGTGCAAATTGACCTCTGGTAGAGATTCATGTAACCACCACCACCATCGTCACCACCATGATATAGAACTGTTCCATCACCACACAGGTACTCCCTTGTACTACCCCTATATAATCACCCACCTCCACACACACACACCCCTTCATCCTTCCCTGGCAACCACTAGTCTCTTCTTTATCTGTATAGTTTTGTCATTTTGAGGATGTTATATACAAAAAAATCATACAGTATGCAACCTTTTTTGAGACTGGCTTTTTTTCACTAAGCTAAATGCTTAGTTGTTTCAAGCATTCCATCATTTGATGCATTATTCCAACAATCCAACTTGTGTGTATCAGTAGTTTGCTTCTTTTTATTGCTGAGTAATATTCTGCTGTATTGATATCCAGAATTCAACCATTCACCCACTTAAGGATACTTGGGTTGTTTTCAGTTTTGGGCTATTACGAATAAAACTCCTATGAACATTCATGTACAGATTTTTGCATGACATAAGTTTTCATTTCCTTAAGATAAATACCCAAGAATGTAATTGCTAAGTCATATGGTAAGTGCATGTTAAATTTTATAAGAAACTGCCAAACTATTTTCCAGAGTGGCAGTACCATTTTACATTTGCACCAGCAATGTATGAGATATCCAGTTTCTTTGCATCCTTTATTTTAGCCATTCTAACAGGTGTATAGTGATATCTCATTGTGATTTTAATTTGCATTTTCCCAGTGGCCAATGATGTTGAACATATTTTCATGTGCATATTTGCTTCCATATCTTTTCTTCAGTGAAATGTCTATTTATGTCTTTTGCCCATTTTCGAATTGGATTATTTGTTTTTTTTTACTGTTGAGTTTTGAGAGTTCTTTATGTATCTTAGATACAAGTTCTTTTTCTCATATGTGGTTTGCAAGTATTTTGCCCAGTCTGTAGTTTGTCTTTTCTTTTCTTTTTTTTTTTATAGTTTAATGTATTTTAATAGCAAACTTATAGGAACGGCGCAGAAGACAGACAACATTAAAAACATACTTGCATGTAGGACAACTCAGTTAGAAAAGCAGAGTGAATGGATGGAATCTACTGTATGATAAAAAAGCTACAAACACCATTCGGTTGCTGTCAATAATAAATTTACTTGTTTTAAAAAAATCCAAATGCTGACATTGTCCAGTAAAACTTAACAGGTTTATTTATAATTGTTATAAAGTTGAACTACTGAAACTTGTTCACTGAAACATTTTGATTTGCATTAATGCTTTATGTCCCCACAATTATATTAAAAATTCATACACAAATGAAAATGGAAAAACTGCCAGTACCTGATTTCTGTCCCCTATTTTTCCATTTGCAGTCATATACTTAGGTACCTTTTGACCCCACGGGGGAAAAATATCTAACGTTCAGTACTACAAATAACAGGAAGAAGAGTTTTTTTTTGTTTTTTTTTAAAGAATAAAATGTTTTCCATCGTAGTGGATTCTTAAGCATGTTCTCCATGTATGCGGCGTGCTAGCTGGATGTCTTTTGGCATAACTGTTACACGTTTGGCATGGAGAGCACACAGGTTGGTGTCTTCAAAAAGGCCGACTAGACGGGCCTCACCTGCCACCTGCAAAGCACCAATAGCTGTGCTGTGGAAACACAGATCTGTTTTGAAGTCCTGAGCAATTTCTCGCACCAGACGTTGGAAGGGAAGTTTGTGTAGCAGAAGTTCAGTGGTCTTCTGGTAATGTTTGATTTCCCAGAGTGCCACAGTACCGGGCCTGTAACAGTACCAGTACCTTCCAGTAGAGGGCGCAGTGTTGCGAGTGGCTTTTGTAGCCGGTTGCTTCCTGGGTGCTTTACCACCGGTTGATTTGAAGACAGCCATGGTATAGAGACCTCCTCACTTACCCTACTTCTTCCTCTGGAGCTTGGGGAGCTAGAGGTGGTGCTGGCGTTACTGAGCGACGGCGGCATGGCAGCGGCGGCGAACACAACTGAATTCTGTAGTTTGTCTTTTCTTAACAGGGTCCTTTGCAGAGAAAAAGTTAAATTCTTGATAAAGTCCATTTTATCAATTTTTCGTTTATGGTTCGTGCTTGTAGTGTCATGTCTAAGAACTAGGTTCTGCATATTTGTCCTATGTTTTCTATTAAAGGTTTTATGGTTTCACATTTAAATCTGTGGTCCATTTTAAATTAATTTTGTATAAGGTAGGAGCCTTAGGTTGAGGTTCACTTTTTTTTGCATATGGAAATCCAATTATTTGAAAGCCATTGTTGAAAAGACCATCCTTTCTCCATTGAATCGCCTTTGTCAGAAATCACTTGGCCATATTTGTGTGGATCTACTTCTGGACTCTCTGTTTTGTTCCACTGATCTCTGTGTCTGTCCCTTCACCAATAACCCACTGTTTTGATTACCGTAGCTTTAGAGTAAATCTTAAAATTATGTAGTATGATTCCTCCAACTTTCTTTTTACCTTTGCATATAAATTTTAGAATCAGTTTGTATATGCCTGATAGGTGGTTTGCAATTATTTTAATTTTTTATTTCCGACTATTAATTGCTTGTATGTAGAAAATACAGTTGAGTTTTGCATATTGAACTTGTATCGCTCAACCTTGCAAACTTGTTTATTACTTCTAGGATTGTTTATCAATTCTTCAGAATTTTCTATGTGGAAATCAGGTCATTTTGTGAAAGGGAAATTTTATTTCTTCCTTTCTAATATGAATACCTCATTTCATTTTCATGCCTTATTGTACTGCCTAGGACTTCCATTATGATATTAAGTAGGAGTATCGAGAGTGGTCATCCTTGTCTTGGCCCGATCTTAGGGGGAATGCATTCAGTTTTCACCAGTAAGTATGATGTTTGCTGTAGGCTTTTTGTAGGTGCCATTTATCAGGTTAGGAAGTTCGCTGAGAATTTTTTAATATGTAGATGTTGAATTCTGTAAAATGCTTTTTCTCCATCTATTGATATTATCATGTTGATTTTCTTTAGACTGTTAACATGGTGGATCACACTGATTTTCAACTATCGAAGCAGTCTTGCATTCCTGACACTTGGTTGTTGTGTATGTTTCTCTTTATATCTTGCTGCATTTAGTTTGGAAATATTTTGTTGAGGATTTTTGTGTCTATGTTCATGAGGGGTATTGATTTTTGTAGCTTTCTTTTTTTTAATGCTGTTTTCGTCTGATTTTGGTATCAGACAAATGAGTTGGGAAGTGCTCCCTCTTCTATTTCATGGAAGAAATTGAGTAAAATTGATGTTATTTCTTCTTTAAGTGTTTGGTAGAATTTATTGAAACATCTTGACCTGGAGATTTCTTTTGGGAAGGTGTTTAACCATAAATTTAATTTTGAAAATATATATAGCACAAGACCATTCTTTTTCATTGTAATGTACTATTCCATTGAATAAATATACTTCTATTTATTTATGGAAAATGATGACGTTGTAATTCTATCATTCCTTATTCGTTCTTAGCTGGAATTCTTCTATAAAGGGAAGTTACCTTTATAGCCTATTTGGTTACCTTGACGTATAGCTCATAGATGAAAGATACCAGTTTTCAAAGTAATGAATTATTTCCTAGTATCCTCCAAAGGTGACAGTGAGGGTTATTTCTCTAGTATTATTTAAATTTAAAATGAATTTTAAAATATTTGATGTGTTTTAACCAATTAAAACTGTTATTCTCTATGCTTAAATTATCACATCTTTGGTCAAAGAGTGGCTCTTCAAGTTGGCTTCTGAATCCTTTTAACATGATCCTAGCAGTCTTCAATTGCTTCCTTGCTTTCCAGTATAACAAGATGATCCAGTTCATCTTGTATATTTCCTGACCCAGGCCTGGAATCAACTGTTTCTCCAAGGAGCTCTCTTAGTGGAAAATGATATTTAGAGACCATACTTTGGGTCTGGGGTATTTTATCAGTGTCTGACTGCAAGGAAGTATTGCAGATTTCCCATTGGAACTCCTAATATCTTCAGGAAAGGTGTTTTTTCTGATCAGTGCAACTGGTGGATTTTTTTCATCTGCTGTTGTTCTTCCCTTTCAATTATAAATTGCTGTTTGCATAGCTGCATCGTTGTCAGATTGGTTGCTGTAGGTTGACATGTAGAGATGCATACTTGGACCAGTGATATTTTGGGGCCTCCAATTAACTGACGGTGAGACACTTATGCATTGTGTTTCAAGTAGGGAGATTGAAACGCTTTTATTATTATTTATTTATTTTATTGTAATTTAGATGAAGGTTTACAGAACAAATAGTTTCTCATTAAACAGTAGCACGCATATTGTTTTATGACCATAAACAACCCCACGACATGTCAACACTGTCCCTTCTCAACTTTGGGTTCCCTATTACCAGCCTTCCTGTCCTCTCCTGCCTTCTAGTCCTTGTCCCCGAGCTGTTGTGCCCCATTAATCTCGTTTTGTTTTATGGGGCTGTCTAATCTTTGCCTGAACAGTGAACCTCGGGAGTGACTTCATTACTGAGCTAAAAGGGTGTCCGGGGTCCATACTCTCAGGGTTTCTCCAGTCTCTGCCAGGCCAGGAGTAGAACTGCCCCCATAGGGTTTCCAAGGAGCACCTGGTGGATTCAAACTGCCGACCTTTTGGTTAGCAGCCATAGGTCTTACCACTACACCACCAGGGTTTCCTGTGTTTCAAATAGTGATCATCCATAACTACATTTCTCAAGCAGATTTATACACAACTCACCCCTGAATTTATGAATACAGTGATACTTCATTGTTATCACCAAGTTCTTTTTCTACTGAAGAGTAGGAAGAGGTGGGAGGGGTACTGGGTATTTTGGCCCACCTAACTGAATCATTCATCACCTGTCTGTCAGTTTGTTGTACTGTGGTACCTTGTGTGTTGCTATGATGCTGGAAGCTATGCCACCAGTATTTCAAATACCAGCAGGGTCACACATGGTTTATAGGTTCCAGCAGAGCTTTCAGACTAAGAGACTAGGAAGAAAGGCCTGACAGTCTACTTTTGAAAATTAGTTACAACAGAATACAGGTAGTCCCCAACTTCTCTGTCATAAGTTGGTTCTCACTTAAGTCAAATATCTCAATTTTTTTTTTTTAGTTTTCATTGTTATTGCCTTTTATTATCAGTATCTTTATAAATCTGATATTTATTTGTCTTTGGGGGTTGGAAACATGGCACATAAACTTACAGATATATTTTAATACATACATACCTTCATAAAAAATACATAAATCATAAAAATTTACTCTGACAATGAAGAAGAGTTGGATGACATTGGTATTTTGTCAGTTGCAGTAATAACTCCACTTGTGGAAGATTCTGGATCATCTGATTAACCCTGGGAATGGGGATGGCATTTCTAGTCAGAAAATTAATGAGAGTTGTCTCTGTGATCCTTGTCTTTTTTTCTTCATGTATTTCAAGGTAACATCTCACTGCTTCCTGAATCTGCCTATCAATTTTAGCAAAGTGATCAGCGTTTGGGCCCATGTTTTCAAGCAACTGAAGCCCCTGATGTAGTCTAGAAAATTAAATCTATATGGTAGTGTTTTGAACAGTAAATCATAAAACTGAACATCTTCAAGTGAACATCTGAGAATGGTAACATCAGCAAATTACACATTGCAACATTGTCGTGCATATTACTAAAGATAAGGTACAAAAAAAAAAAAAGCATGGTTGTAAGTGTGGTTCATTGCAAGTCGAATACGTTGTAAGTCAGGGATGACCTGTACTGTCCAATATAGTGCTGAAAAATGAGGATGGTGCAGTACCAGGCAACGTTTGGTTCTTTTTGTTGTCGTTGTTGTTTATTGTTGTAGTTTAAATGAAGCTTGCATTTCAAGTTAGTCTCCCATACAAAAATTTCTACATACATTGTTATGTGACCCTAATTGCCCTCCCAATACTGTGACAGCACACTTTTCCTTTCCACCCCTGATTCCCCATGTCCATTCAACCAGCTCCTAACCGTCTCTGCCTTCCCATCTCACCTCCGGACAGAAGCTGCCAGTTTACTCTCTTGTATCCACTTGAGCTAAGAGACGCCCTCCTCTTGAGTATCACATTATGTCCCACAGTCCAGTCCAATCCCTGTCTGAAGAGTTGGCCTTGGAAATTGTTTTAGTTCTGGGCTGATAGAGAATCCGGGAGCCATGCCTTCCAGGGTTCCTCCAGTCTCATTCAGACCATTAAGTCTGGTCTTCTTACTAGAATTTGAGTTCTGCACCCCACCATTCTCCTGCTCCATCAGGGACTCTCTGTTGTGTTCCCTGTCGGGGCGGTCATTGGTGGTAGCCAGGCACCATCTAGTTGTTTTGGTCTCAGGCTGATGCAGTCTCTGGTTTATGGGGCCCTTTCTGTCTCTTGGGCTCATACTTTCTTTGTGTCTTTGGTGTTCTTCATTCTCCTTTACTCCAGGCGGTTGGGACCAATTGATATATCTTAGATGGCCGCCTGCAGCTTTTAAGACCCCAGACGCCACTCACCAAAGTAGGATGCAAAACATTTTCTTAATAAGCTTTGTTATGCCAGTTGACCTAAATGTCCCTTGAAAGCATCGTCCCCAGGCCCTTACCCCTACTACTCTGTCACTCAAAGTGTTTGATAGTATTCAGGAAACTTCTCAGCTTTGGTTTAGTCCAGTTGTGCTGACTTCCACTGTAGTGTGTGCTGTCCTTCCCTTCACCTAAGATAATTCTTATCTACTAACTAGTTGTAAATAACCCTCACCCTCCCTCCCCACACTTCTAACCGTCAAAGAATGTTTTCTTCTTAAACCTTTCATTGAGTTCTTATAATAGTGGTCTTATACAATATTTGTCCTTCTGTGACTGACTAAATTCACTCAGCATAATGACCTCCAGCTTCCTCCATGTTATGTTTCATGGCTTCATCGTTGTTCTTTACCGTTGCGTAGTATTCCAGTGTGTGGATGTACCATAATTTGTTTATCCATTCGTCTGTTGATGGGCACCTAGGTTGTTTCCATCTTTTTGCTATTGTGAACAGTGCTGCAATGAACATGAGTGTGCATATATCTATTCGTGTGACAGCTCTTATTTCTCTAGGATATATTCCAAGGAGCGGGATAGCTGGATTGTATGGTACTTCTATTTCTAGCTTTTTAAGGAAGCGCCAAATCGATTTCCAAAGTAGTTGTACCATTTTACATTTCCACCAACAGTGTATAAGTGTTCCAGTCTTTCCACATCCTCTCCAGCATTTATTATTCTGTGTTTTTTTGATTAATGCTACCTTGTTGGGGTGAGATGATATCTCATTGTAGTTTTGATCTGCATTTCTCTAATGGCTAATGATCATGAGCATTTCTTCATATCTGTTCGCCGCCTGAATATCTTCTTTGGCAAAGTGCCTGTTCATATCCTTTGCCCATTTTTTTAATTGGGTTATTTGTCTTTTTGTTGTTGAGGTTTTGCAGTATCTTGTGGATTTTAGAGATTAGACGCAGATCAGATTTGTCATAGCCAAAATTTTTTTCCCAGTCTCTAGGTTGTCTTTTTACTCTTTTGGTGAAGCGTAAGTGTTTGATTTTTAGAAGCTCCCATTTATGCAGTCTCTCTTCTTGTGCTTATGCATTGTTACTTATGGTTCATATTGTGTTTATGCCATGTATTAGGACTCCTAGCATTGTCCTTGTTTTTTCTTCCATGATCTTTATCATTTTAGATTTTATATTTAAGCCTTTGATCCATTTTGAGTTAGTTTTTGTGCATGGTGTGAGGTATGGGTCTTGCATCGTTTTTTTGCAGATGGATATCCAGTTATGCCAGCACCATTTGTTAAAGAGACTATCTTTTCCCCAATTAGTGGACTTTGGGCCTTTGTCAAATATCAGCTGCTCACAGGTGGATGAATTTATGTCTGGATTCTCAACTCTGTTCCATTGGTCTATGCATCTGTTGTTGTATCAGTACCAGGCTGTTTTGACTACTGTGACGGTTATAACAGCTTCTAAAATCAAGTAATGTGAGGCCTCCCACTTTGCTCTTCTTCTTCAGTGATGCTTTACTTCTTTGGGGCCTCTTACCTTTCCATATGAAGTTGGTGATTTGTTTCTCCATCTCATTAAAAAGTGCCATTGGAATTTGGATTGGGATTGCATTGTATCTGTAGATCGCTTTGGGTACAATTGACATTTTCACAATGTTGAGTCTTCCTATCCACGATCAAGGTATGTTTTTCCACTTATGCAGGCCTCTTTTGGTTTCTTGCAGTAGTGTCTTATAGTTTTCATTGTATAGGTGTTTTACATCCCTGGTTAGATTTATTCCTAAGTATTTTATCTTCTTGGGGGCTATTGTAAATGGTATTAATTCGGTGATTTCCTCTTCGAGGTTCTCTTTGTTGGTGTAAAGGAATCCAACTGATTTTTGTATGTTTACCTTGTCTCCTGAAACTTTGCTGAAATCTTCTATTAGTTCTAGTCATTTTCTTGTGGATTCTTTGGAGTTTCATGTGTATAAGATCATATAATCTGCAAATAGAGATACTTTGACTTCTTCCTTACCAATTTGGATGCTGTTTTATTTCTTTTTCTAGCCTAATTGCTCTGGCTAGGACCTCCAGCACAATGTTGAATAAGAGTGGTGATAAAGGACATGCATGTCTGGTTCCCGTTCTCAAGGAGAATGCTTTCCAAGTCTCTCCATTTAAGATGATGTTGGCAGTTGGCTTTGTATAAATGCCCTTAATTATACTGAGGAATTTCCCTTCTATTCCTATCTTGTTGAGACTTTTTATCATGAATGGGTGTTGGACTTTGTCAAATGCCTTTTCTGCATCAATTGATAAAATCATGTGGTTCTTTTCTTTTGTTTTATTAATGTGATGGATTACATTGATTGTTTTTCTTATGTTGAACCATCCCTGCATACCTGGTATAAATCCCACTTGATCATGGTAAATTATTTTTTTGATATGTTGCTGAATTCTATTGGCTAGAATTTTGTTGAGGATTTTTGTGTCAATTTTCATGAGGGTAT
>NW_004444017.1:2895463-2910317 GCF_000243295.1 Trichechus manatus latirostris
ATATAATTCTTGACTGGCAGTTTTTTTCCTTCAAGGCTTTATATATGTCATCCCATTGCCTTCTTGCCTGCATGGTTTCTGCTGAGTAGTCCGAGCTTTTTCTTATTGACTCCCCTTTGCAAATGACTTTTAGTTCATCCCTAGCCGCTCTTAAAATCCTCTGTTTATCTTTGGTTTTGGCAAGTTTGATTATAATACGTCTCAGTGACTTTCTCTTGGGATCTACCTTATGTGGGATTCAATGAGCAATTTGGATAGATATCTTCTCATCTTTCATGATATCAGGGAAGTTTCTGCCAACAAATCTTCAACAATTCTCTCTGTATTTTCTGTTATCCCCGTCTGTTCTGGTACTCCAATCACTTGTAGCTTATTCCTCTTGATAGAGTCCCGCATAATTCTTAGGGTTTCTTCATTTTTTAAAATCCTTGTATCTGATTTTTCTGCAAATAAGTTGGTGTCAAGTGCTTTATCTCTAATCTCACTAATTCTGACTTCCATTGCCTCAATTCTGCTCCTCTGACTTTCTATTGAGTTGTCTAATTCTTAAATTTTATTGTTAATCTCTTCAATTTCTGATTGCTGTCTCTCTATGGATTCTTGCAGCCTGCTAAATTTTTCATTATGCTCTTCTCTAATCTTTTTAATTTCCTCTATTGTGTGTTCTGCGTTTTGATTAATTTCCTTCCTAATTTCCTGAAGAGTTCTGTATATTAATCTTTTGTATTCTGCCTCTGGTAATTCCAAGAAATTTTCCTCCTCTGGAAAATTTCTAGATTCTTTATTTTGGGATCTTGCTGAAGCCATCATGGTTTGCCTCTGTATGTGATTTGATATTGACTGTTGTCTCCGAGCCATCGATATGTTATTATATTGATTTATTTTATGTTTGCTTACTGTGTCCTCACTTCTTGTTTTGTTTTGATATGCCCAAATAGGCTGCTCATGTGTGCTAGTTTGATTATTGGCACCTTTGAAGCTCTAATGTCCTGTCACCAGGTGGTTAGATCTGTTACTAGGTATGTCAGCTCCTCCTGTATGGATTCAGCTGAGGTGCCCAGGTAGATAGCCACCAAGTGTGTAGTGTAGGCTCTCACTTACAGATCTAGACAGGCATGGGTGATTGGTGTAGGCACAGGCATGTGGCTGCAGCAGGGGGACGCACTCTGAACAAGGCAGGGGGCTGACGGGTGCCGCTGAGTGTCCAGGAGGAAAGCATGTCCCTGTTCCCTACAGCACATAGGTGGGTGGGTTTTGTAGCTGGTCTATGAGCACCCAATGCTGTTGGCTGTAAGGACTAGGGGGCACCTCTTATTCTTGGGCCCCTATCACAGGCGGCTAGGTGGTGTGGGTGGAGCCACCAGTCTTCAGGCCCCTGATGTGGGTAGGTGAGGACCCTGCTTAATGGGCAGAGCAGTGTCAAATGTCATGAATCTGCCGCTTCATAGCTGAAACAGTTGAAGTTAGAGTTCTGGTATATACCCTGTTGTACTGTAGTAATGAGGGCCTATGCTGTCGAAATGGGCCCAAACAAGTCTATGCAGAGGGAAAGGCATTCAAAGTCCATGGATCCCTTATACCTGTGCATAGGCAAAGGAGCTGTGCATACCCTGAGTTCCTGGTTTAGGGGAGCTAGCAGTTTATTTTTTCCCCTCTTTGTTAATTTGTTCATTCTCCAAGGCTGGGAGAATGGCCCAGGGCATATAACAGATCCTACTTTTGGCCCAGGGGACTCGGCGATTGCTGAAGCTGGTCCGGGACCCAGTGCAGAGCAGGGAGCAGTGAGGTAAATGGGAGAGAGGTTTTTCCCTAAGGGGAGATGTTTTTGATCTGCATGGTAGGCTGGACTCAAGTGCTTATCTTTTGCTGATCAAGAGCTGCTTCTCACTTGTGCTGGGTGGCCGAGTAGACTTTTTGCCTCCGGGTCTCTCCCAGTGCGGAATACACCTCCCGAGCACTACTGCTTACCTGCCTCACCTCTCACCCATTAGCCGATCAGGCCTGAAGCTCTCAGGCTCTCGCCAGGTAAGGTCTGGCAACTCCTTTCTGCTTCCAAACTGTGTCTCCCTCCGCCTGCCACTCAGTCCCGTTCCTCAACTTTGC
The DNA here is from genome assembly GCF_000243295.1 of Trichechus manatus latirostris. Lineage (NCBI taxonomy): Eukaryota > Metazoa > Chordata > Mammalia > Sirenia > Trichechidae > Trichechus > Trichechus manatus. Next base: position 2,897,567 of record NW_004444017.1, read on the forward strand.
CTTTGATGTTCAGGGCTCCTAGATTGTCGCATATATCGATTCACTTGTTTTTTCCGGTCTTTGTTGTAACAGGGTCGTCCACCGGAAGTGTCTGAGTACTTCACTGTCTTGGCCCTGCCTCCTCGTTCTGTTATACATAAGGTCGCTATGAGTTGAATCTGACTCAATGGCAACTAACAAATGAATCATGGCCAAGATAGTTTGAGAGCCACTGCCTTAACATGGAAGAAGGAGGCACTAATGGAGAGATTTCTAGCACAAACTGAGTTATGAGCTCAGCTCTAGCACCTAGATAAGGGGAAAATTCTGGGCTGGGGGAATGAAATGAAGACTTCTGGTGCCAGACCTGCATGCAATCTGCCATTAGGCAAAAGAAGTCCTGCTGTCAGAAATGTGGCTCTGATACTTTCTTTCTTTTCAACAAATAAGCAGAACACAGAAAAGTATAATAGTAGATTATATGACACGTATAGATACATGTCTACCGCCTTGTAAAACAAGAATTTTCTTACTTCCCTTCTTAAAACCTTCCAGTGTTTTTAAAAAATATTTTTGTTGTTGTTGAAAATATACACAGCAAAAATATACCAATGCAACAATTTTTACATGTACGAATCAATGACATTGATTACATTCTTCAAGTTGTGGGACCATTCTCACCCTCTTTTTCTGAATTATTCCTCCACCATTAACATAAATTCACTGCCCACTAAGCTTCCTATCTAACCTTTCAAGTTGCTATTGTCCGTTTGATCCCATATAAGTAGTTCTTTAAAATAGCATAATGCTCAAGGCAGACATTCTTTGCTAATTAAGCTAAACTATTGTTTGGTTTAAAGACTTCAGGGGATATTTTGCTTTAAAGTTTAAAGATTATCTCAGGGCAATAGTTTCAGGGTTATCCAGCTTCAATGGCTCCTGAAAGTCTGGATTCCATGAGACTTTTAAATTCAGTTCCACATTTTCCCTCCTTTTGATCAGGATTCAGAAGTGTGGTTCTGATACTTTGAGAAGCCAGAGAAGGTTACTTTTCTTGCCTCTGGGATGCAGCTGAACAGGCCTCTCCTTTCATTCTCTTCTCCTTCCAGTTTCTGGACACATGGCTGAACTCCCAAAAGGACCACGAGCGGGAACGGGCCATGTGGTGCGCTGCTCGTATTCTTGGATTTGCTGCAAAAATGAACAACTTCCATGTGAGTTGGAGCCTCACCTCAGCACCCTCTCTGGTTCCAGCACCTGCTCTGGCCACCCTCCTCCCACTTTACCCCAACCTTCATTACATATATCAAGGAGACCTGGTCACTTGGCCTCACTCACCATCTCTGTGGTCCCATCCTCTGTTTTCTCTTTTGCATCCCATCTTGTTCTCTTCCTCCCTGCCGCCGCTTACATCTTCTGCTTGTCCTTTCTCCATTCACCAATTCCATTCCATTCCACTTGGTTGCGTTTGATTCAATTCATCCCAATAAGCAGTTACTGAATATTCACCTTGTGTCAGGCACTGTGCTAGGTGTTACAGTGGCTGCAAAGATGACCAAACAATTCTCTGTCTGCATGGAGCTTACAGTCCACTAGAGGAGAGAGGCATGTGTAGAACAATTGAAGTAGAAGGTGACAATAAATGTACAAACCAAATATGGTGGGAATAAAAGACCAAAACACAGATGATCTCAAGTGAGGGGATAGGGAAAGCTTCATGGAGGAGGATTAAGGTAGTGTGGGCTGTGAGCTGGGCTTGAAGGATGAGTGGGGTGTCAAGAAGCAAAGAGGGGGATACTGTAAGGTCATTCCAAAACTATGATCCCATATGTACTTTATAGCCCATAATTCACCTGTTAATTCCATTTCCATTAACTCATCTGCTCTCACCTCTCATGTCCCTGGCACATACACCCTCTCCTCCCAGCTCTTTTCCTCTGATAACTCAGTCTAAGAGAGTGTTTGAGATAACTTGTGACTTCCATCTCTCCTCCCTAGACAGAAATTGAGTTCACCCGGCTGGGGCGCCTGGTAAGGCTGCTGGCCATACGCTGCCAAGACCCAGCGGACAACATCTGCTTCCTGTCTGCCCAGGCTGTCTACAACCTCTACTGTATCCTCCTGCTGCAAAAGAGTATGGAGAACCCTCTCTCTTCACTCTCCCTCCAACCTCCTACCCATTCCATTCCAGAAGAGTGAGAGCCAGGAAGTCACCTAAGCACCTCATTTCCACTGAGGAACCTGCTCCAAACGTCTGCAGATAGCCTCTTAAAGGACAAAAACCTGTTCAGGAAATGGCTCTTTTGAATTAGTATTTCCCACTCTGGCTGAGCCCCATATTCTTACCCAATTCTATTTCTGCCCCGAGGCAGGCAAAATGGAGTTTCTTTTGACATTAGCTCTATCTCTTAAGTCCATTCCTCAACTCCCAGCTCCCCAGGCTGGCTTAGCTCAGTAAGCGTTTTAGGCCTGGCCAGGATCCCTGAAATGTGGGAAAGGAGAGCCTAAGAAGCCTTCTGAGTGTCTGAGGGGTGGGGTCGGGTGTCTTTGTTTCAGAGATGGGAAGGAAGAAACAGGGCTTGTGGGAAGAAGAGGGCAAGAGTAAAGTCTATAGCGCCAGCGTGTTCTATAACAACACCTTTGAGATCGCCAAGGTGAGGGGGCAGGGCCAGAGACAAAGTGGGGAGAGCCTGGGCCTCTCATTTATCTCATACTATAGACCTTGGGGGTGGAACTCTTCTATCCCATTTCCCTTCCCTCTCCACCACGGGTTGTGAAATTTTACTTTGGGAAAAATTTCCTATGTAATGGAAGTCATAGGAGTCCTTGGATGGTGCAGTTAAGCACTCGACTACTAGCAGAAAGGTTGGCAGTTCAAACTCACCCAGAGGTGCCTCAGAAGACAGGCCTGGTGATCTGCTTCTGAAAGGTCACAGCCTTGAAAACTCTATGGAGCAGTTCTACTCTGCATACATGGGGGTTGCCATGAGTCAGAATCGACTCTACGGCAACTAACAACAACGTAAATCGTAGCCCAGGAGGCTGCCCCATGCTCACCCTTGAGCATCATGAATCCTAGTCCTTCTTTATTACCTGTCCCCCTAGAATCATTCGTTTCATGCTGATGATGCTTTGTGAACAACGTGTAGACCCAATCCATGCCTCTAAGAGATGCCCCTAAGGATCTTAGTGCCAGTCCTTCTCTCCCAGATCTCCCCTTCTGCACCTTTGACCTCTGAACCCTACATTGCACCTGGGGTCAGTAGTCTCTCCCTCCTGTCCCCAAAGACTCTGTCCCCAGTGACAGTGTCCTCCAGGAGCTAAGCAGACAGCACAAGCCAAGGACAAAAGTGCCTCTTACTTCCAAGAGAAGCTCTCCCTCCTTATACCCTACCCAGGAAGAATGGCGCAGGCTATCTCAGGCGGAGGGACCTGTGGTACCCTGCCTGCCCCCCCACCCCTCCATTGCAGGCATTTGCAGAGTACTTCACCGAGCTCCAGCTTACCACCCTGGTGCTGACAGCCATCGAGGCCCTGACCGACAGCAGGGCCAAGGTGTCTCTGGCTGCAGCCCAGCTGATGAGTGCTGTCATGAAGGAACGGGGCAAAGACATGATTAAGGTAGTGTTGGGTGTGGTGAGGGCTCTGCCCTGCACGCCAGGAGCCCTGGGCTCTCTCACTAACCAGCGGTAGGGCTGTGGGCAAATACCTTCTCCTCTGTTGGCTTTAACTCACCCACCTATCAAGTGCAGGCTTGGACTAGGTTTTCTCTGTGGTCCCTCTGAGCTCTGGCATTTGTAATCCTGAGCCTAGAACTGCAGTGCCACCTGTCTTGGGGGTTGGTTCCTCACTTAACAACCACCACGTGCAGTGGTGTAGGCAGCTGGAGGGTCTAGTAGCCAGAGCCCAAAGAAGCATTGTTGGGGGGATTCACTGTGGTTCCCTGGAGTGTCAGGGGGCTTAGACCTCTGTGAAGGGTAAGGCTGTGAATTGCAAACCAGCAGGCTCACGGGATGACTCTGACCTTTGAACACATTCTTTTTTTTTTTTTAAATTTAGGCTAGCATGTAAAAATGGGAAAGTTTTGTATAAAATTCCACATTTCCCAATTCAGTGGAAAATTGTAGAAATGGGGTTCGGTCATAGGGGAACTGAGTAGCCACTGTCCTGTTTACATGCAGCAGGGACGCTCCAGATTCGCCCATTCCCTGTGAATCACCTGACAACCGCTGCCTTTGCTCATTTATGGGACGGGCCTGGCCTAGGTCCCCGAGGTGGAAGGACACCTTTGAGGGTGTCCTTGAAGTGCCACACTGAAGTGGGCTTCCTAACAGCTCATGTATTAGAGATCTGTGGGCCAGGGAAGAGACCTGGGTCCCCCCCCCATCCAGTGCCAACTGTCCCTGTATCCCTGCAGTTTTGTGGATTGAAAGCTGATCTCAGCTGAGAAGAGAAGCTCTGGAGTGTCTCCAGGACTTTCATCTTCCCTCCTGGAGGGTCTTGTGTCTCCTGAGTAACCCGGGAACTCCTGTCTGGACTTTGGGGCTATAGGCAGGCATTTGCTACAGTGGCCATGGCACCAACTTTTGGAGCTCCTGTGGCCTCTGCTGGTCTGGCCTCTGACACCACAGAGGAGAGCTTAGCTTTAGAAGGGGGTCACTGGCAGCACTGGGGAGTTGGTAGAGGGAGGAGGAGGGCAGGAAGCAGAGAAGGAGTTACTGAGCTTTCTTCTGACTCTGCCCTGTAGGTTGAGGAAATTGTGGAGGGCATTTTTGAACGGCTCAAGTCACAGCTGGAGCCCAGCACAAAGGAGGAGGTCCTACGGGCCATGTGCTCACTGGCTGGCAGCAATACCTGCACCGTCGTGCCCATGCTGCTTAACAAGCCCCTGCCTTGGGATAGGTACCCCCACTCCCAGCACCTTCTCCAGTCCAGGAACCCTCCCCAGCCCTACACAAGGTTGCTCTTTCCTCCCTTCTCTTTGACCCAAGTCAAGCTTCATCTCCCTGTCCTCTGGTCAACTCCTCTTTGGTCTTACTCCCTCTATCCCCTGAGAACTAGCTCTTCATGGGCCTGAGACCAGACTAGTCCCAGGAGCATGGTCACCAGGGGCCATGACATAGCTGTCCCTGGGTCCTGCAGAACCAACCTAGCCCTGTGGAAGGTGTTTGGCACCCAGCAAGAGACCACACTTGGCGTCCTGCAGTTGCTCATAGGCATCCTGGAAAATAACCCACCCAAACAGGAAAACAAGGAGATGGACTTCCAGCCGGTGGCGGTCAGTACAAGGGAGCAGAGGGGGTGTAGGACTTAATGTTCTGGGAACTTGGGGGCAGAGTGGAAGATCAAAGGGCATCCGAGGGGTAGGAGCAGATATTGGGGAGGACAGGGTTAACACTGGAATCATATTCATACTGTACATAAGATTAGCACTTTAACCTTTTTTTGCACTGTTATGTCCAAGAAATACATGATGTAGAAAGGGCAGCTATCAATCCCATTTGATGAACAAGGAAACTGACAGGCAGGGTTAATCAGCTTTCTCTGTCTCCTCACTCTGGGGCTGGCACTCATTTTTCTAAAAAGGAAGGAGTTCAGGAGTGTGGCCTGGGGGATGGGAGAAGAGGAGGTTTGTTGGCCTGGAATTGGGGAGGACACAGTAAGCCAAATACCATTCTCTGCTGAAAATTTAGAGTCAGCTCCTTTTTCGTCTTTAATGTCAGGTGAGTAAAAGAGAAAGCAGACTGCATAAGTGTGGCCCCCCTCATTTCCCTAGGGATGAGCTGTGGGTTTTCAGTCGTTGGGTACATCTCGCAAGCTTGAATCAGAGTAAACTGTGCCCTCTGGGTGGTGCTAAGAAGGAACAGGGTGGGACTTCAGCCTCGGTTTTCAATTGAGGGATCCTGGGGTCATTTTCTGTCTTCACCCAGGTCTGGTCAATTCTGCTTCCTCCTTCTACTGTGTCCTCTCCCAGGTGACATGTGCCTTGTGTGAGATGCTCTCAGGGTCCCAGTGCCAGGAGGCTGTCCAGGAACTCTACCCACGGCTGTTGCTGGCTGTGCTAAGTCATCTCTACTGGGTGATTGAGCAAAATGCTCCCCAGAAGATGGTGGTATATAGCAAGGAGGGGGTCCAGGGCTGCAAGAACAAGCCCTTTGACCCCACTAGGTAAGCCAAACCCCCAGGTGATGGAGGAATGGCACCAGTCAATTCTCAGGTCCCTGGACAACTAGACGCTGAACTGTTAAAGAGGGGAGAGAGAATATGGGTGTGGGTGCTGCAGCATCATGCACTGGAGTACTCTCACATATTTTCAATTCCTTATGATGATAGTTATTCATTAATCTTTTTACTGCATGCCCTCTTCTACTGACTCACACACCCGTTCATATCCATGTTCATAATGGTACACATGAAGAGATTAAATGAGATGGTAAATGCCAGGGGCGGGGCTGTGTCTATGCCATTCCCTCCACGTAGTTTGGGCCTCTGGTTTGGCTTTGTCACTAACTAGCCGTCTTGCTCCAGTCTCTACTGGAATTGTTTCCTCATCTGTTAAAAAAAAAGGGAGGGGAGTTATGATAACCACTTATTAAGGATTAACCACTCTTAAATAAGTGGTTGTCCTGCCTTTTTTTTTTTTTAACTTTGGAACATTTTATTCAAATGAAACCTTAGATGAAAATGAAAAATAAAATAAAATCAGTAAGGCAGAGATATTCTCATCAGTGGGGGTGGAAGTGAAGAGAGATCTTCACCCTCCTTCTGCATGCCCTGGAGCAGAATTTGAAAACCATGGCACTGGAATATCTCTGTAGTCCCTTCCATAGGACTCTGTGGTTGGATGGGGGCCAGAGTTGAAGGGGTGAGTGGATGTGCAACTGAAGTGTTCCATAGAGTCCTGAACTTTTATCAGTAGGAAAGCAGAATGCAGCAAATTAGAGAGTTGTCTCCTGGTTGCCAGCACAGGGGTGCAGACCAGGGCATAATGCCTTGTCCTTCCTTCTGTTCCTTTCTTTTCACAAATCCAATGGTGGTGGGCTTCAGTTGTGCCCTGGAGGCAGTGAAGTTGGTGTTCCTAGCTGCTGCATATGAGAAAGTGGTGGTCTATGCAAGTCAGCATCACTGTTGGGATCTTCTGTCGTCCCCCAAATTTTACCACATAGGGATCATGAACCTGGCAAGGTAGGACTGTTTCCCAGTATTCCTGGCATCACTCTACCCCTGACCTCAATCTTCCAGGTCCTAGCACTCCAATATAGCAGGCTTCAACTTTCCTTTCCTGTCTCCCTGCCTTCTGGTCTCCTGATTCCTCAGCCCTCACGTCTTCCCTGTTCCATATACACTAGTCTCTTGCCACTTCTATCCAGCAACCCCTGGCCTCCTATGTCCCATCCCAGTGGCATTGTGATGAACTGTGAACCCTACATTCTGCACCGAATCCTGAACCATGTCAGGAACCTGCTCTACAGCTTGGATGATAGACGGAAGATCCTGGCCAGGACCTTCTATGTGCAGGTGAAAGCCTAAAGAAAGGTCAACAGCTCTAGCCTGCAGCTGATGAACTACTTAACAGGAATAGAATTGAATTAAGCCATTTGAAATGGGGATCCCTTCCTTGGCACTCCAGGGGCCTGATTAAAGGTGGTGGTGGGGAACCTGGGGAGGGGCTTAGCTTAGATCCCAGCATCTGGCTCAAAATTCAAGCCTTAACAGCATTATCACCTAACCCCTTACCCAGTCTCCATCCCATGGGCACAGACCTGCCATTGCTCTCAACTGGACACAGTCCTTACCTGAGCACAGGCCTGAGGGAGGGCTATGGGGAGCAGTAGGTACCATGACCTTTTCTTCTTCATCCCCACAGCTCCTCTGGCACCGATCAGTGGCTCAGACCCTGGGGCATGACTTTCTGAGCAATCTAATCAAGTGGCTCAAGGAGCCCAGCCTGATTATGAAGGAAGTTGGGCTCCGAGGAATCAGTAACCTGGCCCTACACCCAGGACAAGTAAGAGTGGGGAGGGAAGAGAAGGGAAGGTGAGGACCAAATGGGAATCAAGTGTTAGTCTCTGAAGCATTTAATTTACTCCCCTTGGATCTCTTAGTCATCCACGCCTTTACTTAGCTTCCTACTCTGAATCCCAGCATTCAGTTTGTCGGCCTTTATAGACTTGTCCTCAAGCCTCTCCAAACCCCCTGAACACCGGTTAGCCTTCCACTCCCTCACCGTGTCCAGCCCCCAGATTCCCCATGTTCTGTTTCTCTTAGGCACCATCTGTTTTTCTCAAAACCCTCTCCCCAGGGTGTTGAGTGATACCCTAGGGTGGTAAGTGATCTTTGCTTTCTTCCAAAACAGTCTGAGACTCTGAAGAGCCTGGTTCCATTCTTGCGAAACTTCCTGAAGGATGAGGTGCAAGTGACAGTGCAGGCAGTGAAGAGCCTGCGAAACATCATCCACCATGGGCAGGGAGAGGACACCAAGGTGGTCTTTTGCTCTATCTCCAAGCAACTGCGTCCACTCATCAATGATGTATGGACTTGAGTCCCTGGGATCAGTTGGGAACAATACGAGCTGGGGCTGAAGATTAACCCTGGAAGCTGATACCCTGGAAGGGTTTTGGGGCAGGACCAAGGGACCGTGGTTAGAGGCTGAAGAAACAAGGGGTAGAAAAAGGGAGATTTGGCTTTTCAAAGCAGTGCATGGGAGATATCTCAAATGTACTCCTTCTTACATACATATGGAGCACAAACTCATTCTCTTACTCCATCACTAGAAGTTCCCTGAAGGGGCCACTCAAAAAAAAGATGACATACTGATATGAAATTAATTCTAACTGTAAGGATCTTCACCTGCAGATCCCACTCATGGAGTGAAGGGGGTGGGGGAGAACTAATGATTCTGCCTTCCTCCCAAACAATCCAAGGACCTTAGAATGCTAGGATCTTTGTGGCAAGAACGCAACTGTTCAGAAATTTGAATTTCCCAGACCAATACCAATCCAGGTCCCATCCTCCTCACAGATCACTTGATAAGATCACATCATTTTAGAGCTGGAAGGGACTTGATATCACTGAGATGCATGCATGTATTAGCATGCATGTTCTAGCATTTATAACTTTTTCAATCTCCTCTGTGAGCCTAGACTCCATGATGGCAGGGCCAATGTCTAATTCATCTATCTTTCAGTTAATTTTAAAATTCAATCCTCCATCCAAACAAGATAAGGACCTTAGAATACTTTTAAATCTGATCACAACCTCCCATATTATGTATTACTATTGTCTAGTATTTTCAAATCCCCAAATTTAGTCTTTATATCATCATCATTATTTTATGAAGTCAATATTTACTTAGATCTACCCATTGATTTACAAATATCTTTTCTCACTTTTCCTTCTTGCAGTTCTCTCCTCCTTTTTAGCTTCTTTTTTTTTTATTCTTCCATTAGTGGTACCTTCAGTGAGGATTTTTGTCTGAAAACGTCTTTATTTTGCTTTATATTTGTCTTTAGTTTTCAGTAGTTTATGTTATATGAGCATGAATTTCTTTGGGTTTAGCCTGTTTAGGGTTTGCTGAGCTTCCTGAATCTCTAAAGTTATGTCTTTCACCAAACTTGGAGAGTTTTTAGCCATTATTTTTCAAATTTTTTTTCAGCACCACACTCTCCTCTCCTCTCCTTTGTAGACTCTGCTGGTGACACAAATGTTAGACCTTTTGTTATTATCCCATAGGTCCTGAGATTCTGTTCGTTTTCAAGCATTTTTCTCTCTGTTGTTTAGATTGGATAAGTTTTACTGATCTATCTTCAAGTGCAGAGGACCCTGGGTGGTGCAAAGGGTTTGCACTAGACCACTAACTGAAAGGTTGGCAGTTTGTGAACCCACCCACTGACACCACAGAAGAAAGGCCTGGTGATCTGCTTCCATAAAGACTGTAGCCAAGAAAACCCTGAGGAGTAGGTCTACTCTGTAACACATGGGGTTGTCATGAGTTGGAATCCACTTGACGGCAATGGGTTTTTTTTTTTTGTTTTTTTTTTTTGGTATCATCAAGTTCACTGACTCTTTCCTCTGACATCTCCATTCTGTTACTGAGCCTACCGAATTTTGTATTTCTCAGTTCTAAGATTTTCCACAGTTGTTATTTATATCTTTTATTTCTTTGCTGGAGTTATTCTGTTATTTTAGTCATTTCAAGAGCATTCAGCACTGCTTATTGGATCACTTTATATAATAACTGCTTTAAAATTTTTATCAGATAATTCCGACATCTATGTCCTCTTGGTGCTAACGGTTGGTTTTTCCCACGTGAGTTGACATTCTTGAACTAAATCCTTAGATGGGAATAAAGTTACAAACTGTAGATATGGCCCATGGCAGAACTGAAACCATGATCTTGGCTTCACTAGCACTGGGCCTTAATGAGCTGACTTACTAGCACTACAGGGGTCTAGAGAGCAGAATTAGTCAGATGTACAAATTGTATTTACATTATATAAACAAAATGCAATCACTGTTCTCTGGGCATGAAAATGAGATGTGGGGATAGGGAGGCCAGGCCAGGCAAGGCCAGAGGGAAACCGCAGCTTCCCCATCTCCATTTTGCTTTCTGTGGCAGGAGAGGGATCAGGTGAGGATCTCAGCCACCTCTGCCCTGGGTCACATGCTACGTCGAGTTGACAAATTCAAGCCTGGACCCTTGATCCGAAAGGAGATCTTCACTTTTCTAGTCCCACTGCTGCTCAGCATTCAGGACAATAATGCAGAGGTCATCAAGGTACTGGTGATCTCTGCCCTGCCAACCTCAGGACTGATCCATCCCTTCCCTTTGGCTCTCTTTTCATGATCCCAGTCTTGGCTGTGCATTCTACAGCCACCTCTTTAGCACCATCCTCTGGGCTGGCTCTGAGTTCTTTTAAACTCTTTTCAGTGCCATCACTCTCATCCTGATATGGTTCTGCTCCCTGAAGTCATATATATCCCTTGCCATATATGATCCCACCTTTCATCTTATCCCAGCCCTAAACCCCAGCCAAGCCCACTGGGGGCTAGCTTTGTGGTCCCCTACTTAGTCTCCTGACCTGGTTCTGCAGTTATAGGAGTGAGGTTTTGGGGATTCCCTTCTCTTCATCCCATAGGCCTGTGGAGGAGCCCTGACTGAGTGGACTAATGTGATTGGCTGGTCATCACTCACACAGACGTTCCGGCATACCACCCTCAGCGATCACATCCAGGTATTAGAAGAAACATGCAAATACCTGGTGAGTGAGTGGCTCTGGGGGAGCCAGGTCACAATATTCATGCAGAGGTCTCAACAGCAGGCTAGGTGGGCAAAGATGGGAGGGCTGATAGACGATATTTCCTTCAGTTCCTCAATTCTCATTCATTATTATTAGCAAACTCTGTAACTCACATTTGGGATGCCAGTCTCTGGTTCTCCTTATTTGATACTCATAGGATCCCAATCTCTGCCTTCAGAGTAGGGAGGCCATGCCAGGCTAGTGGATGCAATAGGGCAGAGGTCTCCTGGTTAGAGCTGGTAGGAAGAGATGTAGGCAGGGGTCATCAGGACTTTAGGTCAGTAGTCATGGTGCTAAGGGCCTGAGACGCCTGTGAAGTCAAGGACAATCCAGGGATCAGGAATCCTTGTTGAAAAGTAAAAATTTAAGGGCTAAGCAAGTAGGTTAAGAACTAACATGAGTTCTGGAATGCCACTGGGAATTTAGGAGTTCAGGAGGCCTGATGGCACAGTGGTTAAAGCACTCAGCTGCTAACTGAAAGGTGAGCGGTTTGAACCCACCAGCTGCTCCATGGGAGAAAGATGTGGCAGTCTGCTTCCATAAAGATTACAGCCTCGGAAACCCTATGAGGCAGTTCCACTCTCTCCCATAGGGTCGCTATGAATCAGAATTGACAAGAAGGCAGTGAGTTTTGGTTTTTGCATTCAAGTTTTGGTACATCCTAACTTCAGAGGTCAGGAATAAACTACATGTTAGGAATCCGACTAGATGGACCAGTTAAGTCATTGGAAATGACTTAATATTATGAATCCCTTACACACGTAGAACACTTCACAGTTTACAAAGCAGTTTTGCATCCATTACCCCATCGGAGCCTTACAAGTATGTGAGGGAGGTTGGGCAGGCTTTATTGCAAATGAGAAAACTGAAGCCAGTAAATGTCAGGGCCAGTATTCAAACCTGGGCTCCTGGCTCCAAGTTAGTTGCTTTCTCCTTTATGGTGTTGGTATCAAGGAGTAAAAATCTCTTTGTGAACTTCCTACTTAGTCTGCACTGTTGCTGGGGGTGGGGTAAAGGTGAGGGTTCTGAGTCTACAGTTTCAAGCAGTTTAAGCTGGCTGGAGACAGGATGAGGCTGCTTGTGGACAGGGTGAGAGGGCATGGCAATAACAAGGCTTTGAATACAGCCTCAGCAGTCCACCTCTCCTGGTCAGCACCACCCCTCTTTGGCTCCACAGGTGGGCATAGGCAAAAAACAGCTCATAGGGGAGTTACTGACCCAGAGCTTTGTCTTCCTGAAGAACTCTCAGCCCTTCCTAAGGGCAGCTGCAGTCACGTTCATAGGTAAGGTGGTCCCTCCTGGCAACTACTCTCTCCTCTCTTCAGCAGGAGAGCCCTTCGTGAACTTCTGCTAAAGGGCTAAACCAGACCCATAGTAAGATGAAGCAGTTCCCCTCCTGTCTTACCTTTGACTTGATTAGAGAGACTGTCCGGTGACCAGGCCTCAACTCAAATTCTGTTTGAGAGATGCTG
>NW_004444017.1:2910417-2915591 GCF_000243295.1 Trichechus manatus latirostris
CCAGCTCCCACTGAGTCCACCCACACCTTCTCGGCTCTGCTTTGTGGAATAGAAACACATACATTTGAAATAGCAAAACAAACAAACTATTGCTTCCACTGGAACCCTGTGGATTTGCCAAAATATTTTTGTTTTGAACTACGGTAGTGGTATGTGTTAATGTTAGAAAATCTGAAAAATTCAGATTGGCAAAAATAAAAAAATAAAAATCATCAGAAATCCCACCATTAGGATTTAACCACTGCTAACATTCTGGAATCTTTTTCCTAAGAATATACTACACACACACACATGCACACACACACACGCACGCACTATTAAAAACTGCAAAGTTTGAGACATTTTTTTTTCCTTGCTGTATCACAAATACATGTCATCTTCAACATTATTTTTAATGACTGAATAATATTAATTTCAGTGTATGAATGGATGTATGAAACACAATTTGTTTAATCATTCCATATTTTTAAATATGGAGACCGTCTTTTTTTGTTTTTATAAGCAAGGAAATTGGTGGCTAAATCACTGCACACCATCATCATTACTTTGTTAACATAAATTTCTACAGGTAGAATGGCTGGGCCCAAAATACGTGTAAAATTTTAAGGATTTTGCTGCTTATTGCAAATTGCCTTCTAAAAGTGTTAAATCATTTTCTACTCAATTTCCGATGCAAGTATCCATTTCTTCAGACATTTGCCATCCCTGGGTGATATTTTTAAAGTCGTTACCAATTTGATAGGTGAAAAATAATGTCTTGATTTGTTTTGATAAATAATATTTTTATCAGCGGTGAGGTTGGGTATTTTTCTGTTCATTGGCAATGCCTATTTCATTTTGCAAATCAATTGCCTCATGCCCTTTCTATTGGCGTAGGAACCTCATGAGCCTTATCAGCCTGCAGTCATGCTCTACTTGTCACCTGCTGATGATGTTTCTCTAGGTCACAGCTGCTCTGAGTGTTATTCTTTTACACTGACATCTAGGCTGCAAGGCATCTCTGAAATATAGTCCTTGTTAGAACTTGTTTACAAATTTCCTTGTTCGCTACTGGGCCTTGGGAAAGGGATGGGTCAAAGGTCTAGGAACTCTGGAAGGACTTTACATCTGTCCTATCTTTAGGATTAATAACTAAGAGGCTAACCGTGGGTAACCTGCACAAGGATGATGTGGCAATGTTACAGAATGGTGAGTCTGGGCCTTGGAACTGGGTTCTGGGTCATGCAAGGGGGCAGGGCAAGGTAGAGAGGAGAATGGGGAAATTCCCTAAGGAAATATTTCATTATTTTAAATAAAGATTATTTTTTTCTATTACAAATACAATATATAAAAGTAGAAAATAGAGAAAAATAGGAGGAAGAAGGAGCCCTAGTGGCACAGTGGTTAAGAGTTTGGCTGCTAACCAAAAGACTGGCGATTGGAACCGACCACCCGCACCATGGGAGAAGGATATGGCAGTCTGCTTCCATAAAGTTTACAGCTTTGGAAACCCTATGAGGCAGTTCTACTCTGTCCTACTGGGTCGCTATGAGTCAGAATCGACTTGATGGCAACTAGTTTTTCAGTGGGTTTAAAACAAAACAAAAAAAAAAACCAAACCTGTTGTCCTTGAGTTGATTCCAACTCATAGTGGCCCTATAGGACAGAGTAGAACTACCCCAGAGGGTTTCCAAGGAGCAGCTGGTAGATTCAAACTGCCAGCCTTTTGGTTAGCAGTTGAGCTCCTAACCACTGCGCGACCAGGGCTCAACAGGTTTAGGAGGCAGGAAACAAATTATCTGTTGTCCTACTAGTTAGATAAAAACACTGCTAACATTTTTGGGTTATATTCTTCCAGTCACTGAACATTTATTATGTGCTACAGGGTCGCTGTGAGTCAGAATCAACTTGATGTTTTTCTTTTTTTTTGCATAGGTGCTCACACTGCAATGTGTTCAGGACAGACACAGTCCCTGCCCCCAAAGAACTGGCAGTTTTTTGTTCTTTTTTACTATATTAAATTATTTCAAAAGTTAGTTTATATTTACAGAAGAAGTATATGAATATAATCTCTTTGCCTAAAAATAGAAACATTATAGATAAGGGTAAAATTCCACTTATCCTCCAGTAGTCTTGCACCTCTCCTTTCCTCTCCTCTCCGTTTCCAACTCAGGGCCCTTTCTACTAACCCATGCTCCCTACACTTGTTCTTTAGTCTTACCAAAGTCCTGAGAAATAGGCAAGGAATAGGGAATTGGGAGTATGGAGAAAGAGGAGCTAATATTCCCAAAGTATATTAGAAGAGAAATTTGACCTCACCTTTCAAAACCTTTTGTTACCTCTAATAGTAGAACAGCCACACTTATGTTTTACACAGAATGTGCAGTTGTTTCTCCTAGTGCTTAGAAGAGTGTCTGGCACATAGTAGGTTTTCAATAATCAATAAACGAATTTAATAGAGAGCAAGGGCAAGGAAATCAGTGGAATGCAGTCAATCCTCATTACTCACAATTCCATCTTTGCGAACTTGCCTACTTGCTAAAATTTATCTGTAACCCCAAAGTCAATACTCACAGCACTTCTGCAGTAATTTTCAGACATGTGAGAAGCAGTGAAAAAAATCTGAGTCACCTGATGTGCACGTTCCTAGCTGAGGCTGAGCAGGGTGACACTGCCTTCTTGTTTCACCGCTCATACTACAAACAAGTGTTCTTTTTGCAGTCTGTTTAGTATCATGTGTTTTGAATTTTTGTGCTTTCTGTTGGTTATTTTGCTGTTTAAAATGGCCCCAGGTGTAGTGCTGAAGTGCTGTCTAGTGTTCCTAAGCGCAAACAAGCTGTAATGTGCCTTATGGAGAAAACATGCATGTGAGATAAACTTCATTCAGGCATGAGTTATAGTGCTGTTGGCAATGAGTTCACTGTAATGAATCAACAGTGTATATTAACTAAGTTGTCTTTGGTGGCACAGTGGTTAAGAGCTCGGCTGCTCCTTGGAAGTTCTATGGGGCAGTTTCTTTCTGTCCTATAGGGTCACTATGAGTCAGAATCAACTTGACAGCAATGGATTTGGTTTTGGTTTTTAAGTTGTGTTTGAACAGAAACACACACAACACAAGATCATGTATTGATTGGTTGATGAATATGTTGTGACCAGAGGCTCGCAGGAATCTAACCCTGTATTTCCCTAGGAGCAACAGTTCAGTATTTGCTAATTCAGTTCGCACCAATGGTAATAGAATAATATAGAATGTTTTTGAGGTAATGGTGGAATAACACTTTGGAGGAAATGCCTCGCAGACAACTGGAGATGCACAAGTCCTTATTTCCTTTAGCGTTCACAGTTCTTTATATAGAGAATAAAGATGTTGAACTAAATGATTTTTAAGGGTCCTTTCTTTCCAAAAAGTCAGTGGTGTAATGTAAAACATGGGCTCTAGCATCAGCCAAACCAGAGTTTCGAATCCTGGTTCTATCAATAACTAGCCATGTGACCTTGGGCAAGTTACTTAATCTTTGTCCCTCAGTTTCTTCATCTGTACATGGACATAATATGCTTATCTTAAAAGTTGTTTTAAGTATTAGATAAAAATGCATGTAAAAAGGCTTTGCTCAGCACAAGGATGTTCCACAATACATTTTTGTTGAATAGATTCAGGCTACTGGGCTGGAGCAGGGGATGGTAGTGACAGTGGCAGGCAGGGAATACACTTACAGTCAAGGGGAAATGAATTTGTTAGTTCTTCTCAGAGAGTAGCCATACTACTAGTTGCCATTAAGTTGACTATGACTTATGGTGACCCTATAAGTGTCACAGTAGAACTGTGCTCCATAGTGTTTTCAGTGGCTGATTTTTCAGAAGTAGATTGCCAGCCTTTCTTCCCAGGCACCTTTTGGTTAGCAGCCGAGCACATTAAGCGTTTACAGCACCCAGGGACTCCATGCTACCCCTAGAACACTAGTAACTAGGTAGCAATATCTGTCCCCTTAGGGCTCTTACACTGGCTCCAATTATGACCCTGACATTTTGTACCTCTGTTGCATTTCCCTTGTTTTTACAATTGAGGTATCTAGTGTGTAGCAGTCCCTCACCCCTAACTGTCCCCCCTCTGGAGTTTCAGGGAACATATATCCAGAATAGAAATCCTAGACTCCTCAGTCTACCAGAGAATTCACCTTGTCTTCCTTATCATACCCTGCCTCTAGGAAGCACAGTGCCTAAATCACCTAGACAGGATGAAATTTTTCCCAAGGAGGGTGGTTCTAGTTACACTTGTACCCATATCTCAACCAAAAAACCCGTTGCCATCGATTCTGACTTGTAGTAACCCTATAGGACAGAGTAGAACTGCCCACATAGGGTTTCCAAGGATTGGCTGGTGGATTCGAACTGCCAGACTTTTTGGTTAGCAGCCATAACTCACCATAGCTCTTAACCACTGCGCTGCCAGGGCTTCATACCCATAACTAGTGCCTAACAAACCTTGTGGTCAAGAATAACTTTCTTCTTCAAATAAAAGGTAATTAAAAAACTCCCAACAACAACAAAAAAGCCTGGCCCTGACAGTTTCACTGGAGAATTCTACCAAACTTTCAGAGAACAGTTAACACTGCTACTACTAAAAGTATTTCAGAGCATAAAAAAGAATGGAATACTCCCAAACTAATTCTATGAAGCCAGTGTAACCCCGATACAAAAACCAGGTAAAGACACCACAAAAAAAGAAAATTACAGACCAATATCCATCATGAGCATAGACGCAAAAATCCTCAACAAAATTCTAGCCAACAGAATTCAACAACATATCAAAAAAATAATTCACCATGATCAAGTGGGATTCATACCAGGTATGCAGGGATGGTTCAACATTAGAAAAACAATCAATGTAATCCATCACATAAATAAAACAAGAGAACCACATGATCTTATCAATTCATGCAGAAAAGCCATTCGACAAAGTCCAACACCCATTCATGATAAAAACTCTCAGCAAAATAGCAACAGAAGGGAAATTCCTCAACATAATAAAGGGCATTTATACCAAGCCAACAGTAAATATCATCCTAAATGGAGAGAGTCTGAAAGCATTCCCCTTTAGAATGGGAACCAGACAAGGATGCCCTTTATCACCACTCTTATTCAACATTGTGCTGGAGGTCCTAGCCAGAGCAATTAGGCTAGAAAAAGAAATAAAG
>NW_004444017.1:2915691-2918062 GCF_000243295.1 Trichechus manatus latirostris
CACCACTCTTATTCAACATTGTGCTGGAGGTCCTAGCCAGAGCAATTAGGCTAGAAAAAGAAATAAAGGGCATCCAAATTGGTATGGAAGAAGTCAAAGTATCTCTATTTGCAGATGATATGATCTTATACACAGAAAACCCCAAAGAATCCTCAAGAAAATGACTGGAACTAATAGAAGATTTCTTCAAAGTATCAGGATACAAGATAAAAAAACAAAAATATCAGTTGGATTCCTCTACACCAACAAAGAGAACTTCAAAAAGGAAATCACCCAATCAATACCATTTACAATAGCCCCCAAGAAGATAAAATACTTAGGAATAAATCTAACCAGTTACGTAAAAGACCTATACAAAGAAAACCACAAGACACTACTGCAGGAAACCAAAAGAGACCTGCATTAATGGAATAACATACCTTGCTCATGGATAGGTAGACTCAACATTGTGAAAATGTCAATTGTACCCAAAGCGATCTACAGATACAATGCAATCCCAATCCAAATTCCAATGGCATTCTTTAATGAGATGGAGAAACAAATCACTAACTTCATCTGGAAAGAGAAGAGGCCCCGGATAAGTAAAGCATTACTGAAGAAGAAGAACAAAATGGGAGGCCTCACACTACCTGATTTTAGAACCCGTTATACCACCACAGTAGTCAGAACAGCCTGGTACTGGTACAACAACCGATACATAGACCAATGGGACAAAATTGAGAATCCAGATGTAAATTCATCCACCTGTGAGCAGCTGATATTCGACAAAGGCCCAAAGTCCTTTAACTGGGGAAAAGACAGTCTCTTTAACAAATGGTGCTGGCATAATTGGATATCCATCTGCAAAAAAACGAGGCAAGACCCATACCTCACACCATGCACAAAAACTAACTCAAAATGGTCAAAGACATAAATACAAAATCTAAACTGATAAAGATCATGGAGGAAATAATAGGGATAACGCTAGGAGCCGTAATACATGGCATAAACAGAATACAAACCATAAGTAACAATGCACAAACACCAGAAGAGAAAATAGATAACTGAGCCCCTAAAAATCAAACACTTATGCTCATCAAAAGACTTACTAAAAGAGTAAAAAGACAACCTAGATACTGGGAAAAAAATTTTGGCTACAACAAATCTGATCAGCATCTAATCTCTAAAATCTATAAGACACTGCAAAACCTCACCAACAAAAAGACAAATAACCCAATTTAAAAATGGGCAAAGGATATGAACAGGCACTTCACCAAAGAAAGAAGACATTCAGGTGGCTACCAGATACATGAGGAAATGCTCACAATCTTTAGCCATTGTTGTTGTTGTCAGGTGCCATCGAGTTGGTTCCGATTCACAGTGACCCTATATACAACAGAACGAAACGCTGCCTGGTCCTGCACCATCCTCACAGTCGTCGTTATGCTTAAGCCCATTGTTGCAGCCACTGTGTCAGTCCATCTCATTGAGGGTCTTCGTCTTCTTTGTTGACCCTCTACTTTACCAAGCATGATGTCCTTCTCCAGGGACTGATCCCTCCTGATAACATGTCCAAAGTATGTGAGATGTAGTCTCTTCATCCTTGCTTCTAAGCAGCATTCTGGTTTTACTTCTTCAAAAACAGATTTGTTCATTCTTTTGGCAGTCCCTGGTATATTCAGTATTCTTCTCCAACACCACAATTCAAAGGCATCATTCTTCTTCAGTCTTCTTTATTCATTGTCCAGCTTTCACATGCATAGAAGGTGATTGAAAACACCATGGCTTGGGTCAGACGCACCTTAGACTTCAAGATGACATCTTTGCTTTTCAACACTTTGAAGAGGTCTTTTGCAGCAGATTTGCCCAATGCAATGCGTCTTTTGATTTCCTCACTGCTGCTTCCATGGGTGTTGATTGTGGATCCAAGTAAAATGAAATCCTTGACAACTTCAACCTTTTCCCCGTTTATCATGAGGTTGCTTACTGGTCCAGTTGTGAGGATTTTTGTTTTATGTTGAGGTGTAATCCATACTGAAGGCTGTGGTCTTTGATCTTCATCAGTAAGTGCTTCAAGTCCTCTTCACTTTTGGCAAGCAAGGTTGTGTCATCTGCATATCGCAGGTTGTTAATGAGTCTTCCTCCAATCCTGATGCCCTGTTCTTCTTCATATAGTCTAGCTTCTCGGATTATTTGCTCAGCATACAGACTGAATAGGTATGGTGAAAGGATACAACCCCGACCCACACCTTTCCTGATTTTAAACCATGCAGTATCCCCTTGTTCTGTTCAAACAACTGCCTCTTGATCTATGTACAGGTTCCTCATGAGCACAATTAAGTGTTCTGGAATCCCCATTCTTCACAATGTTATTCATAATTTGTTATGATCC
>NW_004444017.1:2918162-2940229 GCF_000243295.1 Trichechus manatus latirostris
CATAGTCAATAAAACACAGGTAAACATCTTTCTGGTATTCTCTGCTTTCAGCCAGGATCCATCTGACATCAGCAGTTATATCCCTGGTTCTGCGTCCTCTTCTGAATCTGGCTTGAATTTCTGGCAGTGCCTTGTTGATATACTGCTGCAGCCACATTTGAATGATCTTCAGCAAAATTTTACTTGCGCGTGTATTAATGATATTGTTTGATTATTTCTGCATTTGGTGGAATCATGTTTCTTGGGAACAGGCATAAATATAGATCTCTTCCAGTTGGTTGGCCAGGTAGCTGTCTTCCAAATTTCTTGGCATAGACAAGTGAGTACTTCCAGCACAGCATCTGTTTGTTGAAACATCTCAGTTGATATTCCGTCAGTTCCTGGAGACTTGTTTTTCGCCAACGCCTTCAGTGCAGCTTGGACTTCTTCCTTCAGTACCATTGGTTCCTGCTCATATAGGACCTCCTGAAATGGTTGAACGTCGACCAATTCTTTTTGGTATAGTGACTCTGTGTATTCCTTCCATCTTCTTTTGATGCTTCCTGAGTCGTTTAATATTTTCCCCATAGAATTCTTCAATATTGCAACTTAAGGCTTGATTTTTTTCTTCAGTTCTTTCAGCTTGAGTAATGCCAACGATGTTCTTCCCCTTTGGTTTTCCATCTCCAGGTCTTTGCACATGTCATTACAATACTATACTTTGTCTACTTGAGCCACCCTTTGGAATCTTCTGTTCAACTCTTTTACTTCATCATTTCTTCCTTTTGCTTTAGACACTCGGTGTTCTAAGGCAAGTTTCAGAGTCTCTTCTGACATCCATTTTGGTCTTTTCTTTCTTTCCTGTCTTTTTAATGACCTCTTGCTTTCTTCATGTATGATGTCCTTAATGTCATTTCACAACTTGTCTGGTCTTTGGTCATTAGTGTTCAACTCATCCAATCATTTCTTGAGATGGTCTCTAAATTCAGGTGGGATATACTCAAGGTTGTACTTTGGCTCTTGTTGACTTCTTCTAATTTCTTCAGTTTCAACTTGAACTTGCGTATGAACAATTGATGGTCTGTTTCACAGTCGGCCCCTGGCCTTGTTCTGACTGATGATACTGAGCTTTTCCATCGTTTTCTTTCCACAGATGTAGTCCATTTGATTCCTGTGTATTCCATCAGGTGAGTTTGATGTGTATCGTCACCATTTATGTTGGTGAAAAAAGGTATTTGCAATGAAGAAGTTGTTGGTCTTGCAAAATTTTATCATGCCATCTCTGGCATCGTTTGTATCACCAAGGCCATATTTTCCAACTACTGATCCTTCTTCGTTTCCAACTTTTGCATTCCAATCTCCAGTAATTATCAAAGCATCCTGATTGTGTATTTGATCAATTTCAGACTGCAGAAACTGGTAAAAATCTTCAGTTTCTTCATCTTTGGTTTTAGTGGTTGGTGTGTAAATTTGAATAACAGTCATATTAACTGGTCTTCCTTCTAGACGTATGGATATTATCCTGTCACTGACAGTGTTGTACTTCAGGATAGATCTTGAAATGTTCTTTTCGACAATGAATGCAATGCCATTCTCAAAATGGCCAATACCAGTCCATTTCAGCTCACTAATGTCTAGGATATCGATGTTTATGCATTTCATTTAATTTTTGAGGATTTCCAATTTTCCTAGATTCATACTTCGTACATTCCACATTCCAATTATTAATGGATGTTGCAGCTGTTTCTTCTCATTTTGAGTCGTGCCACATCAGCAAATGAAGGCCCCAAAAGCTTGGCTCCATCCATTTCATTAAGGTGGACTCTACTTTGAGGAGGCAGCTCTTCCCCAGTCATCTTTTGAGTGCCTTGCAACCAGGGGGGCTCATCTTCTGGCACTATATCAGATAATGTTCTGCTGTTATTCATAAGGTTTTCACTGGTTAATTCTTTTCACAAGTAGACTGCTGGGTGCTTCTTCCTAGTCTGTCTTAGTCTGGAAGCTCAGCGGAAACCTGTCCATCAAGGGTGACCCTGCTGGTATCTGAATACTGGTGATGTAGCTTCCAGCATCACAGCAACACGCAAGCCCCCACAGTATGACAAACGGACAGACACGTGGGCGATGACAGAGAGTGTTCAATAAATAATTGTTAATTGAATCAATGATTACTGTTTATAACAGTGAAAAACTGCAAATAACCTAGCTGCTCACTAGTAGGGGTTTCATCAAGGAGCCCTGGTGGTGCAGTGGTTAAGCACTTGGCTGCTAACCAAAAGGTTAGCAGTTCGAACCCAGCAGCTGCTCCGTGGGAGAAAGATGTGGCAGTCTGCTTCCGTAAAGATCTATAGCCTTGGAAACCCTATGGGGCAGTTCTACTCTGTCCTATAGGGACGCTAGGAGTTGGAATTGACTAGACACCAATGGTAACGGGTAGGGGATTCATCAAAGAAATTATGATAGAATCATGCGGTGGGATATTAGGTTGGTTGTATAGAGGAATATTTTATGGGAAGAGAAAATGTTAATCCTATTTTTGTAAAAACTATTGTGTCCATAGTAGGTTTTTTAAAAAAAATACTGCAAAGATAGACACCAAATGTAAACAGTGTTATCTTTGGGGGTGGGATTATGAGTGATTTTTCTTTCTTCTTTTTTTTAATAATTGGTATTTAAATTTTTTCTGTAACAAGTATTATTGTTACAGTGACAGAAATTATTCTAAATTAAGTTATGCAATAATGATCTGGCATGTGAGGTGGAAAATAATGGGGTTTGGGTAGACGGTCCTTGGGAAATCAGAGTCTGACCTAACCTCCTTTCTGGTTTCAGCTCTTTCAAATGTGAGGCATGATCCTGTGGAACCTATCCAGTCTTTGGCCAATACTGTCCTGAAAAGGATGAATATATATACCAAGTCCAGGCCTGGTCTTCCTTCCACACTGAGCAGACTGAGCACTAACCTCTTAAAAGTCTCTGGCATCAAAGACCCGACAAAAAAGAAGCGACTTTTCAAGGTTAGCAAACAGGAAGAAGATAATGACAGCAATCAGAAAAAGAAAGGCTGGACTTGGGTCCAAGACAATCTAAGTTCATTGCCCAGCTGGCACCAGAGGAGGGTCAAAAATACTCCACTTATGATAGATAATTTATATGAAACACCGAAGACTAAAAAAACAGGAAGAAGTTCTGTCTGTCCAAAAATCAGTTTTTCTTGACTCAGAAATACTCAGAACTGGGACTAGAGCTTTTCCAGCTGTTTGATGAGACATCAGTGCTTTACTCCACAACAGTCTCTCCTACTTTGTGTCCAGCTGGATAGGCTACTTTGGATTAAACCCAAAAAGGCAGTTTTGATCTTTGAAGATACAGTATGTTTCTTGTCCTTTATCTCCCTCGGAGACTGTTGGCTATCAGCATATACATTTGTCAATAAAACATATTTTCTCATCCTAAAGCAGGATGATTTCATTCCCAGTTTTTTGGGTTGGGGGTAAACTTAGGGACAGGAACAGCTCTGAAGCATCTCCTTCAACTTGCAGGAAAGGTTTCACATGACAAAAGGTAGGAATAGGGGGGCAGAAGAGCATGGTGCCTAGTTTTCACTCTTTTTTTCCACCTCCACACGTTGGATGAAATTCACATGCTTGACACACTACCATGGGTATATTCAGATTATAGGTTAGAGCATAAAAAAGGTGGGCTGTGGGTTATATTCAGCAGAGCTCTTAATAACTTCAGTCCTATCTCCCTCATCTAAGAAAGCA
This sequence comes from Trichechus manatus latirostris, assembly GCF_000243295.1. Lineage (NCBI taxonomy): Eukaryota > Metazoa > Chordata > Mammalia > Sirenia > Trichechidae > Trichechus > Trichechus manatus. The sequence goes on from NW_004444017.1 coordinate 2,921,909, forward strand.
CATCAGATTGTGGCACCACAGTGAGTGACATTACTGTTGGGATAAGTTTGAGTCCATTCTGATTTATTTTAAAAAAATCATTCTAAAACTTGGGTTTAAATCTTGCTCCCTCTACCACATAATCAGCTATTACTAAATTCTGATGGATTAGGTATAAGGGAAGGTGGCATTGGTGACTTCCAGGAAGTGTTCTTAAAGAGCAGGGGCATATCCATTTTTGTCCTGCTCTTGTTCCTGGTGACTAGAATGTGGCCATGATGGCTGGAATGCAAACAGCTATCCTGAGCCATCTGGAGAAGTGATATATTGAAGATGATAGGGCAAAAAGACGGAAGGAAGCTAGATCACTTATGATGATAGAACTGTTTGGCAGCTTTGGACAGCTTCTCTTTATACTTTGTTTATATGGGGGAAATAAACTTCTATCTACTTTAACCAATCTTATTTGGATTTTCTGTCACAGGCAAACGTAATCCTGATGGTTTTACCTAATCTTTCAACATTGCTGTAAAGATTAAAAGAGATAATGAATATAAAGTGCTTAGCAGCTTGCCTGGCATGAAGTAAGAGGGCAATAATTTTTTTCAAAAGTACTAAACATTCAGGCTATTTGAACTTGGTTCTGACATCTTTGAAAAATGGGTGAAGACCAAGGAACCAAGTTCTCGCTTTGGTCAGATTTTGCTTCTTTGAATTTGGCAATAACCAGAATGGTTTGATTGCTTCTATTTTATGCATCTGTGGATAAAACCTTTCTGAGCCTTGGTTTTCATATTTAAAAATGAGAATATTGAAACCTATTTTACAGGCTTTACTGAATTAAATGAGATAGTGCTCTGTAACTGGTATATACTAAGTGCTTAATAAATGGTTTATTATATAGCAACTATACAGCACTATCTCATTTCTGCTCTCCCAATTGCCAAGAGCCTCAATCTCAGAGTTTGAGTCACAGTTTCTTAGAAGCTGACTGTTAGGGATTGAAGCCTGTCCTCCAAAAATATGTGTTGTAAATCCTAACCCCTATACAGGTCAGAATTGGCTCAAATGGCAATGGCAACGGATACCTGTGGTTATAGTCCCATTCGGGAATGGGTCTTCTTTGTTATGTTAATGGGGCAGTATTAGTGTAGGGTGTATCTTAAATCAATCTCTTTTGAGATATAAAAGTAGATTAAGTAAGCAAGCAAGCACAAACGGATGGGGGCGGGTGGGAAATAGATACCACACCACATGAAGATTCCTGAGGAATAGAGGAACAGAAGCTGAAGAAACAAGGACCTTCCCCCAGAGCTAAGAGAGAGAGAAAGGCTTCCCCTAGAGCCGGTACCCTGAATGCAGACTTCTAGCCTCCTAAACTGAGAAAATAAATTTGTTAAAGCCACCCACTTGTGGCATTTCTGTTATAGCAGCACTAGATAACTAAGACACCGATGTTATTTATTATTAGATTTTATTTCTTTATTGTTAGATTTATATCACAGCTATTTCTAAAGGGGATCTAAGGAAATTATAATAAAAACAGAGACACTAAGACCAAACTCAATTAATATTAGTAATAGCTAATCTTTGTTGAGCTTTACAGTGCTCTTTACATTACTAGGACTATCTCATTTATCTCACAAGACCCCCATAAGGTAAGTCCTATTATTGTCTCCAGATCATAGGTAAGAAAACGGAGACTAAAAGGGTTTAAGTAACCTGCCAAGGTCACACAGCTAGTTAATAGTGAAGTAGGGGGTTGAATGTAGGCAGCCTGACTTTACTAGAGCATATACTCACAATTACCAAGAAGAAATGAGAACAGGAAAGAGAAAGTATCAAAATAAAGAAGTAAATGCTGGCCAATGAAAACCACAATGCACAATACGTAGCTCTGAGATTACCACCAGCAAAGGCAAAGAAGAAAACATGATGGGCTTAAATGGATGTCACTGTCAAGTTATAGAAAGCATACTTGTACATTAGTAAAAATTTCTCCCTAGTCCCGAGTTTTGAGAGAAGCTTGCTAAGAAGGTCATTGAGTTAATACAACATCATGATAAACAAAAAAAATACTGAAGTTGCCAAGGATTTAATTTTATTTGGATCAACAATCAACACCCATGGAAGCAGCAGTAAAGAAGTCAAATGACATACTGCATCGGGCAAATCTGCTGCAAAAGACCTCTTTAAAATCTTAAAAAGCAAAGATGTCACTTTGATGACTCCGGTGTGCCTGACCCAAGTCATGGTATTTTCAATCATCTCAATGCATGTGGAAGTTGCACAATGAAAAAGGAAGACGGAAGAAGAATCAACACATTTGAATTACAGTGTTGGTGAAGAATACTATACCATGGATTACCAGAAGAACAAACAAATCTATCTTGGAGGAAATTCAGCCAGAATGCTCCTTAGAAGCAAAGATGGCGAGACTTCATCTTGCTTGCTTTGGACATGTTATCAGGAGGGACCAATCCCTGGAGAACGACATCATGATTGGTCAAGTAGAGGGTCAGCAAAAAAGAGGACTGACAATGAGATGGACTGACACAGTGGCTGCAACAATGAGCTCAAACATACCTACTACTGTGAGGATGGTGCAGGACTGGGCAGTATTTCATTCTGTTATACATAGGGTCATATGATTTGGAACTGACTCTACAGCACATAGCAACAACAAACACTGTTTAATAAGAAATGCAGAGGTGGTCCACATATGGCTAACTTCTGATTGTACCTTACCCAGGGTCTAAGTATAAGAATGTAGCTCTGAAATATAAGCCCCTGGGGTTGGAGTAGGGGAAGGACAGAGGGACGTGATCCAGGTTTATAGCCTAGGATTTACTGGCTTGATCATCTCCATTCCTATTGCCACTCTTGAGGTCCAAGTCCAGGTCCAGGCCCATTGTCTGGTTTACTGCATAACCTGACTTATCTGTTTCCTTTTGATCTCTCTTTTCTCCAAACTACCCTTCACAGTGCTTCCAGCTTAATATTTCTAAGACATTGCTTTTGCAATTTCACTTTCCTGTTGAAAAACATTTTAGGGACTTGCAAATTGTGTAGTATAAAGTCTACACTTGTTGTTTAAAGCCTCCCACAACCAGACCCTGATTTACTTTCCTGTCTTATCATCTTGTATTCCTCCAATGAAGATTCTTAAAGTAGAGAATTTATACCCTAGGAGAGGGGGGAAGAGGGGAAGGGGAGAATTGGAAGCAATAGGCTAAAACCTAATGTATCTTCTTGAAATTTTACCAGATGATAATCTGCTCCCATAAAGATTACAGCCTAGGAAATGCTATGGGGCTGTTCTACTCTGTCATATGGGGTCGCTATAAGTCTAAATCAACTCAATGGCACACACAACAACATTTACTTTAAAACATTATTTGTATGCTAAAACAAACATTACCTGTGTTTCATCAACTATGCAAAGGCATTTGACTGTGTGGATCACAACAAATTATGGATAACATTGCAAAGAATGGGAATTCCAGAACAGTTAATTGTGCTCATGCAGAACCTGTATTTAGATCCAAGCAGTCATACGAACAGAACAAAGGGATACTGAGTGGTTTAAAATCAGAAAAGGTGTGCTCCAGGGTTCTATCCTTTCACCATACTTACTCAATCTGTATGCTGAGCAAATAACCTGAGAAGCTAGACTATATGAAGAAGAATGTGGCACCAAGATTGGTGGAAGACTCATTTAACAACCTGTGATATGCAGATAACCCAACCTTGCTTGCTGAAAGTGAAGAGGACTTGAAGCACTTACTGATGAAGATCAAAGACCACAGCCTTCAGTATGGATTACACCTCAACATAAAACAAAAATCCTCACAACTGGACCAATATGCAACATCATGATAAACAGAAAAGATTGAAGTTGTCAAGGATTTCATTTTACTGGGATCCACAATCAACACCCATGGAAGCAGCAGTCAAGAAATCAAACAATGTATTGCATTGGCAAATCTGCCACAAAAGTCCTCTAAAGTGTTAAAAAGCAAAGGTGCCACTTTGAGGACTAAGGTGCACTTGACCCAAGCCCTGGTATTTTCAATTGCCTTATATGCATGCAAAAGCTGGACAATGAATAAGGAAGACTGAAGAAGAACTGATGCCTTCGAATTATGGTGTCAGCGAAGAATACTGAATATACCACAGACTGCCAGAAGAATGAACAAATCTGTCTTGGAAGAAGCACAGCCAGAGTACTCATTAGAAGTGAGGATGGGGAGACTTCATCTCACGTACTTTGGACAGGTTATCAGGAGGGACTAGTCTCTGGAAAAAGACATCATGATTGGTAGAGGGTCAGCGAAAAAGAAGACCCTCAGGGAGATGGATTGACTCAGTGGCTGCAACAACGGGCTCGAGCATAGCAAAGATTGTGAGGATGGTGCAGAATCCAGCAGTGTTTTGTTCTGTTGTACACACGGTCGCTATGAGTTGTAACCAACTCGACGGCACCTAACAACAGCAACAACAAAACAGAGTAGAAAACAATATTTACATGAATTTTAAAACAGACTTCAAAGAACTTTCACGATGTTGGTGAGTCAAATCCCAGACTCTGGAGGGTATTAGTTTCATGCCCTCTCCACACTACCCTTTCAGCGGGAGTTGGAAGTAAGTCGACAAAAAATGAGCCCTGGAATCACCTTTTGTAAATTTCCACCCTCAGCCCTTTATTCAGCTTGTGAGCTGGCTCCTCTCTCTGAACACCTTTACTTCAAGACCTAGCAACTGACCCTGCTAGAACTAGTGACGCAAGTTATCAATGTCATACCCAGGGTACTCTTAGCATAAAATATCCCCAGTTATCATATCATAAAACCATACTTTCAGAAAAGTTCTTAGGGATCACCTGGTCCAATTCTCCCCCGCACCTCGCCCACCACTTGAACAAAGGAGAAACAAGCCCTGGGCGGTGAAGGAACTGTTGGTATGTTTTGTCCTCCTTACTAGGCGGCGAACTCCCGGAGGGCAGGGCTGGGGTTTTATCTCCTTTGCCCTCTGCAGGGTTGTGTCTAGCATAGAGTAGGAACAATCCCCTAAACTTGCCATTTGGAGAGTGCTTTTACCTACATGATCTCACAACATCGAAGATGCTGCAAAACTCTGTTGAGCTGGGCAGGGTAGGTATGGCCCGTTTTAGAGATGAAGTAACTTAAGTACAGACATACTAAGGCCAGACGGGAGTAGAGACCAGAATACAGGTTTCCTGATTCTCGGCTACATGTCGGTCCCTCAGGTGTTTGAATATTGGCTACTTCGATCAAGTCAAGCAACTGACGAGAGCTTAGTACATTTGGCGCTAACTGGCAAAGGAACCGGAAACTCTGGTGGCGGAGTGGTTAAGAGCTACCGCAGTTAGAATCCATCAGGCGCTCCCAGGAAACTCCATGGGGGCAGTTCTACTCTGTCCTATAGGGTCGCTATGAGTCGGAATCGATTCCACGGCAATGGGTTTGGTATTTTTTTGGCGGAGGAACCGGGATTTTCCAGACCAATCGAAGATCTCTGCACCTGGCTGGAGGGTAAACCGAGGGAAGCTGGTAAACCCAGAGGCTGCGGTCAGGTTGCCTGACCGCAGCCTCTGAAGTTCCCTCACTTCCAGCGTTTCCAGCGTCAGAAAAAAGCCCAGCGTCAGAAAAAAGCCCAGCGTCAGAAAAAAGCCCAGCCCCAGGGCCGCCGCGCAAGCGCAGTGGAGGAAAAAAAAAAACCCCTCCCTCTCCCACGCTCCCCTAAACCCTGGCGGCCAGCTACACCCGCCTTGGCGCGCGTTCCGTATGCGCACGCGCAGTGTCTCGGGAGCGTGGTAACGCTGCACGCTCCTCGGGGGCGCGACATTGACGGAGGGGCGCAGGAATTTCAAAATCAGCGACGTTTTGCCGATTCGTCGCTGGCCTGGTCTCAGTGAAGTAGTCAAGCAGGTGAACGCTGTGCTACGTGGTGACAGAGTTGAGGACGAGCAGACGCGGGATGAGAAGGGCAGACTCTGGTGGACGCGCAAAGTGGTGTTGTCTGGGGTGAGACCTTTGCAAAGGAGTGGGGGTCGGGAGCGGGAAAATGTGCTGGAATTGGGGGGCGGAGCTAATGTTTGATTGACGGGCGCGAAACCACTGAGCGGGTAAAGGAGACCAATGAGGCGGGACCTTCAGCTGTGCGTAAGAATTAATGGTTATAGCTAACACATGTCAGGGGCTTAAATTCGGCCTGGATCGATGCTAAACGCGTTTCATAGATTATCTTATTGAGTCATCACTATAACGCTGTGAGTATGCACGATTACCCCTCTCTCTCACAGATGAGGAAACTGAGGCGTAGCGATATTAACTTAAGCAAGGGTACAACTAAGAGTCCATACTGTTAATATCTGTGCTCTACTGTAGCCTCTTAGGAATCAAGGGGAGCAGGGCCCAGTTGAAAGGACTTGGATGAATGAAGTCAGTACCGGACTGTTGGCAGAAGTGTGATAAAAGTGGAAATTAACCACCAGTCACCTTCAGGTAGATTCTGACTCATGGCGACCCCGTGTGTGTCAGAGTAGAACTGTGCTCCATAGGATTTTCACTGGTTGATTTTTTTGGAAGTAGATTGCCAGGCGTTTCTTCCAAGGAAAGGCCTCTCTCTGAGTGGACTGAACTTCCAGCCTCTTGTTTAGCAGCTGAGCACATTAATCCGTTTGCACCATCAGATGGGAGCCCTAGTGGCACACTGGTTAAGGGCTCAGCTGCTAACCAAAAGGTCGGCAATTTCTAATCCACCAGCTTCTCCTTGGAAACTCTATGTGGCAGTTCTTTTCTTCTCTGTCCTATAGGGTTGCTATGAGTTGGAATCAACTCAGTGGCAATGGGTTTGGTTTTTATACAATCAAATGTGGAAGTAAATGCTCATTAATTAGTAGCTGATTGATTCCTAAACAGTGAGAGAGGTCTGAGGATGGAGATGAGAAGGAGACAGAAGGCCTGAGCAATGTGAGGATGAGCAATGTGAGGATGTGGGGATTGAGTCTGCCCCACACCCTCTTATATGTTGCTCTACAGCTTGATGTGGCGCTGGATTAACAGCAGGTGCAGAAAACCTTCCTCTTGGGGCTGTGTTGTCTCCCAGTTGTGTGAAGCTAAAGCATTTTAGGAGCATTGCAGTACCATGGAGCCTTGTGTGTGGTGCAGTGGTTAAGCTGCTTATTTGTTGTTGTTAGGTGCCGTCAAGTGGGTTCCGACTCATGGCAACCCTATGTACGGGAGAACAAAACACTGCCCAGTCCTGCGCCATCCTCACAATTGTTGTTATGCTTGAGCCCATTGTTGCAGCCACTGTGTCAGTCCATCTCCTTGAGGGTCTTCCTCTTTTTCGCTGACTCTCTACCAAGTGTGATGTCTTTCTCCAGGGACTAGTCTCTCCTAATAACATGTCCAAAATATGTGAGACAAAGTCTCGCCATCCTCACTTCTAAGGAGCGTCCTGGCTGTACCTCTTCCAAGACAGATTTATTCTGTCTTCTGGCCGTCCGTGGTGTATTCGTTATTCTTCACCAACACCAGAATTCAAAGGCGTCATTCTTCTTCGGTTTTCCTTTTTCACTGTCCAGCTTTCACGTGCATGTGAGGCGATTGGAAACCCTATGGCTTGGGTCAGGTGCACCTTAGTCCTTACTGTGATATCTTTGCTTTTTAACACTTTAAAACGATCTTTTGCAGCAGATTTGCCCCATGCAATGCGTCATTTGATTTCTTGAGGTTAAGAGCTTGATTGCGAACCAAAAGGTTGGCAGTTTGAATCCATCAGCTGCTACTTGAAAACCCTGTGGGGCAGTTTTACTCTGTCCTGTAGGGTCGCTATGAGTTGGAATCAGCTCGATGGTAGTGGATTTGGTTTGGTTTTTGACAGTACCGTAGTACCTGTAACATAGTTTATACTCAGTAAGTAAATAATGAATGATAATTGAGGATTGAAGAAAATGAACACTTTCAGAATAAGCACTTGAAGTACTTTCACATATCTTATCTCACGTAATGAACATAGGATTTGCCATGCTTGTGTGTGCCTTAGTGGTGGGGAATTCTGTGGGAGGTCATGGCTGTCCTCTGTGCCACCAACCTGAAGAAGTCAGAAAAGCTTACACCAAATGTCCTTAATGGCACTTAGTGAATCCATTACGCATGGATTTACCTAAACCCATCTTTAACTTATGATTTATCCTGTGCTGCTTGTGGAATAATGAGATCCACAATTACTGCCCACAAGAAAATGAAATAATAATTACTTTTGTTCCATATTGTTTTGTGTTGTCATTGTAAAGTTTGGTAACTAAGTCTTTTTTTTTTTTTTCCCACCCTATTCTTATCCTACGGAGCCCTGGTAGCACAGTGGTTAAGCACTTGGCAGCTAACCGAAAGGTCGGCAGTTCGAACTCAAACAGCCACTCCGTGGGAGAAAGATGTGGCAGTCTGCTTCCGTGAAGATTTACAGCTTTGGAAACCCTTGGGGGCAGTTCTTCACTGTCCTACAGGGCCACTATGATTTGAAATTGACTTGACGGCAATGGGTTTTTGGGTTTTCTTACTCTGGCGAGAGGAAAAGTGATGAAATAAAAAGCTCAGGGGTTTTAGGGTTTGGCAAATATGGATTCAAATCCTAGGCTCGACCACCTGGTGAATGACCTTGGCAAGTTACTTAATCTTTCTGAGTCTTGGGTTCCTCATCTAAAATAGAGCTAATAAAAATACCAACCACCCAGGGTTGTTATGAGGTTATATGAAAACAAATTAAAACCATTAAAGAACTAGCCCCTGGACTAGATATTTAAGTCATGGGACCTCCACTACCCACACTTACGAAGACTGGAAACCTACCTCTACAGTCCCCTATGTCTAGCTGGCCACTCAATCATTCAGTCATCAGATTTTTATTGAATGTCTACTAAATGCCAAAGCACTTAGTTCTGAGTGCTGAGGACAGTGATGAATAAGACAGACAAGGGTCCTCCTTTTATGGAGTGTATATTCTCATGGGGGAGGACAGTAAATAAGAATTTAAGTTCAGATAGTAGCTGTGAGGATATTAAATACAGGGTAATGTGATGAAAGAGTGACTTCTAAGTGCTGGTGGTGGTGATGGGAGGAGGAGTGTTCAACTACAATAGGGTGACAAAATAAAGGGAGAGCCTTTCCTGAGGTGAGTTGAGTCCTGAGTATTGAGGACTCATCGTTCTCCAGGCAGGGAGAAAGGCAAGTGTAAGGCACTGAGACCAGGAGGGAAAAAAAATTGCCATCTAGTCGATTCCAAGTGAGTCAGAATAATACTGTGCTCTGTAGGGTTTTTGATGGCTGATTATTTGAAAGTAGATTGCCAGGCCTTTTTTTGAGGCACCTCTGGGTGGACTTGAACATCTAACCTTTTGGTTAGTAGCCTAGTATGTTAACCATTTTCATCACCCAGGGACGCCATTATTTTATTCTATACCACAGCCCATGCTAACTAGATAAGGGTGGGTGCCAAACCAAATGGTCTGTCCAGCAGTCTGTCTGAAAAGGACAGGTGGTGCTGACTAGATTTTCTCTTAGGATTTAGAAGTAAGAAACATGAAGAGAATTTTCACTTGACACCAGGAGCTGAAGCTGAAAGGTAGAGGGGGCCAAAGAGGCCATGTGCATACTGAAGTTTTGGGTGAGCAGAAATTATGAGGGAGGAAGTTACTTGGTGGCTACATCTGACGTGGCTGAGCCATGTCATTATCAGCAGAATGACAGTCTAAGGGTATTTACCTCTTGATGAGATTCCTGGAGCTGTCTTGAATCTTAACTACCTTGCAGTTCTCGTCTGCAAGAAGTCCCACCCTGTCAATGGCTTTTGTTCTTGGTTTTCCCAGAGAGTCTAAGTTCTTAATCTCTAAAAATGTATCTTTTCAGTAGACCCCTCTTACTGGTGCTAGCTGTCTCTTACCACCAGATGAATTTGACTAAAACAGAGCCATCTGGACCTGGGTTTATTAGCTGTGACTTTGAGAAATTGTTCAATTTTTATAAGCATCAGTATCCCAACAGCTGAATCTTACAGTGTTGTTCAGATTAAATGAGATAATAAAAGCAAGAGGTCCCTAGAGTGTTCTTCACATGGTAGGTGGTGAAAATTTGTTAGGTACCTTTTTTCTTCCCCTTCCCTTTATATTTTAATGGTTTTCCATTACATACTTCCCTCTCAATATTGAATTGTCCTAGTTTTTTGCAGTCACCCTTCTTACAGTAATCCCCCCACCTCTGCAGTCATTGTAATTGCCCCTGAACTATAACTGGAAGAATATCATGGCAACTACCTTTTCTCTCAGAAGTGGACAGTGTAGTGTCTTGTTGAGGCTGGTATAGTAAAAATGTAAGTGGGTTTTAGGTTATTAGTATTTGTACTTAAAACTTAGAAGAAATAAACCTCTCAAATAGCTTGGAGAAGTGACTCCCAAAGGGAGAGGTATGGGAACGAAAATGGAAGAGTCAGCCCTCCAAATGGTGATTAAAGGGAGAAAAGGTATATAAAAGCTATTTCAGAGAAATTAGGTTCTGAAAAGGAGAAGAAGATTAAGGATGGAGCAGAGAAGTTTTTGAGGCCCTGCAAAGAAAGAAAATTGCCATGGCCTCAGTATTAGGAAGCTGTTGCAGCCTGGATTTAGTCACTGCAGAGAGCTCTCCCAGTCTGGAACCAGACAGCAAAGCTTTTATCTCTTGAGGTCAGAAAAAATTACTAGGAGGAGACTTTGGTTTGTATTGAAATGGAGGATAGGATGAACTAAGAAACACAACAAAAACAAAACTAATGAGTAAAACTGCAATTTGGATGCACATACTAACCCTATGCTATCCGAAAAAGCTTTTCTTGTAATTCTCTGCCTGTGTCTTGACTTTCCAGGTCCTCACGACAGAACAAGGTGAAGCCGCTTAGGCATGTGAATGCTGCAGCGCAGGGCCATGGGAGAAGAATGCTGCAGCAGTAATTGCAGGCAACATCCTTGATCCCGGCGACACACGTTTTGGAGAGGAAATCTCGAAGTCTTTCATAGAGGCATTAGGAAGGTATCCAAGCAGCAGTGAAATGGCAGGGAAGTTTCGGCTTTGGGCCTTTCCCAGGCTGTGTTTTGATATGGACATTTCTGATAAAAGTCCCTAGATGGGTTGCATGGTTTAGGTATGGCCTCATGAGGGTATGCAGAGGATGGAGAGAACACGGTCTCTGCTTGCACACGAATGTACGGCCTAAGGAAAAATTACACACACACACACACACACACACACACACACACACACACACAGAGAGAGATATAGATAGATATGTATGTGTATATATTTTTTCCCCTCTAGGACCATGGCTGATAAAACCCAAGAGGTTGGTGACATCCAATTCCCTTTTCCCTACACACCGTATTCCATCCAGAAAGACTTCATGGCAGAGCTCTACCAAGTGTTGGAGGCCGGCAAGGTTGGGATATTTGAGAGTCCAACTGGCACTGTAAGTATGAACTTTCAGCACCTAAGAAGGGCTCTGGGGGAGACTGATCCAGACAGCTTAGAGGCAGCCTTGCTTGCTTTTACTGTTGGCTTATGCAGAAGTTTTTATGACCCAGACTTGGACAGACTCTGTTTACTTCCTGAGTAATAGTCACTTCCTCTATTAAATAGTTAAATACAGGCCCAGGGCCTGAGAAGAATTAGGGTAAAGGCACACGAGAATTAGAATGGCATTGGAAACCATGACCTGTAGCACTGAAACTTTCCAGATTTCTCATGTATTGGGTCACACAACTGCTTTGATGTTGAGAAACATATAAATTACTTTGGCTTCTTCACAGATTAGACATGTTTGAGTTTCTAGGAGTAAGATTACTGAGTGCTAGAAGGATCCAAATTTTTCCTAAGATTTTCCTTCCCGGCCTAGAAGGAGGGAGGGATTTATTAGAGGTTGGCTGTAGTAGGGCTGAGGATGAGTAGGGCTGTAGCGAATGGTTCCTGCCTTCTCTTCTGCACTTCATTTATTTCCTCTTGTAGCAAATACTATGTGATAGTAAAATATATCTATGGATATGAAAGACCCCAGCTAGTCTGTGACATGAAGGATAAGGACTTTGTCTTCATCATCTCTGTGTCCCTGTCATCTAGCAGAGCTTGGCGAGTTTGGCCCATTTGAGGCCCTCAATGTGTGTGTGTTGAATTAATGAATAAAAGAAAGTGACTCATTCCTTCTCTCTCACTTGTTGATGGAAGGGTGTCACTTTCTCTTGAGATGACACCAATCTCTGGGACAGGAAGAGTACAGACTGGGGTATTCCATTGCTCCATTTTGTTAGTTCATGTATGGTGAGGTGGGAGAGAATAAGTCCTGCCAGTTAACCTCATACAGTCAAAAGAATGAGTCACGAATATATTGTGCACAGTTGTTTTTTGCTTCATGGAATTGTAGCATTCTTTACCTTCCATTTAAATCCAATGCTGTATGACTTCTGCCCCTACCACTATACGGAAACTTTCTTCCTAGGATCACTGGTGGCTTCTTGGTTAACAGATTTGGATACGTTTTAGTCCTTACTTGACCAATCTGTAACATTTGATATTGAACATATCCTCCTCCTTTGTTTAAAATAATTTTAAAAATTTAATCAAAGAATAGTGTGTGTCACACCTATCAAACTCAGTGGCATAGGCAGGCACTTTTGATTCTTCTAGCTCTTTCTTAAAAAGTGTATTTGCCTTTGATGGTTATGAGGGAGGGGAGGGGTGGGGATGGAAAAACACTAAACAGACAATAGGTAAGTGGTAACTTTGATGAAGGCTAAGAAAGTACACAGTACTGGGGAAGCCAGCACAGCTTGTCCAAGGCAAGGTCATAGAAGCTGCATAGACACATCCAAACTCCCTGAGGGACCGAATTACTGGGCTGAGGGCTTTGGGGACCATGGTCTTGGGGAACATCTAGCTCAATTGGCATAACACAGTTTATAAAGAAAATGTTCTACATTCTACTTTGGTGAGTAGAGTCTGGAATCTTAAAAGCTTGTCAGCAGCCATCTAAGATACTCCACTGGTCTCACCCCTTCGGGAGCAAGGGAGAATGAAGACAACCAAAGACACAAGGGAAAGATTAGTCCAAAGGACTAATGGACCATAACTAGCCCGGCTTCCACCAGACTGAGTCCAGCACAATTAGATGGTGCCCGCTACCACCACTGACTGCTCTGACAGAGGGTCCCAGGCAGAGCTGGAGAAAAATGTAGAACAAAATTCAAATTTACAGAAAAAGACAAGACTTACTGGCCTGACAGAGACTGGAGAAACCCTGAGTGTATGGCCCCCCGACACCCTTTTAGCTCAGTAATGAAATCACTCCAAGGTTCACCCTTTAGCCAAAGATTAGACAGACCCATAAAACAAAACTAGACTAAAGGGGCACACCAGCCCAGGGGCAAGGACTAGAAGGCAGGAGGGGACAGGAAAGCTGGTAATAAGAAACCGAAGGTTGAGAAGGGGAGAGTGCTGACGTGGGGTTGGTGACCAATATCACAAAACAATATGTGTACTAATTATTTACTGAGAAGCTAGTTCTGTAAACCCTCATCTAAACTACAATTAAAAAAAAAATCCAGTTGGTAACATGCCGAGAACCATTTTCAAAATATCATCCTTAATAGAAGCCAGTTTGGGCTTCTTAAAAAAAAAAAAAAGTGTACTTGCATAGCATCTTTCTAAATGATGAGCTTAGGTAACTATTTATTTATCAATTTTAGAGATTGGTGCCTTCCTGTCAGGATAGATGAAGATTTCACTTTCTTACCATTGCTTCTCCTTCCTTCTCTTCATCCTCCTAATACAATTATATGACTGTCACAAGTTTTAGTTTGTGTTGAGTAGTATACTGTGATTGTTTCTTGAGCAATTTTTTGTTTTCCGAGAGTTAATAATTGCCTTCGTAAAGTTTGGTTAGTTTTTTGATATACCTATGCCAAGTCTTCTCACACCATCCAATGGCTTCTTGATACAATTTTTCATACAGATAATTGCCAATTCCATTTTCATGCTGGAAACTTCCTTCTTGAAGGCTTCTGTCCTTTTGCTCTAATTTGGAATGGTTGCTCCCTAGGTTTACTTCATAGCTGTTGTCCTAGGAATTCCCTTCTCTGAATTTTTAAAAAAAATCAACTTTATTGAGTATAACTGGCATACAATAAAATGTACCAATTTTAAGTGTACGGTTTCAATGCACTTTGACAGATGGAAACACCCGTATAACCACCACAGTAATCAAGAGGTTAAAACATTTCCATCACCCCAGAAAGTTAGTTGGTCCCTCTTTGCAGTTGTTTCCTTCCCTGCTGCTCTCTTAGCCCACAGCCCTTGGCAGTCATTGATCTGCTCTCTGTGTCTGTAGAGTTGTTTTCATTTTTCTAGAGTTCCATATGAATGGAATCATATAGCATGTACTCTTTTGTGTTTGGCTGCTTTTGCTCAGCATATTTTTGGGATTCATCCATGCTGTTGTGTGTATTTTTTTTCTTAGTTCTCCTGTGTTGGATTCTGTGTTTCCTCAATTCCGTATCTTCCTCCTTGGTTCACTCCGTTGTTTTGGTAGAAGACGTTCCTGAGAAGGGTTGTATAGGAGGTAAATTTTGAGATGTGTTTATTCTACCTTTATCACTTGATTGGTATTGGTAGTTTGGTTGGATGGAGAATTTGAGGTTGAAGGTAATTTTCCCTCACAATTGCACCATGTATCCTCTAGCTTCCATTGTTACTGTTGAGAAGTCCAAGGAAATCTGCATCTCAGTCCCTTGTGACCGCCCCCGCCAAAGTTTTCAGGATCTTCTCTTTATCTTTCGTGTTCCAAAATTGCACGATGATGGGCTTGATAAGTTGTGTTTAGTTCCTTATGTTGGACACTTGATGAGCTCTTTCAGTTTTGGGGCCTATAACTTTCAGTTCTGAGAAAATTTTTTAATGGATAATATCCTTCCTTGTGTTTTCTTTCTGGTACTCTTGTTCATCTGGTTTTGGACCTCCTGGGTTATCCTGCAATTATCTTTTCTTCTAATTGCCTACCTCTTTGGGCTTCCACCATACTTCCAGCTTGCTTTTGTTTTTGTTTTAACTTCTACTTTCTGGAAATTTCCTTGACTTTATTGTCCAGTCTTTCTATTCAGTTTATTTCTGCTGTGCTATCTTTCATATTCAAGAGCTTGTTCATATGTGCTGATGTTTTCTATAGCATTGTGTTCTTCTTTCATGGAAACATTATCTGGTTTCTCTGAGGATATCAACATCAATGATAGTATTTTGGAATTCCCGCCCCGCGCCCGCCCCCCCCCCATTGTCTCTGTTTCTTCTAGGTTCTTTTTTTTTCTGTTTAAATTTTAATGTTTTTTTAGGAGGCTGTCATGGATTGAATTGTGTCCCCCAAAAATATGTCAGCTTGGCTAGGCCATGATTCCCGTATTGTGTGGTTGTCCACCATTTTGTCATCTGATGTGATTTTCCTATGTGTTGTAAATCCTACCTACACCACTGTTAATGAGGCAGGATTAGAGGCAGTTATATTAATGAGGCAGGACTCAATCTATAAGATTATGTTGTGTCTTAAGTCAATCTCTTTTCAGATATAAAAGAGAGAGGTGAGCAGAGAGTCAGGGGGATCTCATACCACCAAGAAAGTAGTGCCAGGAGCAGTGTGTGTCCTTTGGACCCGGGGTCCCTGCACTGAGAAACTCCTAGACCAGGGGAAGATTGATGACAAGGACCTTCCTCCAGAGCTGACAGAGAGAAAGCCTTCCCCTGGAACTGCGCACTGAATTCAGACTTCCAGCCTCCTGGACTGTGAGAGAATAAATTTCTGTTTGTTAAAGCCATCCACCTGTGGTATTTCTGTTATAGCAGCACTAGATAACTAAGACAGAGGCTTTCCTCAAATGTCTGATGATCCTTGGTTGTCTGTTGGTATTTAAGAATAAGCCACTAAAGGGCTGATTGAAAGGTTAGTGGTTTGTGGACTCATGGGCTGGCTTCTTTGCTGGGGGCCTCCAGTTGTAAGTATCTGTAGGAGTTTCCCTGGAGTTCAGTTACTGCAAAGAAACTCCTCTAAACTCTTGCCTAGTGGGTATACGCCTGGCAGCCAGTGTTCTTGCGTGTGATGGGGGTGCGGGATAGGGGCCTGAGGTGAGTGGTCTTTCACTTAATGCCCTGCATTTAGTTCGTTTGCAGATCTCTCTCTGGCTCAGCCTCCCCAGAGATTAAACTTCCTGTCTTTTTCTAGGAGTGAGGACTGTAACCTAGGGAAATCTAACTATTCTTTGAGAGAATTTCAGTTAATCCCTTTGTCTTCAGCTGCATACTATGTTCCTGCTAATTTCTGGACATAGAATTGTGGGGCCTCAGTTACCCTTTGGTCTTTGCGTTAGAGTGTACTTATACTTGTTTTTGGAAAAGAACCTTGACCATACCCTCAGGAGCCTCCCTCAGTTCACTTCTGAGTGGAGGGCACTGGCTCTAACCAGGCATCTGTCCCTGGGCTATTGTTACAGGGGGACATCTTGCCTGCCTCTAGCTTAGTGACAGCTTAGCGGATGGTTCCCTCCCTCGCAGGCAGCATGGAACGGCTGGGGGCTGCTGTCTGCAACTCTGCCATCCAGGATCTCTCAAAAGCTGCGAGACTAGTATGTGCAGGGGCTTTTCTGAAGATAGTAATCCATCTATTCTTTAGAGTTGTCATTTTGTCACAGGGCCCTTCAAGAATCTGATGAAATTTAGTAATAGTAAAATAGTAGCTAACTCCAGTTGCCCACTTATTATGTACTAGATGTTTTTCTAATCCTGGTGTAGGTATTAACCTTTCAATGTGTAACGTAACGCTTGCGGTAACTCTTTGAGGAAGGTACTCTGATTATTTTTCACACGTGTGGCAACAAGCTTCTGCCCACAGAGCTGGTACGTGGAAGAACCACTGTTTGACCCAGGCAGCCTGGCCCCAGAGCTGATGCCCTAACCACTGTGCTCTGCTGTTTCCCTCTCCCTGAACAGATATACACACCATTCTACCTACAGCTCATTTGGTCGTGGGTGAGGTTCAGAACTCCTCTCTTGATACTGTGAGATCCACCCTCTGGTTAAGCAGTCTCAGAGAGCTGGCTAGCTGGACCGGAGGGTGTTGGCCCCACAGGGACTCAACCTACATGGAGACTCCATCTGGACACTGGAAGAAGCAACCTTGGGAAACTCACTGCCATTTCCTCTCTGTAAGAATACACAGGGAAGATTCGTTCTGGCCTTTAAATCAAGTGTTGTGTTCTCCAGAGCAGTTGATTTACGTTTTTAAAAAGTTTCCACGCCATGACTCGTGTGACTGATCATGTTCTATCTGAACATTTGCTGCGCTAAAGCTTAGGGTCAAATTTGTGGCCCTCCCCCTTAGCAAGTTCATGGGGTTCCGTGTTATGCATTGTTTTGGCCTTAATTCTTTTGAGTGCTATTTGTCTAATTTTTCACCTTCTTCCGGTTAAGTTAACTTGCTGTATTTATATGTAACCTGATTTAAAAAAACCCAACCCGTTGCCGTTGAGTTGATTCCGACTCACAACAAGGCTATGGAAACCCTGGTGGTGCAGTGGTTAAGAGCTACAGCTGCTAACCAAAAGGTCGGCAGTTCAGATCCACCAGGTGCTCCTTGGAAACCCTATGGGGCAGTTCTACTCTGTCCTATAGAGTCGCTATGAGTTGGAATCGACTCGATGGCAACGGGTTACAGTTATGGGTTATCGACCCTATGGGACAGAGTAGAACTGCTCCATAAGGTTTCCAGGGAGTGGCTGGTAGAGTCAAACTGCCAACCTTTTGGTTAGCAGCCTAAGCTCTTAACCACTGTGCCAGCAGGGCCCTATGTAACCTGATAAACCACTTTAAATTATTTTAGGAAGAGTGAGCTGTATAATCATGCAAATAGGGAATCTCTTTCCTGCATTTTAGGCCTAATCTGTATTTTTTCCTTCTTCCCATTTTTACTGCCTACTCTACTGCTAATTCCTTTCTTTCTCAGGCTGGTCTTAGAGCATCCTCTAGCATTTAAAGCCAGACCTTCTGTGAGGGCTTTTTTATTTATTTATTTTTTATTGTATTTCAGGGGAAGGTTTACAGAACAAATAGTTTCTCATTAAACAGTAGTACATATTGTTTTATGACATTGGTTAACAACCCCACGACATGTCAACCTTCTCCCTTCTCAATCTTTTTTTTTGGTGAAAATATACGTAGCCAAAGATACACCATTTCAAAAATTTCTACATGCACAGTTCAGTGACAT
>NW_004444017.1:2940360-2945755 GCF_000243295.1 Trichechus manatus latirostris
TATCCTTACTCAACCTTGGGTTCCCTATCACCAGCTTTCGTGTCCCCTTCTGCCTTCTAGCCCTTGTCCCTGGGCTGCCGTGTCTCATTAGTCCCGTTTGGTTTTATGGGGCTGCCCACTCCCTGGGTGAATGGAGAACCTCGGAGATGACTTCACCACTGAGCTAAAAAGGTGTCTGGGGGCCCTACTCTCGGGGTTCCTCCAGTCTCCTTTAGGCCAGTAAATCTGGTCTTTTTTTTTTTGTTAGAATTTTGTTCTAGATCCTTCTCCAGCTCTGTCCAGAACCCTCTGTTGTGATCCTGGTCAGAGCAGTCAGTGGTGGTAGCCAGGTACCATCTGGCTGTACTGGACTCAGTCTGGTGGAGGCCGTGGTAGCTGTGGTCCATTAATCCTTTGGAATAATCTTTTCCTTGTATCTTGTTCTCTTCATTCTCCCTTGCTGCCGAATGGGTGAGACCAGTGGCGTATCTTAGATGACTGCTCACAGGCTTTTAAGACCCCAGACGCTACTCACCAAAGTAGAATGTAGAACATTGTCTTTATAAACTGTGTTATGCCACAGCCCTCGGCCCAGCAGTTCAGTCCCTCAGGGAGTTTGGATGTGCCTATGGAGCTTCCATGACCTTTCCTTGTACAAGGTGTGCTGGTTTCCCCAGTATTGTGTAGTGTCTCACCCTTCACCAAGTGAAGGCTTTTTTAAAGTGGGAAAAGGTCATTTGGGAACCTTTGTTTTGTCCTGTATTTCAGAACAATTTTTCTTCCTGCAGGGGAAATCTTTAAGTCTTATTTGTGGGGCCCTCTCCTGGCTTCGTGACTTTGAACAGAAGAAGCGTCAAGAAGAGGCCCATCTCCTTGAAACTGTAACTGTCCCCTTAAATGGTGAGAAGGCCCAGCCCCCATCTCTCTCATCTTCCTGCCAAGAGACCCCAGATACCCTGAGGCCTGCCGGAGAGCCTGACTGGGTTACTCAGTTTGTGCAGAAGAAGGAAGAAGGGGACCTGGTGGACCGACTCAAGGTGAGTATCTGGATTAACAAGAAGTGGGCATTAGCTGGGAAACAGGGCTGAGATGATTATGATTCATTCAGGTTGATTTGTAGATTTAGATACCACATGTTCTTCTTTGACTTTGCAGCATCTCTAAGCTCTCCTGTCAGCTTTTTTGAGTGGATAATGCTGCCCCCTTGCTATCTTTTTTTGAACTGGCTGTTCAAACAAGCCTTCTCTAGACAAGGGGTTGGCAGTTCCCATTTATAACCAACCTGGGAAATCAGCCCAACTGTTGCCACTGGCAACACGGCTCAGGAACTGCAAACTCAATTAAGGAATGAATTTGATTGAGAGAATGTGGCTTTGGGAGGCAGAATAGAGACTTCCTACAGTCAACAGCGAGGTTGGGACCAGGAGAGGCTCAGGGCCTGGAAGGGGACACTGCAGCAACCTTGGGTGTTGGCCAGGTAGGGAGAGCTGTCCCGTGTGAAGAGGCACTTGGCTGAGCAGCCCAAACTCTTTTAAGAAGGACCTGGCTTTGGGCTTCCTGCGGGAATTTTCTTTACGGCCACATCACCCTTTAGGAGGAGCAGGTCAGGAGGAAGAAGCGAGAAGAACGCCTCCAGCAGCTCCGTCACAATGCACAGCTCAAGTATGCAGCCAAGCGCGCGGTGAGTGTCATCTCCCAGAGTGGCAGATTGTGACCTGGCAGCGTCATGCTGCTCGGGGACTCATGGTATAGCTCCTTTGTGTGAGTGGCCAGGGCCTCCGTCTCCTTTCCCTGACCTTCACTGGCTAAGTTCCCATCATCCATAGGTGGGGAGCTTGCACTAAGGTGTTGACACTGGAGATTAGTTCCTTCTCCAGTAACACGTGAGGTGTGTGTGAGAGGGCAGGTGTGTCTGTGTCCTTGATGATGGCCACACTGGAGGCTGACTCTGTAAGGAGGTGAGGCACCAGGTCTGAGATTTCTTTCTCCTTCCCACCTCCGTTACTCCCCTCCAGAGACAGGAAGAAGAAGAAATGGAGAGTCTCCTGCGCCTCAGCAGGGAGATGCTGGCATCAGGAGCAGGGGCCGAACAGCTAGAATCTGGGGAGGAGGAGCTGGTCCTGGCTGAATATGAGAGTGACGAAGAGAAAAGATCAGCTAGTGGGTAAGAGAGCTGCTTCTCCTTCTCCCCACACCCCCAAGCCTGTGGGGGCGCCCCTGGGAAGGCAGCTCTTTCCCTCATGCCCAAGGACAGGCTTTGTCACTTGTAGGGTATCTGATAGAACGGGATATCAGCCGTCTGCTCCAGTTCTAACCTTTCTCTATGACAGGGTCCTCTGAGGGTGCATAAGCAATGATGACGGTGAGAGCCAGCCCTTAACTCTGTGCCAGGCACTGTTTACATGCTTCACATGTGTTAACTCGGTATCCTCGACAGCTCAGCGATGGCAGTAATGTTTGTATCCCCACTTTACAAAGGAGGAAGCTGCAGCACAGTGAGGCGATACAGCTTGGCCGAGGCCACAAAGCTAGTGAGTGGACGAGCTGAGACTTGAGCCTACCCAGTCTGGCTCTAGATCTCGTGATGCTTTTTACTACCAAGCTACACCGTGTAAAGTTTGCAGCATGCACCATCGTGGTATTCTTCAAGCAAAACCAGACCCGTTGCTGCTGAGTTGATTCCAGCTCACAGCGACCCTGTGTTACACAGTAGAACTGCCCCATAGGGTTTTTTGGCTGCAGTCTTTATGGAAGCAGATCGCTAGGCTTTTCTTCTGCAGCCCTGCTGGGTGGGTTTGAACTGTCAACCTTTCGATTAGTAGCCAAGAGCAAACCGTTTGCTCCCCACAGGGACCTTCAGGGTATCCTTAGCCCAAGCTTTTCTTTTCAAAAACCTTAAGTCTTCTATTGGTCCAGGTATTTAGGTCTCTACTTTATAACCTACTTGTAAACTAGAAAACACTGAAGGTAACAGGCCATTTCTAGACCACACTGCCCTTCATGAGAGCCTCCTTTTTCACTCATGCTTTAATTTCTTAAATACCTTTTGAGTGTCTGCTGAAGGTGTGGCCCTGTCCCAGATGCCATGAATATAGAGATGAATAAGGCTGTCGTGAGCCCTGCCCTCAGACAGCTTACATTTTAGTAGCAGGAGACTGACAAAAAACATGAAAGCAAGTGGCACTTATTTGAAATTAATGTATTCACCTGTGAGGAAAATGAAACAGGGTAAAGTGGATCGGGTGTGAGGTTGCACCTGTAGGTGGAGAGGTCAGGAAAGACCCTCTGAGGAGGCACACATGAGCCCAGACCTGCCGATAAGGAAAAGCCACGGGAAGACGCTGGGAGAAGAGAGTTCTAGTCAGAGAGCCCTATGAGGGAGTGGTCTGGACACGGGAGCAGGTGTGCTTGAGGGATAGAGAAGGCCCAGGGGCCGGAGCCAATAAGAAGACAGAGTCAAAGCAGGTGCTAGTGTCTGCCGGCCTTGTAGGATATGGCTCTCATGCATTGAGAGGCTGCTGGAAGGTTTTCAGCAGAGTGATGTGACCTGATTTGTACATAGAAAAGGTTGCTCTTTAGAGTTCAGCAGCTCTTTGCCCAAAGGCATGAGTGTTCCTAGGGATTCATGCCTCTTAGGCACTCAGCTTAGAAGAAGTCTTGTTCTTCTAAGGTGACTGTGGGCATGTGTCCCACGTGCTCGTTGATACCATGCTCACCGTGTCTGTCTGGAGAGGGGCAGGGGGACTCCAGTGCCTGAAACTGCAGGGTAAATCCAGACTCCTTCACAGCTGCTCCCACGCACCCTCTCGCTCCCCCTCAGCCTCCCAGCTGCTCTGGCTTTTCTTACACTGGTGGGCCTTCCCCTGTTCTTCCTTCTATCTCTAACATCCCACCGTCCTCCGTTAGCAAACGTCTTCACCTCCTTTAAGACCCCAGCTCAGATTCGTCTGTGAAAAGGCTTCTAGTGGCCTGAGGCTGTCAGCCCCGCTCTCTCTTTTGCTCACACTCCTTGTGTGTTGGTTTACTTCTCTTCCCAGTCACTAGATGATGAGTTTCTTCAGGGCAGGAACCACATCTTTTTTTCCCACTTTATTCAGGTTTTATTAGTTTTTATCTAATTGATTTTTTCTGTGCGAGTAACCTATCCAGGTTACCAGATTGTATTTAGTAATCATGTCTCTTTAGTCCCCTCTTAAAGTGATAGTTTCTCACACTTTCCTTGTTTTTCATGACCTTGACAGTTCTAAGGAGCACTGGTCAAGTATCTCATAGAATGTCCCTCTGTTGGAATTTGTCAGATGTTCTTATGCTTAGACTTGGGTTATGTGTTTTTGGGAGGAACACCACAGAGGTAAAGTGCTATTCTCATCACATCGTATCAAGGATACAGACTATCAGTATGACTTACGACTCAATGTTAACCTTGACCACCTGGTGAGATACTGTAGGAACCACATCTTCTTAATTTTTATATTCCCAGAGCTAACCTAGTGTTTGGCATACAGGGGTGCTCCATAAAAGTTTGTTGAATGAAAAAACACTGGTTATTTTCGGTCCCATCGTATAATTCCAGCTGAGAATTTAAGAAACACTGAAGTGTCAAAGCCAAGAGTATCTGGATAGGCTGTGACCTTCTTGAAATTATTTGTAAATTTTTGTCTTTAGGTTCATTTTTCTGGTAAGAGAGGGCCTATGACCAACTCCCCTAAAAGATCTAAGAACTTATTAGACTCCGTCTTCTTACCAGCTTTTGAACATTCCACCTTCAGCCCTCTCAGTCACAGCTAAGATCCTCAGCATGGCCTGTAAGCCCCATGCAGCTGTGAGTGGTACTGGAAGATTACCCTGATTTCTTCTGTTCCTGCTTAAAACTTTCTAAAAGATAAAATCGGTCCACATTTGTGTAGGTTTCTGCCTTGTTACCATTTTTGGTCCTCTGTAAGTTACCTACTGCCTTATCCTCCTTCATTACAGCACTTCCTAGGATCCCTAGAGGGAAGGAGAATGATGGCCTGTCTGGCCGGTGAGACACCCACAATGCTTTATGCATCAGCCTTGGGCAGGGGGCATACAGACAAGCAGTGTGTGGTCCACACACCCTTTCCCACCTGCCTCCAAGGTGGCATTCCCACTCTTCTTCTACTTCTCCCCTGCAACCTCTGGGGGCAAGATAGAGAACTTGAGTGGGGTTTGTGGATATTAGAGCAACAAAGTACTCCTTAGGGACTGGACAAGAGCCATTAATCCTACCGATTATCTTCCACAGCTTCCAGTGCCCTGCATTCAGAGAGAGAGATGCGCCTTTCTGAGGACACAACTAATCCCAAATTCTTTTCTTCATTTCTTTTTTTTTTTTTTTTTTTTAAATATTTTATTGTACTTCAGGTGAAGGCTTACAGAACAGATAGTTTCTCAT
>NW_004444017.1:2953781-2985911 GCF_000243295.1 Trichechus manatus latirostris
AGTTCTTTATCTCTTCATTTGATGTTCTAGGGTTTCAGGATTGTTGATTCTCTGTTTGGCTTAGTTTTTCGGATCTTTGTTGTGGAGGGACGGCGTGGTGTTTCTGCCTAGAGCGCCATCTTGCCGGAAGTCTCTTCATTTCTTCACACATTCAGCCTCTCACCCAGATCCTGCTGAGTTTGTTGTACACATGATACGTGATTTAGATCTGAGCCGTCCAGACTGAGCTCACTGAACTAGTTCCTTGCTGATCCTGAAGCCAGCCTTATAAATAATTCTTCTGATAGTTCAAGGCAATTAGCATTTCTGCTTTATTGGTAATTGAATTTCTAGGTGAACAAAAAAAAAATTTTTTTATTCCATATCTGCTCCTGTAGGTAGAGTGTACCTATAAAAGGTTTTCTAAGGCGCCTAGACTCACAATGATGGCTAAACTTGAAACCATGTCATGCAGACTTGACCTCCCTTCCAACACCCCAGTGTTGATGGGCTCTTAGTTCATTGCTAGAAAGGGCAGCCTGAGGACTGAGAAGAGGAGGGTTTGTCTGGCCATCTGTGACAGTAGCTGTTACTTAGTTGGTGGGTTGTGGCATGGAGCTCCTGCTGTGTGCCAGGCTCTGGGTGGTCCCTGGGGAATCAGCAGAAACAAGACAGGCACCGTCCCTGCCCTGTGGATGCCACAGTCCGGCAGGGGAGACAGACCAAGAATAAGCGATTGTGAATGAGATTAGGTGTTACAAGGACAAGTACAGGGTGTCGTGGGAGTGCATCACAGGCCAGCTCATCCTGCCAGGAGAGGTGCAGGAAGAGGTCCAGAGGAGGTGATGCTTATGCTGAGATCTCAGAGTTGATAGGAGTTGGCTAGGTGAGGGAAGAGAGCATTCCAGGCAAGGAGAACAGCATGTCCAAAGGCCCTACGGTGATACAGAGCTGGGTTCTACTGAGAGTAGTCCAGTTTGCTGGAGGCAGTGGTAAGAGGATAGTAGCCTTAGAAACTGACAGAGTCAAACATCAGCCTAGGCTTCTAGCCTAGGACCTGGGTTGGGGAATGCCCTGACCATTTCTCTGTTCCCACCACATTTCCTGTGTTCAGCAGTCCTGAGTAGCCGTGGAAAGACAGGGTGGATTTTTGCCTGGTAGTATGTGTTCTCTGAACAAGCAAGTACCTGCTGCTTGAGCGGAACCTTGTTGCTGGGGTGCATCTGTCCGTCTCCTTCCAGGCTCAGAGCTCTAACCTCAGTTCTGATGGCTTCTGAGGAAAGGGATTACATCTTGTTTATTATTGAATGTCAAGGGTTAATCACTGGCACGTCATCTGTGGTCAGTAAATGTTCTCTCTTTTTTGCCATTTTAGCTCATTTTTTTTTTTTTTTTTTAATTGTGCTTTAAGTGAAAGTTTACAGTTCAGGTCAGTTTCTCATACAAGAATTTATACACACATTGTTATGTGATCCTAGTTGCTCTCCCTATACTGTGATGGCACACTCCTTCTCACCCGATTTCCCGTGTCCATTCAACCAGCTCCTGACCCTCTCTGCTTTCTCGTCTTGCCTCTGGACAGAAGCCGCCCATTTAGTTTCATGTATCTACTTGAGCTAAGAAGCACACTCTTCACAAGTATCATTTTATGTCCCATAGTCCGGTGTAATCTTTGTCTGAAGAGTCGGCTTTGGGAATGGTTTTAGTTTCGGGCTAACAGAGTGTCTGGGGGCTGTGTCTTCTGGGTGCCCTCCAGTCTCAGTCAGACCATTAAGTCTGGTCTTTTTACTAGAATTTGAGTTCTGCACTCCACTTTTCTCCGCTCTGTCAGAGACTCTCTGTTGTGTTCCCTGGGCACCATCTAGTTCTGGTCTCAGGCTGATGGAGTCTCTGGTTTATGTGTGAACTGCTGACATTTTGGTTAGCAGCCATAGCTCTTAACTACCATGCCACCAGGGTTTCCTACAATTTATACATTGGACTCGGAAAGAAGGAAGGAATGCAAATAGCAGTGACTTTAGAGAGCCTTCCGATCACTAGTTTAGAGTTGTTGGGTGAATAAATGTTTTCTTATTTGACTTAAACTAGCTAAGCGAAGAATGCTGTCTGTGTTTGTGTGTGTGTGTGTGTTTCTGTCTTTCAGAGTAGATGAGGATGAGGATGACTTTGAGGAAGAACATGTAACCAAGGTAAGATGCTGTGTCCTTTGATACCTCTTCTTTGATTGATCCCAGGTCCAGGGTTCTCCACCCCTGGGGAGAGTGTGGGAGTCTTGCCAGCTGCTTCACACCCTCTTCTCAGTGAAGGCTTCCAACCCATTGCACCCTGTGACTGCCCAGAGCCAAACCCTGGTCTTTAGTCACTTACTTGACGGGCTGGACTGGGCACCCTCGGAGAATTCTCCTGGGCGGGTCACCTGGGCTTCTGTGCCCCAGGGCATCGAGGACAGCCATTCTGGGCCTGAGACTCATTGGGCCCTCTCTCCACTGGGTGGAGGTGGACGGTGTGGGTACAGGACAAAGGAAGAGTGCTCTGCCCGTTGAACCACTGGTGGCACGTTTGCTTTCCTTTTTCTCACTTGTATTTTCATTGGCATGGAGTTCACTAAGGTATGTATGGTTCTGACGCTTCTCAAATTAAAAAATATTTGGTTCCATTCATTGACCTTTTTTCTCCCTCTGTTTTAAAGTAGAGATTTTTTTTTTTCTACTCTCTCCATTCTTCTAAATCTTAGGAGGAGAGAGAGAGAGTATTCAGCTCAGCCTCCTCCTGCTTTACTGCTGCCCATCCTCAAAAGCCCTTTGGGGGATGTATGAGAAACGACCCTTCTCCACACACATACTCCCCAAAATGTTAGGAGTCATTGCGGTGTTAAGAACCACCACTTAGGGGACATAATAAGATTACCTTGCCCTCGGAAGCAGTTGGATTCTAGACTGAGTATGACTAATGGAGTTAAACTTTGTGGGTATTTCCTTGAACGTATAGAGCTGCAGATGAGTTGAGGAACCTCTGGGCCCCTGATTAGATGAGGTTTGATATTTGGGGCCACTTGCCCCAGTCCATTAGCCTCTTAGATGATGGCATTCCTTGATGTGCAGATAATATTTTGGAATGTTCTAGTCTCCTCTCTGACATCCCCTCTCTTCCTCTGACCAGATTTATTACTGTAGTCGGACACACTCCCAGCTGGCCCAGTTTGTGCACGAGGTACAAAAGAGCCCCTTTGGCAAGGATACCCGACTTGTCTCGCTCGGCTCTCGGCAGGTAAACAGAAGCAGGCTGTCTCAGCCCAGGTCCCAGCCCGCTGCCTGACCTGGCAAGCTGCCTCCCTTCCCTGTGCCTTTGTTTTCCTTATCAGGTGGTAGAAAGAAGATGGGTATGAGGCATGCAGAGCAGTGGGAGGGTCAGGCCCTTCCCTGGCCTGGCCAGCCCTTGGGAGGAAAGGAGGAGGAGGGTGGAGTCGACAGGGGCCAGATGGGTTGCTTGCATGTCAGTTAGCCAGCACCACTTCTTTGACTCCTGCTTTCTTCCATGTCTTGTAGAACCTTTGCGTAAATGAAGATGTGAAAAACCTGGGCTCCGTGCAGCTCATCAATGACCGCTGCATGGAGATGCAGAGAAGCAAGCATGGTACACCATCACCCTGAGCTGTAGAGGAGAGCCTCTGGGTGGTCATGTGGCCTTGGGGTAGTACTGGAGAAGAAAATGGGGAGGGCTGGAAGTGACCAGAGAACTCTGTTGGGATTGGACCAGGGACATGGGAAATAAAAACAGTATCTTAAATAGAAATAATGGTAGAGCAGATCCCTGGTTCCTTCTTGAAAGACCCTCCCCTTTGGAAAAAGTGGTCTTGCTTCCTGGGTTAGTCTAGTCCAAACCCCTGCCTTTGAGATGATTTTCTAGGCTTTTATAGAGGCCACACAGTAAGACACCAGAATGCTATGATGAGACTGTGGTACGGGATACTTAGAAGGGTTTTATAGCCCCCACCCCAGGGAATTCTTGTCATTACAAAACCCAACCCCACACACAATTTCTGTTCTTTCTGCCTTTGCTCCCCTCATACCTGTACCAGTTTCAGAGAAGAAGAGCAAAGCAGAGGAAGAGAAGCCAAAGCGAAGAAGGCAGGAGGGCTGGGCTGCCTGCCCCTTCTATAACTACCAGCAGATGCAGCTCCTTCGGGATGAGGTTCTAGTGGAGGTGAAGGACATCGAGCAGCTGGTGGCCATGGGGAAGGAGGCACGGGCCTGTCCCTACTACGGGAGCCGATTTGCCATTCCTGCAGCCCAGGTGAGGATCCTGGAAGGCTGGGGAGTAGCTCTTGGCTCTAACAGTGGTTTGGGGCCTGAGGGAATTTCTCATTTGTCGGGAGGTACCCCCCACTGCAGGGAGCCCGTTGCTCTCCTTGTGCATAGGGTCGGAGCAGGCTCCAGGATCCCTTGCTGGCTTATAGCTTCAGGGCCTGTTGGCTTCACTGGGGGACAGCAGATAGGATCCAGGAAGAGTGTGCATCCCTGGTGACACCACAGTGAGCGAATGAAGAAAGGGAGCTCCAGAACATAGATGCATTTCTGCAGTGCTTTCCAGAACAATTGTCCCAACTTACACATTCACCTACAGCATAGGCAAGCAAGTATTGTCCTCTTTAGATTCACCATATTGAGTATTATCTTTAAAGAGAAAGAGGGAGAAACTGCCAATTTGATAGATCCAGGTTATCTCGTTGTTATGTGCTGAGTATGACTGAACTTTTTTGCTACTTCCTTGATTTGAATGACGTTTGGAAATAGGAACTCGCTCTTGGAGAAGTCAGTGTAATCCAGAAGAGGTTTAAGTAGGTTTTAAAGATGCAAGGGAATATGCTAGCAATAATTTTACACGGCAGGTAAGTGCCCGTCAGTGTGCTGCCCTGAACCATGTGGCCGTGGACACTTGCAGATGAATATGGGGAGCCTCTTGCCCTTACCATGCCTCATGCCCTTCCTGTGGCCTATTTGCCACAGAGCAATTTTAGTGCTGTGGACACTTACGCACAAATACGAAATGTCTTGAAAGTTTTTTTCTTAATATTTTATTGTGCTTTTGTGAAAGTTTACACAATCCTGAAAGTTTTATGATCTTGAATTTTTAAGGCACTTTTCATTTATCCCACTGAAACAGCTAAGGCAGGTAGGTATTCTCCACATTATACACACGAGAATTGCGGGCCCAGAAAAGTGAAGTGATTTGTCAGTTTTCTCACAGCATGTAACTATTACAGCTTGGGCCTTAAGTTTCCAATTTTCTGGATTTTCATTTTTGTTTCTTAGTGTTCATTTAGCTGAAAAGTCTTCCTAACAGCGTAAAACCAAAAACCAAACCGGTTGCCATCAAGTCAGTTCCGACTCATAGCAACCCTGTAGGTCAGAGTAGAACTGCCCCATAGGGTTTGCAAGGAGTGGCTGGTTGATTCGAATTGCCAGCCTCTTGGTTAGCAGCCAAGCTGTTAACCAGTGTGCCATCAGGGCTCCTCATAACAACATAGTACCTAAAAATTTACTGAGTGCTTTTTTGTTATCTTCCCATCCCTTCACCCTCACTTGATAGTTTATCAAGTCCATTTTGCAGATGAGGAAACTGAGGCTCAGAGAGATTAAGTGACTTTCCCAGAGTCACAGAGCTGAGAAGTGGCAGATCCAGGACCAGAACCGAGGGTGCTTCCTGGAACCCAGTGGTTTTCACAGTGTTCTAAGGAGTCTTGGATGGCTCGAGTAGGGGATTGGTACTTTGGGGGGCATAAATGAGGCTAAACAGAAAGGGTTCCTCCCCTCCTACACTTCCACCCCAGTTCAATCAGAGCAGTTCCACTTTTATCTATTTCATCTATTTGATGTTCCATAAAAGGGTCTGTTGCTAAAAGCACAGTACCATGCTATAGTTTTCTCTCTTAAATATCCCTACACATCTTCTAGCTAGGAAGTAAAACAGTGCACGTTAGGAACTTAGAATAGACAAGTTTGCTGTGGGAGCGTCCCGCCCCTGCTCAGGCTGCTGCCGTCTTCTCTTCCAGCTGGTGGTGCTGCCCTACCAGATGCTGTTGCACGCGGCCACGCGGCAGGCAGCCGGAATCCGGCTGCAGGGCCAGGTGGTCATCATCGATGAGGCTCACAACCTGATCGACACCATCACCGGCATCCACAGCATAGAGGTCAGCGGTTCCCAGGTGGGTCGGCCACAGGGCAAAGGAATAGAGATTGTTCCTCTAAGGACCTGGATTCCCCTGGAAATGGGTTTGGGAGAAGGTGCGTTGACCAAGGCTCTGGCCTTGTCAGAGGCTGTGACTTTCCAGCAAATCTTAGAACGATGGGGACCCAGCTCAGCCAAGGTGGCTCATTTCCTTGCTCTTCACCTACTTACATCTGCCTGAATCCCTCCTAGCCCAGGATGCTACTAACCAGTTCTCCATAACCAAGGTGGATGAGATGGAGGAAGCAGGAGCCTTCATGTCGTTAGGTGCTATTACTGATACTGCTTTGAGAGCATATAATTGAGGGATGCCCAAGATTTCTGAATGCCACCATTTATTTATTACTTCTTATGCACTAGGCACTGTACTAGGTATCGCTGGTCTTCACAGTAACTCTACAGTGGGGTGGTATTACTGTTTTACATTGAGAACTCAGAGAATCAGAGAGGTTTAAGCAGTTTCCTAAAGTCACACAGCAAATAAATGTGGAGCTAGACTTGACCACTGGTTTCTGACCTGAGAGAGAAAGAGGCAGTCTGCTTCCGTAAAGATTACAGCCTTGGAAACCCTATGGGGCAGTTCTACTCTATGAGTTGGACTCGACTCAATGGCAGTTGGTTCTGACCTGAAGCCCACACAACACCCCACCATCTCTACTGACTGGTGACTGGGGTTGACCTTAGGCCAAGATGTCATTGTTACCTGACCCATCACTCTTGGCGGAACCCAGTAAAAACTAGCAAGGGATTCATTATTGGAGAAATTCAACATCTTACCTTTTTTCCTGAACCAAAGTGGGCACTTTAGCAGAACCTGCCTTCCCTCCCTTCTCTCTTAGCTTCCACCAGCCTAAGGGCTTTTAAAACCCAGACTCACTCTCCTCACCTTGGTTGCCCCTCTGTGTCCTGGGCTGGTGTTTCTGGGTGTAGTCTCAGGTGTTACTGGCACAGCTCTAGGCTGCTCGTCCAGAGCCAGGGCTACTGTCTCACCTATCTGTGTTCTCCCCCCAGCTCTGCCAGGCCCATTCCCAGCTGCTCCAGTATATGGAACGATATGGGTGAGACACCTCTGGAGGTGGAAGGGAAAATCCCGCTGAACTTCTGGGCCCCTCAGTCTCAGCTCTTGGGTCACGGGCTCTTTCCCAGGCTGAGGGCAGAGCGGACCAATGTGCTGTACCTCTCCTGGTTTATCATGGTGCTCACCCACAGAGGCCAAGGCTGCTTGGGACAGAGCTGGGTCTGAAGGCCTTGGGCCGTGGCCAGCGTTTTTCTGGGAGAGTATTTGTAGTTAGTGACCCAACTTGAAAGGCACCAGCCAGAAAGGGCTCAGCATGGGGCAGTTGGAGGGGATGTTGCTGCAGGAGTCCTACCACTTGATGTCTGTTGGCTTTTTCTCAGGAAGCGTTTGAAGGCCAAGAACCTGATGTACATCAAACAGATCCTGTATTTGTTGGAGAAGTTTGTGACGGTGCTGGGAGGTAAGAGAACCATCGCCATCTGACCCCCTGACCCCCTGAGCTCGCTGGTCTGTTTCCTGGGCGCCAGTCAGGACACCTGCCCATTGACTGTCGTTGAGAATGGTCTTTGTCATTGATTTAGGGAGTTCTCACTTTCCATAGATGAGTTGTCTGACCTTAGATCTTTGTTTAGAATCCTGGTTATATTGCCCCTGTTCTGAGCCCTCCTCTTTACTGGACTGTACTCCATAGGTGGCAATGATAATATAACATTTCATATTATACTATAGTACTTTGTGTAACAGATGTAGTACTTTGGAGCTTTAGAGCACTTTGACACACAGTTTCATTTGTCCCGTTAGAAAAGCAGCACAGGCGTGTTGATCCTCACTTTACAGACGAATAAACTAAAACTCAGAGCGGAGGGGTGACCTGCCTATATGGTTCATAAACTAAGACGTGAGGATAGAGTCTTCTGGCTCCAGATCCCGTGTTTTTTGCATTATTCTGTGTCACATACCCTTTTCTTTATTATATGGCAAGCCCTTTGAAGGCTTTTATAGGTGCTGAAGTTCTGGAAGGCCAGTGGGGGATTTGTCTGGAGTGACTGTGTCTCACACAGATGTTCCTAGCTTCCATCTCTGCCTCTGCCACTGGCTTGCCCACGGCGGCGTGCCTCCTGTGTACTCCCATGCCCCTGCATGAGACAGGTGGTCACTCCAGCCCCGTCCCAGGAGGAGTGTGAAAGAGGGAAAGTGCTGGGCATTGGGCTCCGTGCGCAAGCATGTCAATCAGGCTTGTGAGGCTCTCCGGGACCTTCTACCCTCTCAGTGGGTTCTTGGGTGCTGTAAATGGCAAAACAAAACAAACACCTGTTCAAATCTAAACATTCTTATTTGGTGGGCACCATGTAGAGTGAGAAGATAGGGGAAGAGGAGAGTTTTTTTGGTGGGGGGCTAGAGGACCATCATCCTGACATGTGGGAATGTTCTTTTTCAGGGAACATTAAGCAAAACCCCAACACACAGAGCGTCTCGCAGACAGGTAAGAGGGTTGCTCCGAGCAGGCCAGAGCTGATCAAGCCCTCCCAGCTTAACTCCGGGACCTGGAAGCCGGGGTCTGGAGAATGAGGATGCCAAGGGCCTCTATTTGTTTGCCTTCAGGGATGGAGCTGAAGACCATCAACGACTTTCTCTTTCAGAGCCAGATCGACAACATCAACCTGTTCAAGGTAGACGTTTTCTCTTTTTCATGTTAGCACATGAAATTTTCCTATTCCTGTCGCCACCTGTGGGCAAAGTACCATTTTAAGACGGTGGAAGGAATTAAATTCCTCTGCCCTCAAGCAGTTTAAGGTCTGAGGATCTAAAACATGTTTCTGTATAGTTGCTTAACCCTTACACAGAGCAGGGTGTCAGAAAGGAAAAGTAGGCTTCAGTCTGT
Organism: Trichechus manatus latirostris; assembly: GCF_000243295.1. Lineage (NCBI taxonomy): Eukaryota > Metazoa > Chordata > Mammalia > Sirenia > Trichechidae > Trichechus > Trichechus manatus. The sequence goes on from NW_004444017.1 coordinate 2,962,889, forward strand.
GTGTGAAAGGGCTGGAGGGCCACAGGATTGGTGAGAAAGGGTGCCTGTCTTTATACCTAATAGGCACAAATAAAAACTCCCAGTTCCTCACTGCCTTACTCCATCTTTCCTCTGACACCATCTTTCTCCTGGGCTTTTGACAGAAGCAGGAAGTTAGTTTGGTGGGGGTGACCCAGGCCCCCAGCTGTCAGGGCTGAGGTGGGTGAGAACATGGCTGAGGCTGCCCTGTGGACCCTTCTCACCTTCCCACTTCAGCCTGAGACCTCTCCTTCCTCCAGTCCTGCATATGCAGCGGTCTCCCAGCCTGGACACAGTCACCGTCACGGTCACTGTAGTGATTCTGAATGAATAAAAATACCTGCCTCCATTAACAGAGCACTTGCTGTGTTCTAGGCAGTGTGCCGGGGTTTGTAACTCCTCAGTAGGTCGAGCTTAGAGAGGTCACTTCAGGAAAATGACGTGTACAGGGTCACACACGAGCAACAGGCGGTGAATGACGGAGCCCACGTGTGAACCTAGCTGTACCAGCTCGTAGCCTGGGTTCTTTCATCCTGCCTTTGCTCTTCTCTTCCAACCAGCTTTCCCCTGACTTCCCTATTTTGGTCCGTATCACCGCCATGGTCCCCATCACACAGGCTGGAAGTATAAGTCATCTTTGATTCCCTTCTCGCCTTTGTGTCCATGAGTCAGCCACCTCGTTCAGACAAAGCTCTTGCCCTTTTCATTTCCACGGCTGCTACCCTAGGGCAGGCGCTTTCCCTCTTGCCTCTCTTTGGCCTCCCCGATTTCATCCTCTTCCCCCTTCTAATGTATTTTACAAAATACCATCTACTGAATCTCAGCTGGAGGCTGATACTCTTCAATAAACCTGAAAGGCTTCAAACTCATCCTCTTGTCATTCTAAGCTAAGATCTGGCTCCAGACTACACGTGTAGGTGCCAACTAAATTGTACCCGAAACTTTCCCTGAAGAGGCCCAAGCTTTATCCCTTTTATACTTTTGCTCGTAGTGTTTTCTTTTTTTTAACTCTGAATTCTTCAAGGCCCAGCTTAGATGCTGTCACCTTGAAAGAAGGCAGAGGGGATGTAACTTGTGTACAGCATCGTGAGAGGCTGTGGTGCTGTAGAGGGGGCAGTATCTGTGTGAGGCCCTGCGGCCTCTCTCTCCAGGGAGAGCACCACGTTGTGTGTGGGGCTCATGGAAGAGGCCCTCAGAAAGGAGATCAAATCGGTCAACCCAAATGAGGCTTTGGGCTCCTCAGGAGATGCCAGTGAACCTGCTCCCTGGGGCTTTGGAAGATGAGCATTTTTTTTTTTAATTTAGAGTACACCTTGATCACTTCTTACACGTGTCCACAGCTGGGTTTGGTTTTGCAGGTGCGGCGGTACTGTGAAAAGAGCATGGTCAGCAGAAAGGTGCGCTCCCCCTTTCTCGTGGGCTGCAGAGGGATCTAGCAGCCGCCCTGCTGGCTGCCAGCACAGTGCCCTTCCCTCTCCTACCCTTGGGAAGCTGTCACTTTGTCTCCGTTCTCCTCAGTGTAGAGCAGCTTTCCTGGGGGTGGGAAGGGAGAGCCGTGCCGCCTGGCGGAGAGTGAGTTGCAGGTGGTCTGGCGAAGCCACTGGTCCCTCCCAGGACTGCTGCTCTCACGCCTTCCCGACACTCGCTCTCATCCCAACCCAGCTTTTTGGCTTCACGGAACGATATGGAGCGGTCCTTCCCTCTTCCAGGGAGCACCCCAAACTGACTGGGTTTCAGCACTTCCTGCAGAGCCTGCAGCCCGGGGTGACCAAGGGTGAGTCGGAGGATGGAAGAGCTGGGCCGCAGGCCCTGGGCAGGGATCTTCACTCCTCACACATGGACCCTCTTCCCTGGATAGTGACTTTAGCCCAACCCCAGGGAGGTTCTCCTCTGCGTCCTTGGTCCCAGACCCTCTTCCTCTGCTCTGTAGCAGCTCCTTCAGCTCCTGTAGAGGAGGGTGAGGCCACAGCGCTGAGGCCTGCGTCTCCACTGATGCATGTCGAAGGCTTCCTTGCAGCTCTCACCACCGCCAACCAGGACGGCAGAGTCATCCTGAGCCGCCAAGGTAATCAGGTGCTTACCAGGCCAGGCTTGGTTCCCAAGAGGAGGCCATCGTGGAGCCAAGGAGCCAAAGCATGAAAAGATCTTTTGCTTCTCTCCTGGCACCTCCTTGGGTTAGGAGGAGGAAACAGGGTGCAGATAACTGGCCTTCTAATACCTGGGGCAGGTGGGGCAGTTGGGGGAGGTGGTGGGAGGCAGCGCACAGGCGCTGGGTGGCAGGTCCTCTCAGGCAAGATTACTAAGGAGCCGTGTTGCCTGGTGGCTAAGGTTGTAGGCTCTGGAGTCAGGTGGGCTTTGGTTTGTGTCTTGGCTCTCTGACTTGCAAGCTGTGTGATGTGGACCTGTTTCTTTACCTTTCTGAACCTCAGTCTGTGCATGTGAAAATGGAGATGATAATACTGTCTCCCTCAGAGGGTTGTCCTGGAGATTAAATGGGATTTAATTTTGAAAGAGTGATAGGCCTTGTGTCTCGTACATGGACCCACCTGGAGATGCCCTTTGTCCCGGGGTGATAGAAGTATCCGTTGGGCCTGCCCCCCTCCTCCATGGAGCTGTCCTCTGTCCTTTTTTTCAGGCAGCCTCAGTCAGAGCAGCCTGAAATTCTTGCTCCTGAATCCAGCCGTACACTTTGCCCAGGTGGTGAAGGAATGCCGGGCAGTGGTCATTGCAGGGGGCACCATGCAGCCGGTGAGTACATCAGACATCATCTGTCCTGCAGACCCCCAAACCAGAAGAGGGTCTGCTTGAGCCGCTTGAGCAGGTGACGCAGTGTCCACTAGGTGGTACTGCTGCACTGTCTCCCTGCCTCGTGGAGGTGTGCAGACCACCATTGCTGCCATATTTCTGTAGCCAGGGATCACACTTCTCCCAGACGAAGCCATTCTGTAGAGTCAGACTCTCATTTAGGTGCCTTAATGCCATTCTCTTCCTGCATCCACCACAGAAGTGTCAGCCTTCTATTTCTTTTATAAATTTAAGCTTTAATATGTTTCTTAGAAGAGTACTGTATTGCATTTTCATTGTAGAAAGCAGAGACAAGCAAAAACAGGAGAAAAAGAAAAAACTCATAATTCCACCAGCCACAGATTCATTTTGGTGTGTATCATTATAATAGTTTTTCTGTGCATAATTTTTACATATGCATCCATATTTTAAAAGCAAAACAAAAAATGGTATTACCTCTGCATGCTGTTGTTATAACTTGCTTTTTTCACTCAGCAACAAAATGTCATAAACATTTTTCCTTGTATTTGTTTATTCTACCACACTCTGGCTGTGCTATATTCCATTACACGGATATATTATGTTTCATATAACCACTCCTCTTTTGTTAGATATTTAGACTATTTCTAGTTTTTCTCTATTTTAAATAGTACTGTGATGAATATAACCAAACCTCTGCACAGTGATTATTTCCTTAGGATACCTCCTAGAACAGGACTTACTGGATGAAAGGCTATTCAAAATTTAAAGTAGTGGTTTCTAATCTCGGCTGCCCATTACAATCAGCCCTCTGGCTTTTTGCTTTTTTATTTTCCCCTCCCCTCTATTTTTCTTTTTTTGTGCACAGACTTGTGAGTTTATATTCATTCAGTGTATTAAACCGATTCACAGTTGTTAATTGTTTTGGGTGCTCAGACTGTCTTGAACCTGGCCAATAGGAACCCTTCAGCTGCCTTCTGGTCCTTTGAGGTGGCCCCGTTAGTCTCTGAATACTCTCTTGCTTCCTGGCAAAGCAAGATGTTCTGGGCTCAACTCATGCTTTCTTTGCCTCAGATCTGGAGTCACTCATTTCTCAAGGAGCCCTGATTCCTTCTAGTGAAAAATGATACTTAGAAACCAAGAATTGGGTGCTGGGGTGTTCATACTGCTCCTGGATTATTGTTTACAGGCCATTTCAGTAGACAGATCTGGGAAATGTGGTTTCAAAAATCATGAGTTCATGGCGATATTTCTAAATCAAAATCAAAGAATCGGCTTATGTGCCTTTATATTGAATCTCAAGTGGAACATTTTAGTTTCTTATTAACATAATTATTAACTTCCTCTACCCTATAATCTAGAGTAGTTTCAGAATTATAATACAAATATTATTTCCAGTAGTAGAACTACTGACTGAAATTTCTTTGCATTTATTTTTTACCCTTAGACTGTATCCCACAAATGTGGTCATTAAGGATGTAGAGTCATTTGAAGTCAGGCTTTTCTCTGGGTGCTTACGTTGTTGATTTGATAGCTACGTAGACCTTTTTGTTGCAGTTTGTTTTCAGTTTTAGAGTTTGCTTTATTCCCTTTTCGTCAACCCTGTGTTCAGCCTTTTCCTTGACGACTTTGTATTTACTTGTTGCCTCCCAGCCCAGACTTCTGTCTTCCCTCCTTCTCAAGCGCCTCATCGGCTCAGCCCTCAGGCCCCTTTCTCCTGGGTGTCTGGGAGGGCACAGAGCCCTGACATTGTGGTCTGCAGGTGTCTGACTTCCGGGAGCAGCTGCTGGCCTGTGCTGGGGTTGGAGTCGAGCGTGTGGTGGAGTTCTCCTGTGGTGAGTCTCTATGTCCAGGGTCAAATGAGCAGGGTCAAATGAGCAGGGTATTCATGTTGTAGACCAGAAGCCTGGCTCCCTTGTCATCATAGTGTATCCATTCTCTGTTCTCAGGCCCAAGGGGCTGAGGAGCCCGTGCGTGGTCCTCTGCCAGCTTTCTCATGAACTCATTTATCCCCATGCTTTTATGCTTCTGTTCTTCCTCCAGCTACATGGGAGAGGTTTAAGCATTGCCCAGTTTTACTATGGCAATAGGGAGGGTGGATAAGTGATATAAATTGCTCTTCCCAGTCTGGGAGATAGGGCTGGGGAGATGCCCTTTTTGGAATCTACCTTGCAGAACATTTTGGACCGCCAGTGTTCAGCCCCTCACTGGGTCTCACCAGGTCACGTGATCCCTCCAGACAATATCCTACCCCTCGTCATCTGCAGCGGGCCCTCCAACCAGCAGCTGGAGTTCACATACCAGAAAAGGGAGCTGCCTCACATGGTTAGTACCAGGCAACTTGCCTTACTACAGGCCTGTGTTAGGGCAAGAGAGGTTCTTGGGGTGGGGGCAGTAGGGGAAGTCTACTGGGGGCTTCCATCTCTGAGCCAGCACAGGATGAATATCTATCTAGATGTTTCTCAAGGAAGGTCTCAGCTTCCCTCAACCCTTAGGCTGCTACATAAGTTTTCCTTAAAACTCCAGGCATCCGTTTAAGACAAACACATGAAAGCTCCCCATTTACTTTGATATTTTTGCTGTTTGGTGGTATAGCCCCTGTCCTGGACAGGATTGCGGTTCTTGGGGGGCATGCCTGGGGTCTTAGGGGCCTGGTTTGTCACTGATGATGCTTAATCCCCGATTGCCCATCAGGACACTGGGAGTTGGAGAAAGGAGACTCGGGCACACCAATAGCAAGTTTTCTCTCTGTTGTGCTAGCATTGTGATATGTCTTGAATGCTGTCGTCACCAGAAACACCATTTGGGTGTGTTTTGGTAGGGAGGGATGGTACATTGCAACCTGTGATTCCCACCCAGGGGAGTCACCCTCCCATATTCCTTCTCCCGCCGGAGTTACCCTGAATTCTCTGTACTTGGTTTTGAGCCCCAAGGTTAGGAAGCCTTTGTGGAGCGAGGCTTCGGCATGGCTCTCTGGAGGGGCTCCTTGTCTGTCTTCATAGATGGATGAGACAGGCCGCATTCTCTGTAACCTGTGCAACGTGGTGCCTGGAGGGGTGGTGTGTTTCTTCCCCTCCTATGAGTACCTGCACCAGGTCCACAACCGCTGGGAACAGAGTGGCCTGCTGGCCCGCCTGGCTATGAAGAAAAAGGTGAGTGGCCCTTCAGCTGGACCTCCACTTGTAAGGACAGTGGAACCCAGAGTTCCTCTCATAGATTTCTCATGCACATTAAATTGGTTGCTTTGGCCTCCTGTACGGGGGCTTCTCCTAGTTCCTCACCCCCACCACTTCCGAATCCCTTACTGGTCCAGAGGATTCCAAGCCTCCTCTGATTGTGAGATTCTCCCGTCCTTAGTCTGGGAAAGAAAAGGCCTAGAGCAGACCCAACACCCAGGCATTCTGAAGCTTGTGAGATAACATCTATTTATCTCTAGATATTTCAGGAACCCAAGAGAACAAACCAGGTGGAGCAGGTGCTGATGGAATATTCCAAGTGCATTAAGGTAAGAGCTAGAACTCTGGGACCTCTGGGTCCAGAGAACATGGGAGGCTGGCGGCTAAAATTTCGAGTGGCATCCAAACTTTAGCTTGGCAACTCCGGGGCTGGGTATCTCTGCAGTGCTGTGGCCAGGTGGTAGGCACGGTGACGGGCGCCCTGCTCCTCTCTGTGGTCGGGGGAAAGATGAGTGAGGGGATCAACTTTTCTGACAACCTGGGCCGGTAAGTGGTGGTCCTCTTCTCAGCCCTGGGCCTGCCTGCAAGCTGATGCCGTCTGCAGAGCCTGCCCCAGGCTGCCTGCTCAGGGCCAGTCAGCTGGGTGGGGAGGTGTTTCAGCAACTCTGGACTTGCCCCTTTGAGACCAAGTGGGAAGGTAGGCAGGGCTCAATTCATTAGCCTAACTTGGATCTCTTGGCTGAGAAAACTGTTGCCAGGTGGCAAGTACAGAGTGGGGAGAGAGGTAGAGCTACCGAGCACAGCATAAGGACTGAGGAAGGGGTGGCAGAACACAGCAAGTGAGGACCAAGTCTTTCGTCCTGGGCCTTGAAGGCCTGTCTGTTCACGTGTGCCTCCACCCCAGGTGTGTGGTCATGGTGGGCATGCCTTACCCCAACATTAAATCTCCAGAGCTGCAAGAGAAGATGGCCTACCTGGATCAGACCCTTGTGAGTATCCCTGGCAGCCCAGAGGACAGGAATGAGAGGCTGGAGGGGAGGGCTCTGCCACTCCTGGGGCTGAGATAGCAGGGTCTTACAGCTTGGGTAGATGGTACCTGTGTGTCCTCTTGGTCTTCTCCGTGACATAACCTGTTACATCAGTTGTTGGCGTTGGGCCCCTGAAGCCTACTGGTCTTCTGCTCAGAAGCCTGGCAGTGCCATTTTCTCAGGGAGAACTGGGACATAGGCAGCAAATAAGAAACAATCCTGATAGGCCCTCTTCTTCACCCTTCCCAGCCCAGAACCCCGGGTCAGGCCCCCCCAGGGAAGGCTTTGGTGGAGAATCTGTGCATGAAAGCTGTCAACCAATCTATAGGTAAGCCTGGGGCTCTTTCTGGCCATTTGGAGTTCCAGTGGATGGCTGGAGAGTGAGATGACAGGATGATTTTACCTGCCACTCCCATCTGGGGGCTGAGGACGAGGAAGGGGACATAGTGAAAATGTACATGAGGGAGGCAGGTTTAACTCAGAGCTGCCATCTCTGCCGCCACCCAGGCAGGGCCATCAGGCACCAGAAGGATTTTGCCAGCATTGTGCTCCTGGACCAGCGGTATGCCCGCCCGCCTACCCTGGCAAAGCTACCCGCGTGGATCCGAGATCGCGTGGAGGTCAAAGCCACCTTTGGCCTTGCCTTTGCTGCTTTGCGCAAGGTGAGTCCTGGCTTTCCCGTCCCCCGAGGGCCACCTCCTGCCCCTGCCCTGAGATCTAGTTGCTCACTTCCTTTTCCTGTCTCCCCAGTTTCATCGGGAGAAGTCTGGCCCTTCCTGACAGATGATGGTGCACCTCCCCTGTTGCCAGGCTTCTCTTCACCCCGCCCATGTGAAACACCGTCCTGGGCCTGGTCTGCAGGCAGCCTAAGAAGGTGAAGCCCAGGATGGGAGTGCGGCGTCAGACCAACCACATTCTGGAATCAGCAGGCTGCCAGGATCTGGGCATAGGATATGGAAAAGCTGACTGATAGGAGGAAACCTAGGTTAATCCTGGAGAAACGGGGGGCTGGCCATCTTCGGGCCCATCCGAGGGCAGATCCCCTCCCTGGAATTGAATCTTCTTCCCATTCAGCTTGGCCTAGAGTAAGCTGCTTGCCTGCTTCCTGCCCAGCCTTTGTGGGAGGCGGTGGCGGTTCAGCCTTTCACTGCAGTGTGTCTGTTCCTGCCTGGCTTCTCAGAACCACCTTCCTAGAGGTGAGGTGGAAGCTGGCCCATCCTGCCTCCACCCTTCCTCCTTCCCTTTCTCACTAAAACGAGCTGTTCTAGACCTTTCACCCTTTCTTTATGTACCCCAAGAGCACCTCATTCCCAACTTCCATCCCCTTGGTGGCTATCGGCTTCTTGTCACCTTAACCACCTTCTCTTGTGTCTCTTGTATAAGTCATCAAGAGCTGGGAGAAGAGCCCTCTGCCCTGACTCCCCCACCTGCTGGCCTCACTTCTTAGGCAGCCCTGTTCCCTAACCTGTTCCACAGCCCTCTGCAGTATTTTTATCTCCCTGGCTTGCTCCAGTTCCTCTTGCAAGTCAGTGGCACCCTCCCTCCTCAAGGACTTGAGCAGACTCCAAGACACCTCCTATCCTGACATCAGCAATTATGCCAAGGGCCATTAGGCTCTCAGCAGGACTATTTTTAGAGACCTCATGTCTATCACTGAGACTTTTTTTTTCCTCTGTGAAAATACCCCTCCTCCTTGTTTGCGAACAGCTGCCCCTGATGACCTGTTCCTCACTTCTCTCCCTGACCTTAGTGAAAGGGACCTTTGCCACTTGGGCATTCTGTCCCCATAGCTGAGAGACCAATGGGAGCAGGAGGACAGCCGCTGGCTCTGAGGATGTATTTGCATACTGCACAGTACAGTTCCTTCATTAAAAACGTACGGTTGGTTTAGGCTCAGTTCTCGTATTACACTTCTTTACTGATGCATGTTACCGCTTATCATCTCCCGGTGTCTTGGGAGGAGAAGAGCACTCTGGTGAAGGGAGGGGTAGAGCAGGGACATGAGCAGCCCACGGGCCGACACCAGCTGTGCCCCCCCACCACCCGGGCCCAGCTCTGAGGTGACCGAGGAGGCCAAGCCCCCTCCCCAGCTGTCTGGCCACAGAAGCCAGCCTCCCTGTTACTGAAGAGGGCCCAGGCCCAGACAGACCTGGGACAGCCCTCCATGCTCCCCTCCCTCCCAGGGCAGCAGGTGCTGAGAGAACAAGCAGGCCCGGGAGCCATCTGGCCGTTTCCATCTCAGAAAGGCGGAAGGAGTGGCTGAGCGCCACTAGGATTCCCAGTCATCCTCATCCTCTCCTGGTGGCTGCTGCGGGGGAGGCAGAGGTGGGATGGAGTCTGACATTCTGGCGAAGGCTCCTCCTGGCCCCTCACTGGCCCCTGTCCCGGGTCCTTTCCCCGAGATACCTGGTGGGGGGGAAGGCTAAGGGTGAGGGAGGTCGGTTTGGGGCACCAATTCACCCACTCCCGGGAAACAAACATGGCAAATGTCCCGAGATCACCAGCTGGGGACGGCAGCCTCCACTCCCACCTCCTACCTTTGCGCCTCATGACCAGCTTGTTAAAGAGATCTGACATCAGGTCCCCACCTTGGCTTGTGGCTCTCACTACAACAAGAAAGCTGTGGGTGAGGTGAGGGGGCGGGGGGCTGGTGCAGGGGCCAAGTATGAAACCTGCCCTGGGGGTAGCATCCTCAGGGCTCAGTCCCATCTGCCCTCTTTGCTTACTACCCCACCCCTTCACCCCAGCTCTCGGAGCTTCAGTCTGTCAGTGGATCTGGCAATGTCACTAATAAGAAAATGGTTAAATCATTTGACTAACAAATTCTCACAGCCACCCTGTGAGGCAGAAGTGCCAAGTATGAGCAGTCCCATTGTATGGATGAGGAACTGGCCCAGAGGTTTAGCAATTTGAGAGGACTCAGGGCCAGTCAGAAGCAGAGCTGGGATACAAACTCAGGACAGATGACTTCCAAAACACGGCTCCTGTGTGCCCAGGTATCATGTTTATGCTGGTGTTTGGGATTCACAGCAGACATTATCTGTAGCCTCAAGAGGCTTACAGAAACAGGACTGAGCTAACCCTCTTAGGTCCTCTTGCCCTAAAAATCTCTCAGGTCCCTGTCCTTGGACAACTCTTGACAGAGCCTGAGAAATTGCCTTTTGTCATAGTTTGAGCCACTGAGGCTCGGTCCCCTACCAGCTTACAGAGAAAAGCTCTACAAAGCAGGCTCGAAAACCAGGAAGTAACTCATGGCCCGGGCAGGAGGGATAAGGATGTTAGGTAATGGGGACGGTCACCTGGGGCTTCTGGCAAGTGCTCTGGAGAAAGCATGGGGCAGGCTGGGTAGGTGCTGGCCTCTGACACTCTGGGGACTCTCGCAGTGGCTAGGAGAGAAGGTGGCCCCTTTGCTTGGAGCCCTTCTGGAGTGGGCCTAGGGTCCCCTCACCTTGCTCCTGCTCCTTTTGCTTCTTCTTCTCCAGTTTACGCTCCTTGACGCTGCGGAGGTTGGCCTTGCCAATGCCCCCAGCCTGGCGGATGGACTCCAGCAGTGTGGCCCGGCCACTGGAGGGGTCAACCACTTCCTTGGGGGCTCCCTGGACTGGAGCTGGGGATGGGGAAGGCTGCTCAGGCCGGGCTAGGCTGCAGGATGGCTTTGCCCAACCTGGATTCTGGGGGTGAAGCTTGTTGAGTCCACAAGCTTTACCTTAAGAGCCTGACTTGTGAGGAGGGGCTTTCCCTCTTGAAAGAGGAAGACACTGATGCAGTCTGGCTGAAGGCCTGACTCAGAGCTGAGACTAAGAGACTGGATTCTGAAGATTTCATCCAGGCTCAGGAAGTTCGTGTGTCCAGGCCCTCCCTGCTCCCTCTCTCCAGCCCCCAACCTCCTGAGGTACCACCCTGCAGAGGTGGACCCTGTGGGTTACTGGTGTGCCGATACTGTCTGAACACATGATCCAACAAGGGATAACTGTGCCACTTCTGGGTGCTGAAAATAGACTGGGAGACACCGTTATTAAAACTGAAATGTGGCAATTTCAGGAACAAAATGAGTATTTTGTTGCCATAGTTTTCCTTTTTTTAAAGTGGTAGACCACTTTTTTCCATTGGTTTATGTGGGAATGGGAGACCCAGAGCCCCATGTGTCCAGCCCCCCTCTATCCCTGCAGGTACCTCTGGAATTCCAAGTCTCTACAGACACTATGAAAACCCCTATTTTATAAATCCAATGGACTGAGATATTTGAAATTAGAACTACTCTGAAAATCAAGGATTTATGACCATTTAACAAATCAAACACAGTCCTTCAGGGATCCTGAAATTAGGCAGCTAGAGGTGCATAGCCCAGGGCCCTCAAAGACCAACCACCCCACCCCAGTCCTGGTAGTGTCCTCACCTGAAGGAGACTTGCTGTTGCCGCCATCATCCTCCCTGGCGCCTTGGCCTGGAGGGGCCACAGTCTGGGGTGGTGGTGGCGGTGGGGGGGCACTGACCAGCACTGCAGGAACTGGGGGAGGTGGGGGTGGGGGTGGAGGAGGTGGGGGTGCTGTTAGCATCCCACCTTCTAGGTCTGAAATAGAAGCATGAGGAAATATGAGGTGTCTAGGGAAGAAGGTGGCAGCGTGGGGGAGCTCCCCAGCCCAACTCCCATTGTAGCTGTTGGCTCACCTGGCTTGAAAGGCTCAGCTACCTCTGTGTGGAAGGTTGGCAGTTCAGGAATGGTGCCAGGGGCAGAGGGGGCAATGCCGGGGCCCAGATCGGCACTGTACATGAGATCATCAGCGATGCCAGGCAGGTCGGGCAGGTAGGACGGCACATCGATCTCAGGCACTTGCCCCAGGTCAGGCACATAGAAGTAGCTCTCTAGAACCTGCAGGATTACGTGGGGTGTGGGAGTGGTGATGGGGGCTGCAGGGGTACAAGCCCTGCAAGTGTGGTCTTGGGGCAGTGTGTATCCCAGCTGGGGTGGGATGAGGGGCTCAATAGGCCCCTCCCAGGAGAAGACTCCTGGTAAGGCTGGCAGGGCTCTGGCCTCCTCACCCACCTACACCTCCTTACCCACCCGAGCCTCAGCTGTCTCTACCTGTTGCTCCAGTTGCTCTCTCTTGCTAATGGACAAAGGCGCATCGAACAGCTTCTCCTCCGTCTCTGCCCCCAGCATCACATGGGTCTTTGTTACAGCACCGGCCAGGGGGTCCAGGAAGACATATTTTTTGTACCTACAGGGGTGGGGTGGAGGTCAGGTAATCCATCCTACTTTGCTGTAGTACCGTGCTCCTGATCCCCCTTCCCCACTTCATCAGGGGCCACACTCAATTTGTATTGTGGATTCCCAGGCCATACAAGCCAAACCAAACTGGCCAGTTCCTGGCTCCCCAGCCTCCAGACTTTGGCTGCAATTCCTGCACTTTCCTGAGACCCCTACTAAGCCAGGCCAGGCCTCCCACCCACCCCTCTGTGCCCCGCCTTCTGGACATACAGGTTCTCAGTGGTGTTGAAGAGCAACAAGGAGCTGACAGAGCTGATGTTGCTGGGAAGACCCCCTAGCCCCTCCTCGGCCTCATCCTCAGGCTCCGGCTTGGTGTTCACACACACAGGGAAGTACTTCAGCTTCTCCTGGGGGAAAGACAGTGACAGAGGAATGGTGGGTCTCAGTGCCCAATCAACCTCCACCCCATCCCAGTCAGAATCCTCCTGGAGGACAGAATCCCTGTGGTAGGCCCTCAGTTCCTCCCCAATAGACAGGGCTGCCATGGTCATCCCTGTCCACAGTGAGTGTGGGTGTGTGTATCCGTCAGACCTGCAAGGCTCGCTCATCCAGGGGCCGGTGCTTGCTCTGGATCCTGTGCCGGGGGCGTCTCTGGAGGCTAGGGTCCTGGGCTCCTGTGAAGATGGAGCCGTATTCCCGCAGGTGCTCTGGGGCTGGATACTTAGCACTGGAGAACACCTGTGGGCATGGGGACACGTCTGAGATCCACTTCTCCAGGGGACCCGAGAAGACCTAGAGGGCCTGGGCTTGTGGGGGAAGAAATTCTGGGTGGGAGAAAAGCCCAAGGTGGGGCTGGACAGCAGGGAAGGGACCTGGGCAACCTCGGAGGCATGGGGAGATGGCAGGGAATGGGATTTCTAGAACTGCCTACCAGTTGCGGGGACACAGGGCCACGTGGGCTACCTTGATGGCCTTCTTGCTGCCCTTGATCTTCTCAATTTTGGCCTGGGCCAAGGAGACCCTCTCGCCAATGGCCTGCAGCTGGCTTCGGCTCAGTTCTACATGCTGGGAGATCCTGCCATGGAAAAGACCACAGAGGCTGGGGGCAGCTCCCCAAGCCTCACAGCCTCCTGCACACTCCTGTTTCTACAGGCAGGCTGGGAAGCCAGGGGCTTGGGCAAGAGCTCTTACAAAACAATGTTACCTGCTTGTCGGAGCTGTTCTTGGTAACTGCCAAGGTGACCTCTACAAGGATCATCCAACCTGAAAGGTCCAGGAACTAACTGTATTAAGCTCCTTGGAGCTCTGGTAAGGATAGGCCACCACCATGACCCTGAGGTGGCACCTGGACATGCCATTTAAGGGATGTGGATCCTGCCCTCCAGGAGTTTATAGCCTCAAGCAGGCGCAAGCAGAGGGACAGAGTCATAACTATTTACACATACAGCTGCTTACAGCTTGCAAAGCATTCTACACACTCCTCACAACCTATCATCTGAAGCAGGCAAAACTGGCCTCTTTGAAGATGAGGAAACTAGGAGTTGAGAGAGGCTGAGGGACTGGCCTAAGTCACACAGCCAGTAAGAGGCAAGGCCGGACCTAAATGCATCACCTAAATTCAAGTCCTAGACCTGCTCACAAGGAACTGCCCCTGCATATAGTAAACAGTGCATATGGGTACATCCAAGCCCTTAGCATGCTTACAAGGCTCTTTGTGATCTGGTTCTTCACTTGCTACCACTCTCCCCTGGATCAGTGGGCTCCAGCAACACCTGCCACCTTGCTATTCCCTGAACATGCAAAGTGCATGCTTGTTTCAGGGCCTCTGCATCAAGTGGAACGCCATTCCCCCTGATATCCCAGAGCTGCTGCTTCACTTCACTGAGTCCCTTCAGCACAGTCTTCCTGACCACAGAATCTGACACTTTCCAGCTCCTTAACCTGCTTGACTTTTCCTTCACATACCATCTAACATTATGCATATATTGCCTACATGGGGCAAAGGCTCTTAAAAAACAGTGTTACCTGCTTGTGGAAGCTGATCTTGGTACTGCCCAGGTGGCAGTGTTCCAAGGTGGCTAAGGCTTTGTTTTGTCCCCTGCTGTATTCCCAGTGCCTAGGACAGTGTATGGCACTTGGTAGGGATTGTCTTCCGTGGTTACGGAATGACTAACACCTGTGTGCCTTGAATTTAAATGCACATATGCCTCACATATGAGTTTCCAATTTCTCAGCAACAGCTAGGTTTCCCACAGGAAGTGAACGCTCACGCTCAGGTGCCAGGGTCTCCTCCTCCCAATCGCCCTCTAGCTCCCCCTACCTCAAGGCACACCGGCCCCCGATTCAGAGTGGCCACATCTCAACATTCGCCTGGCTAATGTGAAAGCACGTGTGAGGCACGAGAAACGAGGCAGAGTCGCAAGCTCAGTTCGTGAGAGAGGTAGGAGGGGCAGGTGGGAAGGCAGAGGGACTGCCTGTCTCTGGGGCCAGAGAACTCTGAGATTTCGCTGAAGATTAAAGTGAACAGTCAAGAATCTGGTCCAATCTTCCTATACCACCCCCCACCAACTCTATAGTGTTTTGGCCCCCAGAGAACCTACCCAATCAGCCAACCTCACAATCCAGGGGTCTCCATCCCCTAATGAAGTCTGCCCTGGTGACTCCTGGCTCCTCATGAGCAGGGGGCTCACTGAGGTGACAGGGCTGGGGCTACAAGCAGGCACCCAAAGCAGCTTAATTTTCCTCGACAGACTGGTCTGAGGGTAGCAGCAATACTGATGGAGAAAAACAGGGCACAAGTATCCTTCTGGTGACAGAAAGCAGAACCACCCAACAGGCACGTGCTCCATCTTTTCAGGCAGAGAGAAGGGTCTTCAGCTCCAGTAGAGGGGAACTAGAAGGCCAGCCGTCCTAACTGACCTCAAGTTGCCCCTAGCCACATTCTGGCCCTCGGTGCTGCAATAACCCTCAGCAATCACATAACTGCTCCACTCAGTGGCGCTGATGTAGAAAGTGGGAGGGGCATCTGAACGGAGATGTACAAAGGCTACTGTGTTCTTATATCGAGCAGACAAAAGCCGATTTCTCCAAGTTGCAAATGTCGAGCTTAACAATGATCCCTGGCAAATTTCTGGCATGGATTATTACAGAGAGGGTCTGTAAGGACTTAGAAAAGGAAGCGGCAAGTCCCAGGGGCCAGCACTGTTAGAAACTCACCACATTTCTTTTTTTGACAGGGTTATTAGACTAGCGCATCAGGGGAACACCTTAAACATGGTACATTTTGAATCAGCAAGGATTCTGATGGCTTTTCACAAAATCCTGTGGAGAAGATGGAACTATGGGGGTTGGCTGAGCATACATTTAGGAAAAATCAGAGCCAGATGAAGGTCAGCACTGGAAGGGTACTGCTGAAGAACAGATGGATTTCAGGTTGCAGGAAGGTCTCTGGTAGGGCCCTGGCCCAGCCCATTCAACACTTCACTAGTGAACTAAACCCAAAAACCCACTGCCATTGAGTCAATTCTGACTCATAGTGACCCGATAAGTCAGAGTAGAACTGCCTGTCATGGACTCAATTATGTCCCCCCAAAAATGTGTGCATCCATTTGACTGGGCCATGATTCCTGGTATGGTGTGATTTTCCTGTATGTTGTAAATCCTGCCTTTATGATGTTAATAAGGGAGGATGGGTGGCAGTTGTTAGTAAGGCAGGACTCAAATCTACAAGATTGGATTGTGTCCTGAGACAATCTCTTGAGACACGAAAGAGAAAAGTGAGCAGAGAGACAGGGGGACCTCATACCACCAAGAAAGCAGTGCCAGGAGCAGAGCGTGTCCTTTGGACCCGGGGTCCCTGCGCAGAGAAGCTCCTAGTCCAGGGGAACATTGATGAGAAGGCTAACAAAGAGAGAAAGCCATCCCCTGGAGCTGACACCCTGAATTTGGGACTTTTAGCCTAGTTTACCATGAAGAAATAAATTTCTCTTTGTTAAAGTCATCCACTTGTGGTATTTCTGCTATAGCAGCACTAGATGACTAAGACACTGCCCCACAGGATTTCCAAGGCTGTAAATCTTTATGGAAGCAGACTGACACATCTTTCTCCTGAGGAGCAGCTGATGGGTTCGAGCCGCCAAACTTTCAGTTCACAGCCTAGTCCTTTAACCACTGAACCAGAGGATGTCAAACGTGGGAGGGCCAGGTAACCATCTCTATTACTGAATCAAGATGCAAAATAACCTTCAGAGGACAGAAGGATGGGCTTCAACAAAACTGAATCAACAAAACTGAATTTGCAAGGAATGGATGTGAAGCTCAACATTTAGGTTTACAAAGGGAAGTGCACAGGAGGCGGGGCCAAAATGGCAGAGTAGTCAGTTGCTTCCTGTGGTCCCTCTTACAACAAAGACCTGAAAAAACAAGCAAATCGATTATATATGACAATCTATGAGCCCTGAACATCAAAGGCAAAGTTGAGGAATCAGACTGAGTGGCAGAGGGAGGAGAGATGGTTCAAAAGCAGCAAGGAGCTGGCAGACTTGACCTGGCGGGAACTGGCACCCTTCAGCAAGAATGGCTGGCATGCACAGTGGGGCAAGCAGTGGCATTCCGGATGCATTTTCTATAACGGGAGAGACCAAGTGGCAGACAGTCTACTCAGAACCAGTGAAAAGTGGCGCTCAATTGACAAAAGATAAGTATGTGCGTCTAACCTACTGCGTGAATCAAAAAACACCCCTTTGGGAAAAACCTCTTTCCCATGTACCTGCCCCCTCCCCACTCTGTGTCAGGTCCTGGGCCAGCTTCAGTGACTGCCATGTCCCCTGGGGTGGAAGTAGGACCCGTCACATGCCCTGAGCCATTCTCCCAGCGTTGGAGAGGGAACAAATTAACAAACAAAAATAATCTGCTGACTCCCCTAAGCCAGGAACTCGGGGTAGGCACAGCTCCTTTGCCTAGGCACAGGCATAAGAGGTCTACAGACTTTGAATGCCTTTCACCACTGCATAGACCCTGTGTGGGCCCAATTCAACAGCACAGGCCCTCATTAGCACAGTATAACAGGGTATATACCTGAAGCCTAACTTCAACTGTATCAGCTTTATTGTGGAGAGGCAGGTTCATGACATTTGACACCACTCTGCCGATTAAGCAGGGCCCTCACCTACCAGCATCAGGGGCCTGAGGACTGGTGGCTCCACCCACGCCACCTAGCCACCCACGACAAGGTCCAAGAATAAGTGGTGCCAGAGGCGGGGCCAAGATGGAGTAGTCAGACACTTCCAGTGGACCCTTTTATAACAAAGACCCGAAAAAACAAGTGATTCGATTATGTATAGCAATCTGGGAGCCCTGAACATCAAAGGCACAGTAGAAGAACCAGACTGAGTGGCAGGGGGAGGGACAGACGGTTGGGAAGCAGCGAAGAATTGCCAGACCTGACCTGGGGAGAGCCTGAGCCCTTCAGGCCTGATCCGCCTGGGGGTAAGCGGTGAGGCAGGCAAGCAGCCACGCTAGAGAGGTGCATTTTCCACACCAGGAGAGACCCAGCACCAGAGTCTACACAGCCACCTAGAACCAGTGAGAAGCAGCCCTCAATCTGGCGAAAGACAAGTAATTGCATACGGCCTACCACACGGATCAAAAACACCCCCCTTAGGGAAAAACCTCTCTCTCATTTACCTCCCCGCTCCCTGTTCTGCACTGGGTCCTGGACCAATTGCAGAGTCCCCTGGGCTGTAAGTAGGATCCGTCATACGCCCAGAGCCATTCTCCCTGCCTTGGTGAGTGAACAAATTAACAAACGGGAAAAAATAAACTGCCGGCTCCCCTAAACCAGGAACGCAGTGTAGGCAGAGCTCCTTTGCCTAAGGAAAGGCATAAGGGATCCACAGACTTTGAGTGCCTTTCCCTCTGCATAGACTTGTGTGGGCCCATCTCAACAGTGTAGGCCCTTATTACCACAGTACAACAGGGTATATACTAGAACTCTAACTTCAACTGTTTCAGCTGTGAAGTGGCAGGTTCTTGATATTTGACACTGCTCTGCCCATTAAGCAGGGTTTTCACCTACCCACATCAGGGACCTGAGGACTGGTGGCTCCACCCACGCCACCTAGCCACCTGCGATAGGGGCCCCCCAGTCCTTATAGCCAACAACACTAGCTGCTCATAGTCCGGCTGCAAAACCCACCCACCTACGTGCTCTAAGGAACAGGGACACACCTTCCTCCTGGACACTTGGGGGTGGCCGTCAGCCTCCTGCCTTGCTCAGAGTGTGTCCCCCTGTTGCAGCCAGATGCCTATGCCTACACCAATCACCCATGCCTGTTCAGGACTATAAGTGAGAGTCTACACCACACACTTGGTGGCTATCTACCTGGACACCTAAGCTGAATCCATACAGGAGGAGTGGGCGGACTCCTTAGCTCACATACCTAGTAACGGATCTAACCACCTGGTCATGTTAGAGCTTCAAAGGTGCCAATAATCAAACTAGCTCGTATGAGCAGCCTATTTGGGTATATCAAACAAAAAAACCCAAAAAGCTAGGACACAGTAAGCAAACATAAATAAATATAATAACTTATTGATGGCTTGGAGACAACAATCAGTATCAAATCACATGAAGAGGCAGAACATGATGGCTTCAGCAAGCTCCTAAAACAAAGAATCAAGAAATTTTCTGGAGGAAGAGAACTTCTTGGAATTACTGGAGGTAGGATACAAAAGATTAATATACAGAACTCTTCAAGAGATCAGGAAGATGATCATGCAAAATGGGTAACAAGCCAAGGAACACACAGACAAAGCAAGACACGAACTTAAGAAGATTATAGAAGAGCACAATGACAAATTTAACAGGCTGCAAGAATCCACAGAAAGACAGCAAACACAAATCCAGAAGATTAACAATAAAATTTCAGAATTAGACAACTCAATAGAAAGTCATAGCAGCAGAATTGAGGCAATGGAACTCAGAATTAGTGAGACTGAAGATAAGGCACTTGACACCAACTTATTTGAAGAAAAATCAGATAAAATAATTTAAAAAAATGAAGAAACCCTAGGAATTATGTGGGACCCCATTAAAAGGAATAACCTACGAGTGATTGGACTACCAGAACAGGGGGTATAACAGAAAACACAGAGAGAATTGTTGAAGATTTGTTGGCAGAAACCTTCCCTGATATTGTGAAAGATGAGAATATATCTATCCAAGATGTTCATCAAACCCCACTGTCTTAGTCATCTAGTGCTGCTACAACAGAAATACCACACGTAGATGGCTTTAACAAAGAGAAATTTATTTCTTCACAGTAAACTAGGCTGAAAGTCCAAATTCAGGGCATCAGCTCCAGGGAAAGTCTTTCTCTCTCTGTTGGGAAAAGGGTTTCTCTCTCTGTCAGCCTTCTCATCAATGTTCCCCCCGGACTAGGAGCTTCTTTGTGCAGGGACCCCAGGTCCAAAGGACACGCTCTGCTCCTGGCACTGCTTTTTTGGTGGTATGAGGTTCCCCCATCTCTCTGTTCACTTCTCTCTTTTATGCCTCAGGACACAATCCAATCTTGTAGATTGAGTCCTGCCTTACTAACACAACTGCCACCCATCCTCCCTCATTAACATCATAGAGGCAAGATTTACAACATATAGGAAAATCACACAATATCAGGAATCATGGCCCAGCCAAATTGATACACACATTTTGGGGGGGACATAATTCAATCCATGACATTTCACCCTTTGGCCCCCCAAAAATCACATCCTTGCAACATGGAAAACATATTCACCCCATCATAACATAGCAAAAAGTCTTAACTCCAAGTCCAAAATCCAAAAATTCCTCTTCATCTGTGAAATCTAGAATACAAGTTATCTGCTTCAAAAGGTACAATAGCAGAACAGGCACAAGCTAGACATTTCCATTACAAATGAGAGAAACTGGACGGAAAGAAGGGATAACAGGCACCAAGCAAGTCAGCAGAACACATTACATTAGCCCTCAAGGCTCTGAAAATAAACTTCGGTCCTCTGAGACAATGTAAACAATGGCCCTGCCCTCCAGACTCTAGATATTGGCCAAACTCTCCAGATTCTGAGTGGAGGCCCTGGGCTTCAGCTCCACCTTTCCAGGCCCACTGGGACAGCAACTCTGCTCCCTTGGCTTTAGGCACACCATTCTCCCAGTCCATCTGAGTGGTGACTCCACCCTTAGAAGCACCAGAGGCCATGGCTCCACCCTTTGAAACCCCTGAGGTCATGGCCATACCTTTTGAGACTGAGGCAGCTCAGCTTCTTGTGTCCTTTGTCTCTACAGCTTGTTTCCTGGTTTCTTAGCCTCTCGGCTCCTGGGGCCTCACTCCCACGTCTGCCCTGGTGGGGCAAGTGTTCCAAAGCTCTGTAGCTCCACTGATAAGTGCCCGGAGGCACCCCACACCACCAGGAAGCCTCTTGCACACAGGCACTCAGCTCCTTCACTCTGTAGGTCGGCTCCAATGCCATCTGGCACTGGTCTCCTGGTTCTGCTGCTGCTGGTTCTCTTCTGCTGTCACTTCTCTACCAATGCAGGTTCTCTGCTGTTGCTGGTTCTCTGCCACTGCCACTCCTCTATCCATTCACAGTTTCAAAGCCGCTTCCACATTTTAGGTATCTGTTAGATAAGCACCCCACTCCCTCGGTACCAAATTCTCTCTTAAGTCATCTAGTGCCGCTAGAAATAACACAAGTGGATAGCTTTAACAAAGAGAAATTTAACAAATTTTAACAAAGAGAAATTTATTTCTTCACAGTAAACTAGGCTAAAAGTCCAAATTCAGGGCGTCAGCTCCAGGGAAAGGCTTCCTCTATCGGCCTTCTCATCAATGATCCCCCAGACTAGGAGCTTCTTTGTGCAGGGACCCTGGGTCCAAAGGACATGCTCTGCTCCTGGCACTGCTTTCTTGGTGGTATGAGGTCCCCCTGTCTCTCTGCTCACTTCTCTCTTTTGTATCTCAAGAGATTGCCTCAGGACACAATCCAGTCTTGTAGACTGAGTCCTGCCTTACCAACACAACTGCCACCCATCCTCCCTTATTAACATAAAGGCAGGATTTACAACATACGGGAAAATCACACAATACCGGGAATCATGGCCCAGCCAAATTAATATATATTTTTCAACTGATACACACATAATTCAATCCATGACACCCACATAATGTAAATCCCAAAAGAAAGTCACCAAGACATATTATAATCAAACTTGCCAAAACCAAAGAAAGAGAGAATTTTAAGAGCAGCTAAGGATAAATGAAAAGTCATCTACGAAGGAGAGACAGTAACACTAAGCTCGGACTACTCAGCAGAAACCATGCTGGCAAGGAGGCAATGGGATGATATTAAGCCTTGAAAGAAAAAAACTGCCAACCAAGAATTATATATCCAGCAAAACTGTCTTTCAAATATGATGGCAAAATTAGGGCATTTCCAGATAAACAGTTTAGGGAATTTGCAAAAACCAAACCAAAATTACAAGAAATACTAAAGGGAGTCCTCTGGTTAGAAAATCAATAACATCAGATAACAACGCATGACTAGACCACAGGACAGAGCAACCAGGTATCAATCCAGACAGGGAAGTCACAAAATAAATCAAAGCTAAAACACTGAAAATAGGGAAACAAAGACTTCAACATGTAAAAGATGACAACACTGAAAGAAAAAAAGAGGGACTGAAAAATGTAGTCATAGATTTTTCATATGTAGAGGAAGTCAAGGTGATAGAAAGAAATAAAAGAATGGTTTAAACTTACAAAAATAGCTGTAAATTTTAAGGTAACCACAAAGGAAACTAACAATCCTACACATTAAAATAAAAAACAAGAAAAACATAAAGACTTAGCAAATACAAAAGCAACAACAGTGAAAAAGATAAAACAAAATACACAAAGAAAAACGACTCAGCACAGAAAATTAAGTGGAACATAAACTGTTAACAGCACACACGAAAAAGACATCAAAATGACAGCACTAAACTCATACCTATCAATAATTAAGCTGAATGTAAATGGACTAAATGCACCAATAAAGAGACAGACAGTGGCAGAATAAAAAACACAATCCGTCTATATGCTGCCTACCAGAGACGCACCTTAGACTTAAAGACACAAACTAAAACTCAAAGGATGGAAAAAAATATATCAACCAAACAACACCCAAAAAAGAGCAGGAGTGGCAATAGTAATCTCTGATAAAATAGACTTTAAAGTAAAATCCACCACAAAGGATAAGGAAGGACACTATATAATGATTAAAGAGTCAACACACTAGGAAACATAACCATAATAAATATTTACGCACCCAACAACAGGGCTCCAAACTACATAAAACAAACTCTAACAGCATGGAAGAGAGAGATAGACAGCTCCACAGTAACAGCAGGAAACTTCAACACACCTCTTTCGGTGAAGGATAGAACATCCAGAAAGCAGCTCAGTAAAGATACAGAAGATCTAAATGCCACAGTCAACCAACTTGATCTCACAGACATATATAGAACACTGCACCCAACAGCAGCCAAGTATACTTTCTTTTCCAATGCACACGGAACATTCTCCAGAATAGACCACATATTAGGCCATAAAGCAAGCATTAACAGACTCTAAAGCATAGAAATATTACAAAGTATCTTTTCTGACCATAAAACCATAAAAGTAGAAATCAATAACAGAAAATGCAAGGAAAAAAACAAAAAACACATGGAAACTGAGCAACATCTTGCTCAAAAACTACTGGGTTATAGAAGAAATTAAGGATGGAATAAAGAAATTCATAGAATCAAACGAGAA